>NC_079431.1:14144771-14477271 GCF_026213295.1 Gadus chalcogrammus
CACGCCCGCGCACACACACAGAGAGACATCTTGGCCCCAGCAGGGGGGAGGGTGAGCGCCACATGCTCCCCTGACACACAACCCCTTCACCCCTCTCTCCACAGGGACCTACCTCCCCCCGCTCCTCCTCCACCCCCTACCGCGCTTCTCTCCCTCTGGGGAGGAGGGAATGTGTGTGTGTGTGTGTGTGTGTGTGTGTGTGTGTGTGTGTGTGTGTGTGTGTGTGTGTGTGTGTGTGTGTGTGTGTGTGTGTGTGTGTGTGTGTGTGTGTGTGTGTGTGTGTGTGTGTGTGTGTGCGTGCGTTAGGGCAGGGGCGGGGGGGTTGACGGCGGGGCTGAAAGGTTCTACTTACATCCCAAATCTCCAGGCTACGTGATTGTCTGTGATCCAGCTGGGGGGAGAGAGAGAGAAAGAGAGAGAGAGAGAGAGTCAGAGAAAGAAAGGGAGAGATAGAGGGAGAAAAATGGTGTGAGTAAAATAAAGAGTGGAAAGAGAAAAAGAGCAAGAGCTGGAAAAGAAGCAAGAGAGATGGAGGGAGAGAGAGAGCAACAGAGATGGAAAAGGTGAGAGAGGGAGGGAGGGAGAGAGAGAGAGAAAAAACGAGGGAGAGAGAGAGAGAGAGAGAGAGAGAGAGAGAGAGAGAGAGAGAGAGAGAGAGAGAGAGAGAGAGAGAGAGAGAGAGAGAGAGAGAGAGAGAGAGAGAGAGAGGGGGGAAACGACGTGCAGCTGCAGCTATTAATAAGCAGGGAGAGCGGGAAGGGAACGGAGCCCAGAGATTAAGGCTCTGTCCCAATTTGCTTTGCACCGCTTCCTCCCTCCCTCCCTCTGACCGCCCCCTCCCCCCTCCTCCCCGCTCCTCCCCGCTCCTCCTCTCCGTCTGAGCTGCCTCGCAAACACAAACCCCCCCCCCCCCTTCCCACCCCCCGCACTGTTTTTAATGGCAGAGTTTCTCCCGCTGCCCAGGGATGGATCAGTAATTGGCTATTTTGGAACACTGCATCGGGTAAAGGAAAAAAATCACATTCAAAGAGCACAGGGGGCACAGAAAATTTGATTATTATTATTTCTTTACTTATTGTTTCATCACCTCTAATTGGAGGGAAGGAACGTTGCTTCGTTACTGACTATGGACAGGCACGGTAGAGGTTGTCGGTTTGTACGTACCACCAGGCTCCCGCCGGACCGTAGCAGCCCTTCAGCAAGGGCAGGACAGCCATGATGAGAGGCAGCCCCCAGGCGGTCACATGGTACAATCTGCGCTCAGTGAGACGCACACACACACACACAGACACACAAGAAAAAAGTAAATAAATAAAGGGAAGAAGGGAAAAGAGAAAGGATGAAAGAAAGACACAAAAGAAAGAAAGGAGATTCATTACTACTTCAGTGAAGGCCCAGATCTGCATGTACTTCTAAGCAAAGTAAAAATCTATATTCCGTGACCGAGTCCTCTCCGTCTCAGAGCGGAATCCGCCCAGACTGGTTTTGGGGCTCAGACAGATGCCCATAAAAGTAGACTTCCAGTTGGCCTGGGTAATTTCAATCCTAATTACATCGCTCTGATCTGAGGGAGGGTGGCGTAAGCAGGGCCCGTTAAAATGATTGAATGAGCCGTGTGCTAATCCAAACCGCGCAGAGCGCACTAAAAGTGATCTGCCCTAGAACTCAAAGCATATTATTTGGCCGTGGAGACCGGGCCGCTGTAGTGAGCGGTGGGAGTCCAGTATTATGCAATAGATGTCAAATATGTGGGGACATGTTGCGTTGGGTCCATTGTCTTTTACTTAATAAAGCACTTTGTCTTACTCCTGGTTGGAGAATCACAATTTAAAGGCAAAGTAGCGCATTTATACAGTACTCATATAGAATTAATAACAAGTAAATCTGTACCTAAAAGAAACTGAAAAACACAATCGCGGCATGTCAACTCCAACACATATTTTATCCTAAATATATATTGTGTCTATTTCTATTTCAGGAGGAATACCAATTAATTTGATCAAAACATGCCCCCCCCCCCCCCCCTTCAAACACACAGCTGGAAATAATGGAACATCACAACACATCTGAAACTGCCAGCGAGTCTGTGCGTGTGTCTTTGGATGTCTGTGTGTTTATGTGTCTGACTGTTCAAATGAGCACATGTGTGCCTGAGACTGAGGCTGTGCGTGTGTGTGCTGGTGTGTGTGCTGGTGCTCGTGCTGCGGTGGTGTATGTTATGTGAGTATGTGTGTCTGTGTGAGTGTCTGCACATGTGTGAGTGTGTGTGCAATAGTGTATATGTTAACTTGTGTATAGTGTTAGTGTGTTGGCACATATGTTTGAGTGTGTGTCTGCTAGTCTGCGGCTGTGTGTATCTGTGGTTGTGTGTGTGAGCAGCAGTGTATGTTATTTATGCTATCGGTGTGCGTTTGTCTGTGGCTGTACATTATGTTGAGTGTGCACGTGTCTGCGGCTGTGTGTTTGTGTGTGTGTGTGTGTGTGTGTGTGTGTGTGTGTGTGTGTGTGTGTGTGTGTGTGTGTGTGTGTGTGTGTGTGTGTGTGTGTGTGTGTGTGTGTGTGTGTGTGTGTGTGTGTGTGCGTGCATTTGTCTGTGGCTTTATGTTATGTTGAGTGTGCCCATGTGTGTGCATATCTGCGGCTGTGTGTGAGTGCGTGTGAATGGGAGTGCGTGTGAGTGCGTGTGTGCGTGCGTGCGTGCGTGTGTGTGTGTGTGTGTCTGTGTGTTTGCGTACGTGCGCGCCTGTGTTTTGTGCGCTTGTGTCTGCGTGTCTGCGTGTGGTCGTGCGTGTTTGCGTGCGTGTGTGCAGATGAGGTGCTCCGGGGTCCCGGGGTGTGGGCGCGTCAATACTTGATAGAGCGAGCCACGGCCCCCCGGTCAATAGAGTGGAAGTCCTGCCCTGACTGCTTCCAAGTGCGGTCAATCGAGCGACAGACGAGCCGCTGACACACACTCGATCGCCCTCCACACACACACACAGACACACCCGCTCGCTCTCTCCTACTCCGAGGGGTATCGTATTTCTGATTCTGTCTTTCTCTCTCTCTCTCTCTCCCACACTCTCTCTCTGTCTCTTCCCCGCTGTCTGTATCTCTCTCGCTTCCTCTCGCTGTCTCTCTCTCCGTCTGCCTCGCTGATGGACAGAAGTGTGATAATGTGTGGGAGGTGAGAGACAACGCTGTGGAGTGGTTGGAAATAGAACGGAAAGCTGGTGGGAGAGAGACTATACGAATGAATGGACACAGGGAGAGAGAGAGTGGGTTGGGCAAAGAGACAGAAAGAAAGAGAGAGATATCCAAAGGAACGACGCAGATGTAGGAGAGAGAGAGAGAGAGAGAGAGAGAGAGAGAGAGAGAGAGAGAGCGGGAGAGAGTGCGGGAGAGAGCGAAAGAGAGAGTGAAAGAGAGAGAGACCAGAGGATACAAATGGTGAAATCAGCGCTGCCAATCTGCGGCTTGCCGACAAGGGGAGGAGGCTTGTCAGGAAATCGATTGTTGAGACACACACACACACAAACACAGGCTCCAGCACACACACAGGCTCAAGCGCGGGTGCAAACACACACACCCACACACAGACACAAACACACACACACCCACACACACACACACAGGCTTAAGCACACACACAAACACACAAATATACAGGCTCTAACACCACACACAAAATAACAAACACACACACACACTCACAAAGACAAACACATGCATACACACAGGCTTAAGCACATACACACACACACACACAAACAAACACAAGCTCGAGCTCACACACACACACACACACACACACACACACACACACACACACACACACACACACACACACACACACACACGCACACACAGACACATACAGCAGTCTGCGGAGTGGTGGAGCGGTGAGGGGAAGATGACGAGGTCCGGAGCTCAGCACAACATGGCCTTAATGAAGCACAGCAGGACCCCCACACACACACACACACACACACACACACACACACACACACACACACACACACACACACACACACACACACACACACACACACACACACACACACACACACACACACACACATCCACTCACAGAGGCTTATATAGTTCTCTATCTCGCCCCCCTCTCTCTCTCTCGCCCCCCTCTCTCTCAAGGCTCGATCTATTCTCCTTTTTTCTCCACAGCTGAATTCATTGCCTCCCCTCTCAACCCCCCATTTCATTTCTATCTCTGTGTCCTCTCTGCACCGCACGCCGCGTGTGTAATGTGCTTCCCGCCACAGAACCCCCCCGCCCCATGCCCCCCTCCACCTCTCCCCGCTGCCTGCGCTCCGCACGCTCATCCATCCCGGTCTCCGCTTCCTCCGGCGATTTGTTCATTCATAAACCATCAGCCTACGCCTTCAAAGTGCGTCTTCCAGTGTGTGTGTGTGTGTGTGTGTGTGTGTGTGTGTGTGTGTGTGTGTGTGTGTGTGTGCTTCTGTGTGTGTGTGTGTGGGGCTGGGTGCGTTCATGGTGCTGAGTCCGTGGAGTGCGTCTGCGTGTGTGCACGTTGAAGGTTTGCGCTGTGTGTGTGTGTGTGTGTGTGTGGGAAGGGATGTGTTTGGGAGTATGTATGTGTGTGTCTGCGTGTGTGCATGTTGAAGGTGCGCGGTGAGTGTGTGTGTGGGAGGGGGTTTGGGTGGCTGCAGCAGGTAATTGTGCATGCATGTTGAGGATGCCAAACGCAAGTCGCGCTCCTTCTGCATAAACACATAGCTCAGACCTGAACCCCAGAAGCAGCCCCACACACACACACACACACACACACACACACACACACACACACACACACACACACACACACACAGGTAGGTAGCCAACGTGAATCTGTCTATGTGTATGTGTGTGTGTGTGTGTGTGTGTGTGTGTGTGTGTGTGTGTGTGTGTGTGTGTGTGTGTGTGTGTGTGTGTGTGTGTGTGTGTGGCTGGGTGTGTGTGTATGTGTGCGTCTGCTTGAGTGTGTGTGTGTGTGTGTAGTCCCCTGGCGCTCTCCTCTTGCTAAGCTCCAATCTATTAGAGTGCTGCCTGGCTTTTTTCCCCCCATTTTTCCTCTACTTGTTTTTTTTTCGAGCCCGTAGCAAACACATCCACCCACAGCACACACACAGACACACAAACACACACACACACACACAAGGCATGCAATCATAACCACACACACACACACACACACACACACACACACACACACAGGCACACACGCATGCAAAATGCAACACAAACACTCACACGCACTCTCCCGGACCCATTGTATATTAAATGTGCATGTACATGCACAGAAACACACAGAAACACACACACAGAGTTGATGAAGGCTGTGACAGGACACCGGAGGTATGAGTGGTTCAGTTCCGTCCCCCCCAAGCTGTCAACCATGCCGTAAACCCCCTTCCCCACACACACACACACAAACACACGGTCAATGAGTTATACAACCCATTATATTGTCTGCTTTATTACTAATCAATATGAGGAGCTCCCATGTGTGTGATGGGGGGAGGTGGCAAGCCCCTCATGCACACACACACACACGCACACAAGCACGAACTCACGCACTCACACATGCAAGAACGCAAAAAAACACGCAAGGAAGCCTCATCAAGTATGCAGGATATACGAGGAACACGATTAACTATGCAAACTGAGTCACGCATAAAAACTGCCCTAATTCCCCCCCCCTACCTGCACGTACCTGAAGCAATTTACCGTTCCGTGTCCGTGTCAAAGGCTCTCCACGCCAAAAATAAATAAAAATGTAGTGAAACATGCACGCACACGCACAGACACACGGAAGGACACACAAACACACACACATTCACACTTACACTTGAGGGTGCTCGTGGGAGTTTGAGCGACAGAAACAGAAAGCTGTGAAGTGCGAAGACGAGCGAACGGCCGCACACACACGTGCGAACACACACACACACACGCACACACACACACACACACACAATCACACACATTCAAAGGCTGCCGCTCTCTCCCTTTTCAATTAGAGCGTCGTCTGTCTGGAACAGGAGAAGGGGGGGGGGGGGTTGCTGATGCTCGAGGGAGAGACCCAACACGCCGCTCCCAACACAACACACACACAAACGTATGCATGCACGCACGCACGCACACACACACTGATGATTTACAAATGTGTGGTCCACGGATACACACACACACGCACACACAAAGAGAGAGAGAGAGTTAGCAGGAAAGACCCTAGGCGGCCGACAAGGACAGTCACTGGCTGTTAATTCAAAAAGAGCGGTCCCCTCTGTACCCTCCCCCCCAGCCCCCCTTTCTCCCCCCCCTTCCAGACCACCACTCACGTCTCATATCTGCTGGTGCTGATCTCTCTGACCAGGTTGAGGTAGAGGTTAAATGTGATGAGGCAGACCCAGGCCAGGGCACACCAGTCTGTGGGGAAGGAGAGGGCGGAGGGGGGGGGGGGGGAAGAGAGAGAGAGAGAGAGAGAGAGAGAGAGAGAGAGAGAGAGAGAGAGAGAGAGAGAGAGAGAGAGAGAGAGAGAGAAAACAAAGGAAGGTCACAATGCAACATACCCACCCAGCTGCACAACACCAACCTCCAGGCTTGTGTGGGTGTGTGTGTGTGTGTGCGTGCATTTGTGTGTGTGTGTGCAAGTGTGCACACATATGCATTCTACTTGTATGATAAATGAAGGCCCATTCAGCAGTAATATGAGGGAAACTTGTGGCTGATGGTGATGGATGAGAGGGGGAGCGGGGAGAGAGAGATAATGATGAACTATGGAGAAACAGGACGAGATAACACAACGCTGGGGGTGGAGCCAAAAAGAGAAAGGCAGAGAGAGCATGTGAGAGAGAGAGAGAGAGAGAGAGAGAGAGAGAGAGAGAGAGAGAGAGAGAGAGAGAGAGAGAGAGAGCGAGAGAAAGAGAAAGAGAAAGAGAGAGAGAGAGAGGCGCGCATGGTGAAGTGCTGCAAAAGACAGGAAGAGAGGAGCGAAGGAGAGGTGTAGTCAGCAGGGAGACGAGGGGATGAAAACATGGTGAGCCACAGAGACGGGAGACGCTCCATAGTCTGCTTCCCTATTCCCCTTATTCTGCATCCACTCACTTTCTGCTATTCCTTTATCGTTTGTGTGCGCCTGTCTGTGTGCGTGTGTGCATGTGTGTGTGTGTGTGTGTGTGTGTGTGTGTGTGTGTGTGTGTGTGTGTGTGTGTGTGTGTGTGTGTGTGTGTGTGTGTGTGTGTGTGTGTGTGTGTGTGTGTGTGTGTGTGTGTGTCTTTGTGTGTGTGCGGCTGTTTGAGAGAGAGACACTGTCTATCTATAGTATTTGACATGACAGGCAGGGCCAGCCGTCAGATTGATGGATTTGCAGAACCACATACACAACATACCCCCCCCCCACACGCACGCACGCGCACACACACGCGCTGTACACTAGGTATATTATGCAGGGGCAGATTTATTTTTTTTGCAATTTTGCTCTGAACGTCACATGATGTAACCCACCAGCAGCCGGGGGCTTTCAAGAGCATATGATGCAACGCTATAGGCTGGTCTTGACTGCATCAAGTCTCCTGCATGGATCGCAGGTCAAGATGGGTGGGTGGGTCAGTGTGTGCGCATTGTCTAAGTTTTAAAAGAAAATGAATGGTCAAATGTCATATGTGCATTCGCCCCAGAGCCACAGAGGCCGAGGGCAAGCTCAAAATTAACGCTGGCATGTTTCATCCTTGAAACCTCACTGCGAATCTTGCTTTACAGATTTCACTCAAGAGCCTCTTCACACCGAAACCGTCAATAGTTGGCATTTTTCGAAGGGCAAATGTGCTCATCAAAGAATGGATGGCCTGGATGAATGGCAGCTGTCTGACGCCATCTCGTTCAATACGGAATACAAAGTTCATGATCCCGACCCGTGTACCAACACCCTGGCGTTGCATCAACTGTGGCATTTCTGAACCATTTGTAAGGGTTTATATTCCCAAGCACTGGTAAAAAAACAGTCCGATCACCAAGCTAGGTTATCGACCGATGTGTGTCAAAATGTCCAAATAAGTTACATTTCTTTGCATTGCTGTGAAATTATTATATAGGCATACTGCACTGAAGCATCCCGTGTAGAATAAATTAAGACGGCATGAATTGTCTGACGGCTGTAGGGCTGCAAGGCTTTGCTCTGAAGGAGTCTGGCAAACAAACAAAAACGATGGTCGCCACCCTGTTGCACAACACAGCTTGAACGCTGCGCTCTTGGTAACATATGGCGACATGCGACCATGCTGTAACTCGGCTGGTTACAAGACAGGGCGGAGAAACTGGAAGCACTCCATTTCCTCAAACAGAGCCCCAGGAGAACATTTGTGACAGCTTTTGGGTGGCACACATTATTCTGCCGATTTGTCAATAGGAAACGTTTGTGATTGGCGCAGCTTTAACGACTTACACAACGATTACTTTGCGCATCAGATTGTCACAGTGTCGCGTGACGTGCTATTACACAAACCACTGATTTGTGTTACCAGATAAATTGCGAGGGGAGTAACCTTGGCTAGAGCAGGTGGGGAGCTTAATCCTGACATTGGATGACAGACATACACACAAATCCAGGAATCCAGAGTGTTGCGCGTGTAGGTGAGTGCAGGGGCCCTTGTTTGTCCACACATACAGCTCCGTGTCACTGTCTCATTAGCGACCGTCTAACGAGGCTTGCTTGCTTGGGCGCGTCAGGGGTAACAGGGGCTAAGAGCGCTAAAAAACGCAACGGAGCTGGCCTAATGACAACCATTTCCTAGAGCATGGCCCGGCTGTCTTTGGCTGGGGAGCAGAGTGTCATGTTGGCATGTTTGTGGATGTGTGTCTGCGTGTGCATGTCTGTGTATGACGTGTGTGTGTATGTGTGTGTGTGTGTGTGTGTGTGTGTGTGGGGGTGTGTGTGTGTGCGTGCGTGCGTGCGTGTTTACATCTTATCTTACCAAAGTAAGTGAGCCACAGCCCCTGAAAAGCGCACAGAAAGCCTTCCGGATGGGACTCACCCTGGGAAGAAAGAAGGCAAAAAGAGAGAGCATTGGGTAGATTTTTCCCATGTCCCCAACTATAAACGCAATTCTATGGGAGTATGTGTTTATATGTGTGGAGGATGGGGGTGTGAGTCCGTGACTGTGATTTGTGCGTGGAATCAGACAGGAGTGACTCACCATGACATATGCTGCGCTGTCAAAGAAGGCTGCTACTGTCAGGCTAAGAATCATCTTCTGCATGGGGGGGAGGGGGGGAGAGAGAGAGAGACAGAGAGAGAGAGGGAGGGAGGTAGAGAGAAAGAGTGAGATAGAGATTTTCGGTGTGTGTGTGTGTGTGTGTGTGTGTGTGTGTGTGTGTGTGTGTGTGTGTGTGTGTGTGTGTGTGTGTGTGTGTGTGTGTGTGTGTGTGTGTGTGTTTGCAGGAGCACAGAGAAGGCAACATTTCGGGGGAATTCAATAAAGAAATTAGATAGAGGAAAGGGAAAGGGAAAGAGCAAAGGAGACACGGAAAGCGAAAGAGAAAGAGAGTGGGAGGGGAGGAGAGCAGAAAGGAGGCATAAAATAACTGATAATTGTGATGGGCAATTCCATGAAACCCTGTAGATTATAGTGTGAGAGGACGTGCAACACACACATATTACACACCCATACACATGCATCTCCAGCCAATATAAATGGCCTGGAGACAAGCCTTCCCCACGATAAAGACCGACCGAACCCTGCGAAACACTTCAATTCATGGCTGCTGTTTTATTTTGAACTCCCTTTTTACTTTTGCAATGAAACCTCATTTTGGGTAGAAATCGATAAGCTAGTGGGTCACCTGAGGAGTATGGAGGGAGATGGTATTTGGTTTGCAGAAATCTGCCCACAGAGGCTCTCGTTCGGCCAGAGAGCGATAGAGTGATGGGGGTACACACATTCGCCACACACACACACACACACACACACACACACACACACACACACACACACACACACACACACACACACACACACACACACACACACACACACACACACACAGGACTGGCCTTGATCGATCTGTGTCCCAACAACCCCGCCGAGGCTGGGGGGGGGGGGGGGGGGGGGGAAGGAGCAAAGGAGAGGGCAGGAGAGTGAGGGGAGGAAGGAGGCGGAGAGGGGAGCTCTAAAGACTATCGAGTGATGGATAACCTTTCCAAAGGGACGTAGGTGAGGGAGGGGGGGGGGGGGGGGCTATGGGAAGGGGAGGAGGAGGAGGAGCGAGCGAGGCAGCCGTGCCTGCACCCCGGCGGTGAAGGAGGGCTGCGGCCGGCGGGTAATAGGATCCGTCAGAGCGGCGCACTAAGCTGTCATTTACTTCAGATTAGGAGGATAACGCCGAACTCCGCCCAACCTGACAGACCGGCTGGACACGCTTCAAACACACACACACACACACACACACACACACACACACACACACACACACACACACACACACACACACACACTCATCTGCATAAGTAGAAAGACCTTAGAAGAATTTAACTAAATTAACCTACAATATTTACTTATTTATTTTTTATTATTTAAGGTTTATTTAGACATTGTGGATTGATAAACATGAGAAGGTCGATGTGCCAGAATTTGCCAAAATGTATATTTTGCATCCATTGTCCATGGGCCGATGTTAACAGGCCAGATGCACAATAAATGAACTATACACACACAAGAAATAAAAAATAATTATACACACAAGAATTAAAAGAACTATACACACATCTCTTTATAAGTCAACAGATAAAATGACCCATTACATATAAAACATTTACTTAAGGTATAACAAACAAATGGACATAAAACACATAAAACATAAACTAAAGGTATAAAAAACAAATGGAAAAAAAATTAACAAAATTAAGAAACCAGAATAAAATAAAATAAAGCCAAGCAGTTTCGGGAAGGCAGGGTAAACATATGACAGTCAACAGATAAAACAGATAAGTAGAGTAGTTGGCAGTGTGGTAATGCGTATAATTTGTTCAATGATGACAGGTCT
Source organism: Gadus chalcogrammus (assembly GCF_026213295.1). Lineage (NCBI taxonomy): Eukaryota > Metazoa > Chordata > Actinopteri > Gadiformes > Gadidae > Gadus > Gadus chalcogrammus. Next base: position 14,155,806 of record NC_079431.1, read on the forward strand.
GGTTACGATTAGCCACTTCTTTCGATTCAATGTGAATGTGCAATATGTTTGCATGTCTCTAATGTAAGATGGTATTGTGTTCCACTCATGTGCACCTCTAATCGAAAATGCTGATTGGCCAAAACTGCTCTTTCTCAGTTGAATTACACTGGATAAAGGAAGCATTGGAATGGCATGAGGAGGAATGATTAACTAATAAAGATACATGTGTGTGGCCAAGAACAAAATAACATCTTAATAACATGGTGGGGAAACAAAAGACAGCGCTGATTTTCAAAGACAGGCCAGGAGTCAATTAACTACCTGATTGATTAATCTGTGCATTCTTAATTGTGTTCCATTACGCCTTGATTTGTCGTGGCTAATTGAGCAGATTCCTTATGGCACTGAAGCAGGAAAAACACATTCAAGCACACATGAACCCACACACCCACACAATGCCTTTGAAATTGGTACGTATAAATAAATCCTATGATTTACCTGAGCCAAAGACTGATACCTGCGCAGCAACCAGATGACAAACAGCATGAAAAAGCTAGAAAATCAGAGAGACAGAGTTGCAGGCAGAGACACACACACAGAAAGAGCAACAGGTCTGTTTAAATGCCAGGATGGCTTCGTTTTTAACACGTGACGTTAACCTACACTAAAACAACCCAAGTAATAACACATAAATAGAGTGGAGATCAATGAATTCATACTTTGCAACTGTTTTTTAAGCAATACCAAAACTATGGGTCTCTAAGAGGGAACATTGTGATGGTTAAACATTGTTTGAATAATATTAATTATATTTGTCATACACTATTGAAGGCCAAACTCCAAATAGTTCAATGAAGAAGAATTTGAAATATTCAGCAGCTAATTTAGCATTTGAACTACATTGTGTGCCTGTATACCCACCATCCAACTAATGAGAAGGTGCCCGTTGCTCGCTTCACCGTTAAAATCACCACCTGCAAACCAGACAAACAAAAGATTAGCCTCTACCATAGGACCAGGTGTTGTGGCAGGTATATAATTAACAATCTAGGATCATGGGAATGTCTCCTAGACTGATCACAGGACGAGAAATGCTTTGTTCACTAGTGTAAACGTCTTCCAAACTTCTTTGAGGCTATTTTGTGAAAGATGGGCCCCCGAGACTGATTCATCCAGAGGTAAATAATGTGTAAATATTTCCACAGTCAATAATCCCTTAAAAAATAACTTCTAGGCCTGGCCAACCATCCCTTAAAAACGGTTTGGTTTGGCTGTGGATAGCTCTAGGCCTTTCTGAAAAAGATCTAGAGGAATGATGTTGACATATTTTAACAGTGAGGCAAGTTTAATTACACATCAGTTACAAGGTGCCTAGTGAAGATTTGCAAAAGCCGGTTATTTTGGATGCTTTGCATAGAACCACAAAGTGACACATAGTAACCCTTCCTAGCAAGTGAAAATGAAGGACAGAGAGAGAGAGAATAAGGAGGATGAGCAAGGTGTATAGCAGGTTGATTTCTTAACCATATGATTCATTCCAAACTAAGGGGTCTGTCGTTGCAGCTTCTTGCATGCAATTCTAACTATGTTGTTGTGAAGTTCAGGCAGTCTAAAATAAGTAGGCTATATGTCACACAGACAGGAGTTATCTCCCTGAAGGATCAGCGATTGTTTTTGTAAGTTTATACAAGTGTATTTGTGTGTACAGGTCTGGGTGATCCGAGGAACAGTTGGGAAAGGCAACCACTTTAAAAAGTAACTGGTGCTACACTCTGGACAGCAAGCCTATATTCCTTGTAGCTTATCAACCCACCAATACCGCTCAATCCATATGTGAAAGAACAGAACAAATAAAACACATGACCATTGTTTAATTGTTTTCAGACCTTGGGACACAATGTTTAAGTTATTCTCTTGTCTTTTGGTAACATGGCAAGATAAAAAAACAAGAAAAAATAATTATGAACAAAATAAGATATGAACAGAAACCAAACACAATGACAATTACCATTTTTTTTCTTTTGATCATAGGACTTATACTGGGCAAATTTATTCAACAGAAGAATTGCTTTTTTTTTTAAATTATAACCGACAAACTACATAGAATTGGATGACTTGAATAGGGTTACTCTAGTATCCAGCGTTATAAGCAAAGAATTGGATCAGGGTCCTACATTAAAGCAGTGTTCTTTTTCCGAAAGTTAGTGGCTACCTGCCACCGTGGCTGATGAAATTGTTGGTTTGAAATTAAAATGAATTCTAAATATGTTTTAATGATTAGAGTGCTGATCTGTATGGATTGATGTTGCACGTCTGACCAACAGCTTAGCAGCAACCTAACTGATTTCAGTTTCCCACACTTTTTGTTTTTAGAAGTTACAGGTAGAGAAATCTGAGTAGTTAATACATTGCGATTAACTTAATGCAATAACTAAATGCAATGAAACACAGGACCGGGAGACGACACACACACACACACACACACACACACACACACACACACACACACACACACACACACACACAGTCTGAGAAACTGGTTGTCATCTGGTCGTGTGACGAGTTAATATGTTTCGGCAGGACAACCTTACTGGGTAACCTTACTTGTATGCATTCTGAATAAAACATGTAACCTCTATGCCTCAAGTCACAAACACAGACAATTTATTTTCTGTGTCACACATAATCAATCCGGTTTTCTTTACAATCCATGTGAACAAAGCAGGCAATTATCAGGTATATACATTTTTTACAACCACATTGCACAACATTGTTGTGCAATGTGCACAACAATTGACAATTCTGTGCACATTGCTGTGATCTGGCCCCACTAAACATTGTGTTAAGTTGACACTGACAAGGGATGAACAGCTAGTTCCGCACTAGTTTTTGATTCGTTATCGTCGCTAACAACGTAAACAAAACTTTTTATTTTGCATAAATATCTGACAGATTGTCAGCAAAGCATACGCCCACGCCAAACAATGCCGATGAATAGGCTTCATTGAATCTGTCCATCAATTAAACAGGAAATAAATAGTTCGTCAGGGCGTTGGAACTGAACAGGCAAGCTATGCTAGAAATCTCTGCTAGCCGAAGGGCTAACTTTAGCAACAAAACTGCTCTCCCGCTACTTACACATCGATAGTCGTCTGAATCTGTATTGAAAAATATGCAGCGTGAGCCGTTATTAAGCAACTTTGTAGTTTCAGCCTCCATTCTAATAGTTGTATCTCAAAGAGGACGGGAATGCAATGTATTTAAAATGTTACAGCACTTCTTCCTGCTTCTACAGTGCGCAGCGAGGGACAGAAAGGAGGCTTATATGAAACGACAACGGTTCCGTCTGTCCTTCCAGAACTATGCTATTTGACTAATCTGGCTGCTGACTTTTGGATAGGGACTTTGAATTAATATTTAAAACAAATGACTTAATCTAGGTGACTGTATTATTGAGAGAATACTAGTTGATCTATCACTTGTTTAGAGAACTACAGTTGGTCATGAGATTGAGAATCCCCGTGTCGTGTGTTTTAGATAATAGGTTGTGTGTGCTTTCTATTTATTACTTAGGATAGTGCAGGAAACTAACACTTTTGGAATTTGTTAATGACTATTAGTTCAACAAAAAGAGTTAAGTCTATCAGCATTCCACCACATATTTACAGGTCTGACTAAGCACCCACCTCTTAATTAAATGTCCTCATTGTTTGGGAAAAATCATCCAACCGGGAGGCCAACCTGCCATATAAAGAATTGTTCCTACCTTTGTTGCAGTCAGTCAATGATTCACCCACTACTAACCACTTCTGAGGTCACAAAACTTGTTTGACAAGGGAGAGATATCTTTAACTTCCATTATCTGTTCGTATTTTCTATAGACCCATGGGATCCAATTGTTACCTATTCTCCTTTGAAATTAAAATGATATATGATATGAAAGAGTTTATACTACTGCACACCCGTCTACTATTCTTAAAGCTGATCTTGAGAAACAACAGATATTCAAAATGGCTTTTAAAAAAAGGTTTATTTCAGAAATACTTTGAGTACAAAATAAGCAAGCAGCTTTGTTTCTTATATTACATTTGAACACATTTCCAATAATAAAAAACAAAATAATACATTTGTAATTGCAAAAGGCAACAATAGATCTCATGGATAACATCATTATTCTCTGTGCAGACAGAGTATTCTGTTAATTCCAGATCATTGATCATGCAGGCCAACGGGAGATCATAGGCGGCAAGCCAGCATCTTCCTCCTTCCACGCAGGCACAATTTATAGACATACATTGATTTAGAAAGTAGTGACTTTGTACTCGGACATGTCCATCAAACACTGACATCATTGGTTTCATCAGAGGAACCAAGTCCTTCATCAGTCTACCCCAGTGGGGTGTTACACATGGTTGTTTTGAGTTCACTACGAAAAAAAGACGAGTTTGAAATAAGTAGAACAGAATACAATGTGAGGTTATATGTTATACAATGTTGAATGTATACATAAGTAGTTTAGCGGTAAGTGAAAGGCCAAACACCTTAACGTTAGTGCATATTAGGTAATGAAACCTGGGAATTAAGTTCACAACTCTTTGTTCTCCCAGTATCCACACCATTGTATACCAAAGAGCAGACCAACACCGCATAGGCCTAAAGACAGGACTGCTTTACCACCATTCAAATAAATACATTTCATCAGTAGTTGCAACATGACCTGCTATAATGTTCCCTTTGCCATATAGATTCCTCATAACAATGACTCGGGGAAACAACGTCCAGGTCCCACAGGAAGTATCCTTGGCTGTTGGCTGGAGTTTAGTGCCCCCATCCTCCGACACCGACACCGACCTCCTGCTGGTAGCGGTCGGTCAGGGAGTTGGCCTGCACAGTCAGCTTGGACAGTATTCCGTGGAGCCCAGTAAGGTGGAACTGGAACTGCTTCTGCAGGTCCTCTTCCTCCTCATCCTCCTCCTCGGACGACGATGACGTGAACGACGACGACGACGTGGATGCAAGCGACGTCGTCGAGTTCACGCGGGTGATCGCTCGAGTGATCTCCATGCCCTCCATCCGCCTCTCCTCCTCCTCGGCGGCGCGCCTCACGCCCCACTCGATGTCTCTGCGGATGGACTTGAGCAGCTGGTAGTAGCTGTACATGTCGCCCTCATCGTCCATGTCCGTCTTGAGGGCGGCGCTCATCTCCCGGTCCTCGTCCAGAGGGACGTCCCGGAGCAGACTGGGCACCATGACCGTCTGGTCCATGTTGTTGACGGCTCCGATGAAGCGGTTCATGGCGTTGAACAGGGAGTTCTTCTGCGTGGGGGTCTCTGACAACGACAACTGCAGCATGGTTGAAGAGTGTGTCTTGCTCTTTGGTGAAGTCGAGTGAGATCAAAGACGCCGGTTGCCTTGTCTGATGCACCGGGTGATGTTTTCTTTTTTGTTTTCGCTGCGCTCGCGCTGCTCTAATTCTCTGCTAATCGGCTTAAAGAAGCGGCTTGTGGCTCGTAGCGCCGCTGTAAAGATTGGTTGCTAAGTGATTTTTCCGTGCGAGCGGAGTTAATAGTTCCGCGCTGTTTTGTTTTGGGTTCACTAGCGGTTATTCGTGCCCTCGTTTTCTCTGCCAGTCAGGAAGTACGACGGCTCTTCTTATAGCTGAGCGTGGGTTTCGTTGAAGGGCGGTCCCCCAGACCTGTTTGTCGAGGTTTTCTTTCTCTGTGGCGATGACCTGAAATAGCACACAACGGCATAGCCTCAGTTGACAACACACAACATGTCCAATCCGATGTATAAATTACCAAAATAACACTTGTTGTGACTTTTCTGCAACTGTTCACAACTTACCAAACTCTCTAGTCGGTCCCAGCGTAAGCCTGTCTAGAATAAAGGGAATACAGCAAAACTGATGGAAATTGCATCATCACATTCCTCATTCTGATCCGATGAGCCACCCAACAAGATAGGGCGAGGCCTCTGAGCTGAGCGCCTAGTCATGAATATTCATTAGCCAGCCATCGGCCCACTGCTTAGACGTCTCGTCCAGCAAATCAGATGGCCACATGCAGGCCTCGGCGGCGGGACAAACCCAGGCTCTGACCAATGAGGACGATCCAGGTTCTATGAGCCAGCTGTCAAAGACAGAAACCACGTTCTTTACCTCCCAACCCAAGTACAGGGTACTGTTTGTCGGTATTTGTTCATATTCATTTATTTAGAAATATATGGGATTTATGAATATATGCGTATAGGGTGGTGTGCAATGGAGATGTGAACTAATTGTATCGTTAATGTTACTGTTACAGTTATATACAGCTATGGTTTGGGGAGCTTCTAAATATGATGTTATTGTTTAAAAAAATTAGGTTTATATTGGTTATAACACATGTGTTACGGGCATGTTGTAGGATATTGGACACCCCACTCATTGCCTGTAAATAGGTGGGGGGATGTACTGGTAAACAAATACCAGTCATTGCTGCATGGTCAACTAGTTTGCGTCTAACTGGCATTTGAACATTTCAGTTAACTTGTTTTCGAGACCTTGAGCGCAATGCAGTCAGCACTCATTCTGACTCGTCTTCAGGGCAACAGATAACATGCAGAGGGGGTAGGCAAAGGCTCCCTGCTCCACAGAATAACTTGGAGTGAAGAAACAGGGCTGTGAGCGGTGCTTACGGGAGGGTCTGATAGGGAAGCCATGGTGGTGAGACCATGAAGACAAAGAGAGAGAGGGCAGAAAGACGGCTGAAAGTAAAGTTGGAGAGTGTCGGACAGAAACCGTGCAAGCTATACAAACACCTCAAAAAAATGCAAGGACACAGTGTACCGGAAGTCATTGTTTATGCTCCCTGTTTCAGAAGTTTCACAAGAACAGGAATGAGGAGAATGGCGTCCCTGCCGATCACCAAACTCGCTTGGTGGGTCCGTTGGCTCTGTGTGACTCCCTCTGGGCCATCCGTCATCGTTTGCATAACCTCCAAACTATTTGAAATCAATGTCGCTTAACAGGGCAGGTTTGCTGCAAACCCTGTTTCACTTTCCCCCGCTCGCCCCTGACAGGGTTAGCTTGGTTTCAGTGAGAGAGGGGAGCCCAAGGGGAGGGGGCCCTGGGCCACCGCCATGCCTTCAGCCGAAAACAGCGAGGCCAAAAGAGGCCCGCTCCTTTTGAAGAAACGGCCCCCGCTTCTTCAAAGACCCCTGCCCCCATCCCCTCTTCTCCTCTTACAGACTCACACACACACACTCAATGTTTTTTTCTCCAGGGAGAGTCCATCGCTAGCCACCCCCCCCCCCCCCCCCCCCCCCCCCTCCTTCCTAACACGCACAGACATGCATGCACGCACACACTCTTGGCATCTCAGTTTTGACAAAGGAACCCGGGATCTGTTGGGGAAATGTCTCTCGACAGCCCATCATATAAGGAGCTACGCATCTGACGATTACGCCTGATGTCATCATCGTCCCACAGGCCGCGAGACGTGCTGGTGTCTGAGTGTATGTGTGTGAGTGTGGTGTATGTGTGTGTGTGTGTGTGTTTGTGTGTCTGTGTGTGTGTGTTTGTGTGTCGGTTTGTCTGTGTGTCTGTGTGTGAGTGTGTGTCTGGTGTGTGGGTTTGTTGGTGTGTGTGTTAGTGTGTGAATCTGTGTGTGTGAGTGTTGGTGTGTGTGTGTGTGTGTGTGTGTGTGTAAATGTGTGAGTGTGTGATTAGGTGGGTGGTGAGGGGAGGTGGGGGTGCATACCAGCCCGAGTGAAAACTCTAGTAACTTGTCAACACAAGGTGTGTGTGTTCCTGGAACATGTGAGCCGTCAACCGTCGTCGTGGGCACCATCTGAGATCAGCGTCGTTCTGGAACAGATGCACTGACAACAACAACAACAACAACAACATTGACGGCAGTAGCCGTGACATGATAAAGGACAGACACAGCTGGGAAGATCAAATCTCACTTCCGGTTCTCATGTGCTGTGCAGTGATACGGCAAAACTGCACATTTTATTATTAGCATTAACCAAACTAGGAATAAGTTGAAAAGCTTATTTTTGGGCAGCACTGGAGTGAGGTGAAATGTATGTATTTACCAAATGTATTATATATATATATATATATATTATATATATATATATATATATATATAATGGTACTGTGCCATGTAAGATGTGCTGCTTTACAGCCATGGTTCTCCCTTTATAACCTATGGAGAGAAACGTTGATGTTGAACTTGGAAAGTACTAATGAGCACGACTTAGGTTTACTTAGTTGAATGGAGGCCTGGTTAAATTATTGCAAAAGGGTTTAGTTCAAAGGGATGACTTTTGTTTGAATCAATCACACAATCAAACACAGACTCACATCTCTTTGTGAAAATACTCTTTCATGTACTACATTACATTCTTCATAGAAAGCTGAAGTAAAAAAGATATTTAGCGGGCTAAATTGCTGCTTCTTTGCATGTCGTTACAACTTGCCCGTGTAGAACTGTAGGTCTATCATAACAGTGTAGCTCATTGAGAAGATACTAGCATTTGTTTTTCAAAATAGGCCCAGCCCTATTGAAATTTGCATGTCAACTTGATGAGATTGTATCTCTCTTTAGACAGAATACATTGCAGGAAGTAAAGAGCACCATAGCCTATAAAAGGTCATTCTGAAAAAAAAGAAACAAACGAGAGACGACCAAGCGAGGACATAATCAGTGGCTGATCGTCGAGATTTGTTGCAAGCAAAAAAGATTTTCCCAAACTTAATGTGATCTTTTTTTGCAAGAGTGCTAGGTTTGACCTCCACTGAGGCAAATTGTAACCTGTTGTCGAAAAAGGTTTAAAAAGCCATATCAAATAGAAAGTCTTGGCTTTAACTTGTGATATTTGGAATTAGGTAGGACTGGGTCTTGATGAAGGGCATTACATACGTGCAGCCTAATTAAATCTAAAATAAGGGTTTGTAGGCCTTTAAGTAAATAGACTTAATTAAGACACCTTTTCTTTCTCTACCTCTTTCTCTGGGTTTTTAATCAAATGCCATAGGATGTGCTCTATATATTTCCACTATATTTACCAGACCAGTGGGCTATTTGCTCATGCATGCTGCATTTGATATGGACCGTCACAGCACGTTATATTTATGCCTTTTGATTTAACATTAGAAATGTCACGCCAGATACAATACGGTAACACAATTTGGTTAAAATGTTTATCTTTCCGTAAGTCCGCGTGGATATAAACATGCGCGATGGTGCGCGTTTGTTTAATAGCCTTTCCCCTCTCGGGTGACTCCTGTTGCCTATAGCCCATTAAGCCTCGTCGTGAGGTGGTGGAGGGAGGCTGTGCGCGGGAAGCCAACGGCACGCACGCTCCATTAGCGGACCCACTGCCGCGCCGATCTGCCGGTAATTTGCGTAACGAGATGAGAGCGCCCCGGTTAGCGGTCTCCCTGGGTAACGGCCTCCCACCGCCCTTATCTATCTCCTTGTTTCCGGTGCGCAGCAACACACACACACACACACACACACACACACACACACACACACACACACACACACACACACACACACACACACACACACACACACACACACACACACACACACACACACACACACACACACACACACACACACACACACACACACACACACACACACACACACACACACACACACACACACACACACACACACACACGCAAACGTCGGCGATAGACACCCCTTGTTTTGCATCGCGCGGAGCTTCAACGTTACGTTTTGCAGCGTTGGTCCAGCGCCCTCAAGCGGCCAAAAAATGCAACATCCAAGAAGTTACGATTGTTTTTTTCCCTTCGCTATTGCGCACCACAACCGACCGTTCGGCCCCTACCAATTTTTGAAGTTCTAATATTGTTTGAAGTTTTAATATCGTTTGGTGTATGACACATCCAGAGCATTAAGGCCTCTAACAATATTTTCTTCATTTTTCCAGCCATTGAAGCGCTCTGATCCAATTAGATTCATTAATGATTTCTAGATAAAGGGGTTTTTGGTAGAAAAGCTCTGTTAAAACACATAATATCCCAACACTCATATGTAAGACACAAAACTCAGTCAAACCGTTATTCTGAATATTTATTAATATTAAGACCACTGATGGCATTTTAGAGAAGAATGACAATAGCATGGTTAGTAGTTGTTGAGTCTCTGGTGACCCCATGTGTATGCTGGATAGAATTACAATTCATTATTTACATTAGTTTGTTCGAGAAATTAAATTAAATTCCACTGGGAAATTTAGTCACTAAATAATTTTCAGACTGATAAGCAAAACATTTAGATAAACGGACGACGACCATCAAATGATTAATGTTTACACAAGAAGCGCGCACACAAGTTCAGTCAGTCCCGCAGATTGACCAGCACGCATGCGCATTAACAGGCATGCAGCCACGTGCACGCAAATACAAAGCTGTTTAAATTGGCCGTGAACAAAACTATCAATAAATGTACATTATGTGGTTTGCCATCACGTGCGAAGCAAACATAAATCTCAAACAAATACAGAGTGATAGCAAAAGCCTACCTTTAGCATATTATCCAGATTAGGTGAAACATTACATCATCCACATTAACATATATTGTTTACATATCTACAGTCTGAGAACATGTTAAAATGCAGGGATAAAATGCTGACGCAGTTCATTTTCTTAAATATGATGATATCAGGATCAATGCAAAGCAAATAATAACAACCCAAGTCATTTCGGAATAAATCAGAACTATAGAGAATGAGGAAAAGAAGAAAGAGAAGAAAAGGTTTAACTCATACAACCAATGACTCCTCTATCATCTATGATAATGGTAAAACAAATTTCCACATTTTAAGTTTCCATAGGATTGAAACTATCATTATAACTTTTTGTTTTTTGTTTCTTCAGACCGTATAGGAGGGTAAAAGAACCTCCCATTGAACTTTAAAGGAAATTGAAGGGGAAATGTTAACTGTGGCTAAGACAACCAAAATAAAATAACTAGCAAAATGTGGCTAGGTACAACATGTGTTGTAACCAGTCAGGGGAAAAATGCCATGTTATTTAAAGTTCGATCACGAGGTAAAACCAAAGACGCAAGAAATATCCTTTAAAATGTTTATCAAAATTCTGTTTGTATATGTACCTAGAATCAACATAAGCCTATTGAATCTGGGTAAAATCTCCATTTCATGTTTATATACATTGCCCCTTTTGCGGGGTGTGCACAACGATTTCACATTCACTTCACATTTAGTTTATAACGTATCATTACACTACACTTAATTGATAACTTAATCTTAACTAATTAATTGCAAATGCAGTACACTAAACATATTTTGCCTCAACCAAAAGTCCAGAAGCTCTCAAAACAATGAAAGTCCATTTTCATGAGACATTATCTTCAATAGGATATGTATGTCTGATATTCTCTGCTCAATAAAGCTTTGATAATATATGTCCAATAAAATAGTAACCAGATTTGTCATTGTATAATTTTTTCAAAAAATATAATAATATCAACTTTTGATATATTATCATAGATACCAAATCCAAGTCATGGTCGTTTTTGGTTTTCGTTTGGCCTTTATTACGGTAGAAAGATTGTTCCTGGACAATGTCGCAATCCAGTAAACGTGGATCATATTGCCTTCATCTGTGAGATCAAGTTGTGCCAAATAAGGCATCAAACAATAGAAAGCTTTCAGAGTGCTATGTGTTCCCCGAACCCCTGCATACATCCCCATGAGCGACCTCTAGACCCAGCGGAAAAGTAAAGGATTGCACGGAAGCATTGAGCACATCTACAGCGGTGTGTTAAGGAATGGTGCTTTTACAAGGAAGTTACATTAAGGTATTACATTAAGGTCACAGACAGAGAGAGAGTGACAGAGAGAGAGTGACAGTGAGAGAGAGAGAGAGAGGGAGATTCATTTTCATTCAGTAGTGTGCTAGTTGTCGCCTCCTCGTTTATAACCTCATATAAGGTGCAAATTTGTTCTCTCCGCTCTTCATCACCCTAGAGACAAAAAGAGAAAACAGTTACCTTAGGGACAACAATGAAATCGTGTGAGTGTGTATGTATACGTGCATCCATGTGTATGTGTGAGTAAGTACATCCATGTATGTGTGTATGTGCATGTTTTTGGCTGCGGTTGTGTGCCTGTTTGGGCATGTGCGTATGTGTGTACATGCATGTGTGTGCGTGTGAGTACGAACATCACTGACCTGGAAATACCACATCAGCTAAACCATCTCGTACTGATTGGCTGTTATGATCCTGGACAGACAGCAGGCCAGCAGCATGCCAATCAACTGACAAAGAGACAGACGGATAACATTTCGGTTATCAGCTATCATTTCAGTTAGGATCATGACGTTCACGCGACATCACAAAGGCTTCCACATGTCTCTCTCTCTCAGTCTCTCTCTCTCACTCTCCCTCTCTCTCTCACCCACCTGAGAGAAGGCTATTCCAAACGTGACACCAGCGATGATGGCCATGTTGGTCTCCATGAAAGATGTCACCAACTCATAGCAACCCTGAAGGAAAAGAAGAAGTGTATCAATTAGAGCAGTGACCACTCTCTCAACAACAGCAAAACAGAAGGGAACGCGATAAACCTCAACCCAGGACACATGATAAAGTGGTCCACACATGATGAGCAGTCAGGGTCCACGTTGCCAGTATTGCCGACGTATTCCAATGGGGCTGAGCGCTGAAGCCCACTCTGGTGTTGACGCTGGCCGCAGCAGACCACCTAGATTCTCCTCGTTGACGCTGCGCTCTTCCAAGTTCAAGTTCATATTTGACCCGGTAGACACAGACCTCTTGGAGCGTGTCCAATCAGATCACAGCTTTGTTTGATGTTCTAAAATCAACAGATGCCAACAGCCAACAGCTTTTCGTAATTTCCTAACCTAAATCCCATCTGTTGGCTGTGCACAGCGTCAAGCAATTGCCGATTGTTAGAGTTGAGAACCGGGTGCAGTGTTTTGTTTTCCACAGACAGAGACAGGATAAAATGAATGCACCTGCCGAAATCCAAACATTGTATTTTCAGTTGGATACACAAAACAACTTTTGAGCAGTGTATTGGACTGATTTTCAACAGAGCAGACTGTCTCGTGAATCCGGTTCACAGATTCCCTCTTTGCCTCATGTGCATTTAGGATCGTAAACGATATACTGCCCCCTTGTGTTCACATCGGGGTGAGGTGGAAGTACAAAAGCAGAGATCTGCCTCGTTTCTCCGAGCTTCTTCTGCCATGCGTTGAGCGCAGCAGAGCAGTGAATGCAGCCCTCAGAGTGAACACAGACACACTGACCTGGTGATAGACCTTGGTGGGGGCGGCGGTTGCGTTGCGGAGGTCCTGCGTGCTGCAGTCAGCCGAGTTGAGGCAGCAGCTGGGGGGGATGCCGTTGGCCGGGTAGTAAACACTGGCCAGCCAGCTAGTGTAGTTGTACACACCACAGCAGCGCAGCTACAGAGAGGGGGGGGGGATTGGATGGGATATGAGATATAGATAGAGATAGAGATAGATATAGAGATAGAGAGAGTTACAGACAGTGATAGAAAAAAGTAAAGTGAGCAAAAGAGAAAAAAACGGAAGGAACGGATGTTAGAAAAATGATAAAAGAAGAGTTTGAAAAATGTAATAAAGAGAGAAAGGGATTCCCAGGTTGACAGAGTAAGGAAGAACAAGGGAAGGATTTAGATAGCAAAATGCCACCGCCATCCGCCCCAACGGTGTGCATCTGTTGCAACGCATTGCCGTGGCGTCAGGGGACTTACATGGTGCTGTAAATAGTCTACAGCGACGCTTGCTTCGTTTTCAGCATTATAGTTGAGCACAGCGTCGGTGTACGTCCTTAAAAAGGTTCCCTTTATCTGGGGGGGATGACAACAGAAACACCACGTTTGGTTACACAGGCTTGACAGTGAGTTACTGGGCTCATTTTACCACCGAGATGAAAATGTCTGGAGAATGCGCCGGGAGGCCCCTCAGACCTCGTGACGGAAGACGAATCCAGAGATGCCGGCCACCAGCTCGGCCAGGAAGACCAGAGAGAGGAACATGGCGTACTGCAGGGACAGAGACACACACACGCGTGTTGTAGCTAGCCTGGAGACCGGGGTCAATGCACATAATCCTTTCTAATGTCCCCTATCCAGTACATGCACACACACGCACTTAGCCACACACATTAACATAGATACATACACGCACAGATGCACACACACTGAACCATACGCACTTGACCACCATAAACGGAGAGCGTTGCCCTATGGCGTCTATTGGGTTTGTGATCCCGCTTCAGCGAATAGAGGTCACTCATTATCCCCTTTATCAAGTGAGCCAAGGCTAATTAATCAACATTTATAACACATAGCTCCCTCCCTCTCCCCTGCCACTCTCCCTCCCCTCCCCTCCCCTCCATCGCGTCTCTCCCTCGCATCTCTCCCTCCCCTCAATAACATCTCTCACGGCCTCCCTTCCTTCCACTTTTCTCCCCACCCTCATTCCCCGATCCCTCCAAAACTCCTCCATTTCTCCACCCTCCCTCCCACACTACTCCCCCCCCCCCCTCTCCTTCTTTCCTCCCCATCAGCCATCCATCACTCTCCACTCCCATCCTGGCATCCCGTCCCTCTCTTCCCTCCCCCTCACATCCGCCTCCTCCTTCCCCCTGTCCCTGCCTTCAATCCCTCTCCCTCCCTGCCCTGGCCTTCCCTTCTCCTCCCTCCCCCACCCCCACTCCCTTGCTCTCTCCTTCCCCTCCCATCCCTCTATCTCCAGTCACCAGCTTCAGCATCCAGGGGCTCCCCCTGCAGGTGGCGAAGCATCCGAACAGGCCGAACACCACGATGACGGTCCCGGTGCCGATGAGGACGTAGGGCGCGTTGGTGGAGTTGTCGGCGATCAGCGAGATGTAGGGTCCCAGCATTATCTTGCCCCATATTCCCACCGCCAACAGGATAGCCCCAGTTATCTGTCAGACGAGAGGGAGGGAGGAAAAGGAGGGAGAGGCAGGAAAGATGGGGAGAGGGGAGGTAGAGAGGTAAAGGAGGGAGAGAGAGCGAGAGGATAGTGTGTGGGAGTTGAGAAAAACCCGAGAGGAAGTGTGGATGAGAAACATGAAATGAGGAAGGAAGAGCATAATTTAAACAGATCCCTGTGCGGTGGCAGGAGAGCCAACGTTTCCATTGCTCTAATGGGAGGAAGGCAGCGAGAGGCGGATCGAGATGAACAATAAAAGAAGAGCGATGGGAGAGTGTGGCTGAGGAGGGGCGGGAGGGGAAGGTGGTGGCAGACGTATGTGAGAGGAATGTATCCTGATCGTAAGACACATCGCTTGCTCGCTTTCGGAACATTGATTTAAACACACACACAGGCCGGCACACACACACACACACACACACACACACACACACACACACACACACACACACACACACACACACACACACACACACACACACACACACACACACACACACACACACACACACACACACAAACAAACACGGAGAAGACGGGGGACAAATCAAAGAGGCTCTTTGACAGGCGCTTCCCTTGTTGCCTCTCTTAGCATTTCAAATGAGGGCCGTGGATAAAGGAACGGTTGTGGTTGTGGTGCTGCAACCAGCAGCTCCCTGGGCTCGGGAGGTCTTACTGGGAAGGAGGTGAGCAACAGATGCCAACGACAGGCTTCCTGCAGGGGGGAGCGGGAGAGCGGGAGAGAGGGGGGGGGGGCAACCCATCCACATCCTTGCGGACAGGAGCGGTACGAGCGGTGAATCACCGCTCCTGCTGCCATTTTATGGGACCAGAGAGGACGAGTCCGCTGACAAAATGGCCCGATGATCACACCTCCCGGCAATGTCCCGACAAATGGGTGATAATTATCTCCTGTGCCATGAATAAAGATTTCAATGATTGATATCAGTCAGGGCTGTATTTAAGTGGCTCCCTCCCTTCTATTCCTTGTAAGGATGTTTCAATGATATACAGATACTTCTTTTGGTCAAATAATTCCATGGCTTACAGTGAAAAATTACTTGGCTATGTCGTAATAACCAAACATAATTATATTTTGACCCTGCCGTTATAGTAATCCTAGGTAAACAAACTTATATGAAGCTGTAAACAAATACACAGCAGCAGTTGGATGATTATTCTTTATAATAATTCTGTCTTCATTAAATATCAATAGCAAATGGCCACCACTGAATATTAAACACGGATCAGCTTGGGTCTTTACTCAAAGCCAGCAGGGAAATCAGGGACTGGTTGTCTAGACTACTTGTCTGTCAATGAATTCCAAACAGCTTGCACCCTCAACGCACACACACACACACGCACACACACAAAAATGTAATACCATGCCAGCTACTGTGGTAATAATACCCAGTTCGTAACAGGTCACCTCTACCCCAATTAAGAAAGGGAAGGGGTCTGCCAGCCGTGTGTGCAACATTCTACATAGTATATCGCCTGAACACCCACCAGGTTCTGCTATTCTAGGTATGGGCATGGGGGACATCTGAAATCGGATGCTGTGGGCATGAAGGAGAACTGAGAGTGAACGGCCAGTCTGGACTAAATATACACTTTGAGAGCTGTGACTCCCACATGCCTGCGGGCCGGTTTAGAAGAAGGAATGGTGCATCATTCGAGGAATTCATATTGTTTACATGCAATCAATATAAAATTTCCTTTGGATATATATATATATATATATATATATTTTTTTTTTTTTATACCTAAATATAATAAATAAAAGACAAAAACTATGGATATATACTCAGACAATATGTATTAAAACCACCTCAGGTTGATTTCATATGATGTCTGTCATTTACAAACACATATGGAAAGTTTGCGTGTTTGTGCGTGCATGCGCGCGTGCGTGCGTGTGTGTTACAGGGATATGCATTTGCAGCTAACAACAAAATCGCACTTGTAATGTTTGCGTTCTTTGGAAACATCCCGTGGGCGTATTTTCTGAGAGGCACCAACACATCTTTATCTTAACACAATAGGACTCACAAAATAGCAGCAGCTGACAGGTGCACATGGCCCTTTAAGAATCTACACCAACAGCCCCCGAGAATATCAAGGATAACAATACTGGCCTCTTGATATTTTATGGAATTGGTTGCGAAATGGTGCTATGACAAACTAGTTTGCTGTATCCCTGTTCAACATCAGCGCTCACAGATTCACGCTTGGGCGTTGTGTATCCACTATTTTTTGCGCTGGTGTCAGTGACGCCTGAAAGATATCATGAGCCTCAACATAACATGGATGCCGTTCGATTAGGACCATAACGGACCACACCAACATCAATCAACATTGAAATCAAAACGCCACAACGTCAATACACCATTAAAGCTAGACAGCAATTACCAGCCACCAAAAAAACGTAATAAATAATAGATGTAAACAGCATGACTCCCGTGTTCGCCACCACCACCATGATGGTGAGCCCCCGATCACTTCATCATGCACAACACAAGACTCCCTGCCTATAGAAAAACACGGTGGCGATGCTACATGAAGCCACAATCAATCGGGAGATAAGTAACAGCCGATCATACCCAAAACACGAAGGAATAGACGACGAGAAGGGTCTTCAGGCAGGTTATTACTGGTTTGGTCTCCATCCTGATTTTTTTTTTGTAGCGTTACAGCTGAAATTCTCGCTCCGGAAACGTCTCTGTGTAGACTGGTTGCGTTGCGAGCACGCGTGTGATGTACCAGCGGAGCGTCACCGTCGCCTACAACCATTTTTATTATGGGAGTGAGAAAACCGTTATATGTGTGCTTATATTCTTGTAATTATATGGGTTTCATAGTTAGCACATTATGGTTTTATATATATTTTAATGCGAGTTTCAAGTTAAACAAGATAAGGAAGAATCGATGAAAAGGGTGTGCAAACACCTTTTAACTTGATTTGATATGAATGTTAATTACAAACATGGTCGTTCCTTAACTTCTGCAATAGGTAGGGCTATCTGTTTTAAAACATTTTATTTATTTAAAAAAAGTTTAACCATGGTCAACATTCAATGGTATAATATACACTTACCTGTAGGCAATGTTGTGTCGGATTTGTTTATCTATATTAAAATTGTGCTAAATAACAGCCTGTTTGAATAGGCTATAGACCTACTTTGGGAGAGGAATATTGCAGAGAATTTGACTGTCCCAGATCAGTGCAGAACGTTTTGTGTCGTTCAGTCTACCATTAAGCACATTTTTTAGTAGTCAACCCACATTTCTGTAGCCACCATCATCCTCTATGGCCCCCAGTAGGCCTTAGAGGGGGAGGACAATTGCCAGATTTTCCAGTCCTTTGTCTTTGAATACAAATGCGTGTGTATTTAAACAGCAACTATGTCCAAAAATGTCCATCCAGTCAAGACGGTTGGGAGGACATGGTTATAGAGTGCAAATTATACTATTTATGTTGTTGGTAAAATGACCATCGATCCACTGGACTAATTATTTTAAAAAAATGTGCCAATGTCTTCCCCACACACAGCCCTTATACGACCTGCAGCCACCAGCAGTTTAAAGTAATGACACAAGGCCTAATGGTAATGAGACAAGTTTTGATGCCTGCCATGACAGACAGAGAGTGGAATAAGTGGGCTAATAGTTAATATTGATTTTTTCCTCGATAATATCTGTGCTTTTGTGAGAGAAATTTAAAAACTCCAAAAACCTGTTCAAAAGTCCAAAAATTAACATAACTGACTTTATTAATAAAAAGGTTTGACGTAAAGAATGTTGAATGTTAACCTCGGTCAACTGCTCAAACATTTAACAAACAAAATGTCAGAAATCAAATACAATAACAAAGTAAAAAGAAAAACTGCAATGTACTTAAGACAGTTTTCCTTCAAATCGTTATCCAAGTTTCCCGTTTGTAATCGTACTAGACAACACATAACAGAACTATGTTTTACAAATTAAAATTAAAAAATAAATATGAGGTCCCGGTGTAAATTATCACTTCAACTGATCCAATTAACATAGTTCTTTACATTTACACTTTTTAAGGCCTTTGTTTCAATTTTCTTTGAAATTAATCCAGAAACTTGGTAACCAACCTTTACCTCTTGTGAAGCCCCTTGACTGAAGAGAGCTCAAGTATTCAATTGGACATCGGACTCCTGGCTTTCTGATTTTCTTTGCAATGACATCAGGAGGACCAACAGCATTTAGCAGCAGATAGCAGTGTACTGTCACAGTGGATAAGACACAGAATCCATAGCTCCTTCTCCCATTTACTTGTTTGCGATAATGATGGTCTAATAGACAAAGTAATATTGTCATATGGCAATTCAATTGTTGCCAAATGACAGATTAATGACATATAACCTAATCTAAGTCAACTACCACTATGAGTCAATGTACGTTGTGACATGACTCATTCAGGTAGTAATCAAACAAAATGATACCTCTATGAGTCATGGTACCTTGTTCCGTGACTCAGAGGTAGTTACCTAGTCATAGTATTAGTCAAGTACCTCTATGAGTTACAGTACCTTGTTCCGTGACTCAGAGGTAGTTACCTAGTCATAGTATTAGTCAAGTACCTCTATGAGTCTGTGAGCCATTTGTATCTATACCTTTAGTTATCCAATCTATGTGAATGTGACAGCATTGCGTCTTACTTAGTAGACGTGTGCAGTTGTCCTGCATAAAGGCCTACCTACAAGGACTACACCACATGCTCAGGGGGGTCAGCTCAGTCAGTAAAAACTCAAACAACACATTCAACTACATTCAAGGTGCTCTGTGTTTGAAATACTTAAAACACTGAGTGCATTAGTGCTGTGCATTCATTATCTCCCCGTTAAAAACCAATACTAAGGAATGTACAAAACGAGAAGAGAAAAAAAGTCACATTCAAGTAAAAGGTCTGAGGGGTGAGGAAGAGGGGAATAGATCCATCATTACCCAGGTCCCGCCCATCCCGGAACCCCCCCCCTCCCCAAGTCTGTCAACGACATGATTGACACGTCATCTCTTGGAGGCTTGGTTACGATCATAGCTACAATAAGGAGATATCACCGGTTGAAACGTTACAGTGTCCTCCAAAGAAAAAAAAAGAAAAGTACCTGTGTTCTAATGCATGCCGGGCTCACACCACCATCCCATCCTCCACCTCCCAATAGTCCACAGCGATCCACTTCCTGTATGAGCTCAGCTCAAACCGTCTTACAACATTGTCTTCATCGCCAAAACGAAAAAAAAAGGTCCCCTTCTCTCCGGAGCAGTTCCCTCACACGGAGCCGAACTCGGCCATCCAGGACTCGTACTTCTCCAGGTCGGACGCGGACACCGACTTGGAGATCTTGGTGAGCGTGAGCGTGAAGTCCTCCATGGTGACGGGCATGAGAAGCTCCTCCTTGGACAGGGCGCGGATCTCCTCCGGACTCAGGCCCTGGATGCGCCGCCGCATGGCCATCATGGAGGCGTCCCTGGTGGGCACACAGGGAGAAGGAACTCTTACAGATACAGACCGGGTGAAGCCTTTGTGAAAAAAAAAGCACAATTTTTTTTCTATGCACGAGGCCCTGGGAATGTACGGCGCTGGCATTAGGGCTAGACAGGGCCCAGGAGCCGTTACAGGCGGACAACTGGCTTATTAATTGACAAAGAGGGAAGAGGTACTTTGTCCATTGTGAACCGTTCATAGAACTGAAAGGGTGAGTTACATCTCAGGTTCTAGGGTTAGGTTCCCTACGGAATAAAGAATGACTTGACTCCCCCTAAGGATGAAGACATGATCATCGGCACAATATAAACTTAAAAATTCTGTCCAACATTCTATCTAGCAAAGGAATAACTCCCAGAAACAACAACAGAGGACACCAATAGCTCTAACGGCTATATGGTATAGTGACTTGGGTGTACTTGTCTGGCTGGTGAGCGCCTATTTTTGTGCCGCATACTCTCTCGCCCTTGCCAGCACACAAACACACCTGCAGACGTTGGTGATGTCAGCTCCAGAAAAGCCCTCGATCCTCTCTGCGATGAAAGCCAGGTCAACGTCAGCGGCCACATCCACCTCCCTCAGGTTGAGCCTCAGCAACTCTGTACGACCCACGGCTGGTAGGACGGACACACACACACACACACACACACACACACACACACACACACACACACACACACACACACACACACACACACACACACACACACACACACACACACACACACACACACACACACACACGATTCAGGGCAGATATTTGATTGATTTTGAATGTAATTTATACACTATTAATCTATACACTTGCATTGTATTTTATTTATTTCGTCCTTCCCTCCTATTATATATAGTAATTTTAACTAGATTACATTTAGGAAATAAAATGTAAATTATTTGGATTTATTCTTTGTATATTTTCTTGTTAAACACATTGCATTGCAGTTGCAAAAATAAATGGGATAGGGTTGGTATCAGGCTGTGTGCGTGTGTGTCTGTGCGGTCGCGTGTGCATCACCTGTAGGCAGGGCGATGTAGATCCTCTTTTCCAGGCGCCGGCGCAGGGCTTCGTCGATGTCCCAGGGGAAGTTGGTGGCCGCCAGTACCATCACCATCTTGGAGGGGTCGTCATTCTCCGAGGCCCCGCCCACACCTGCTCGCCACAAAACCAAACCCGCCCACTGCATCACTCACTCTGCTTTGTTGGCTTGATGGCCGTGTTTTCATTTAGTTTTTTTTCTGATTAAAACAGGAACCTAAACCAAAGATTATCTACTAGGGTAGGGTAGATACCACATGGACCGCAAAACAGCCTAACGAGACGGGTGGGCTGTTACGACACACCTGGAGATGTTTGTATCAGAATATACATCAGCAATTTTGGTTTGCTCAAATACATCAGACGAGTAGGAACCTGTGCAAGCTACATCGCTTGGGAAAACAATGACATTGGGAGAGGGAAAAATGGCTTGACAGATGAGTCCTCCCACAGGGTAATTGCAGACTTAATAATCGCAGTAATTAATTGAAATCTATATTCCGTTTAAAATGTCATATCAAAACACAGCATGGTCTTTAAATGATTTAACCACTGATCAATCGTCTGTCTGAGTAACCTCACTGTCAGAACACGGCGTGTCAGGGGAATACTTGTTGGCAAGATTTTAATTGGGATTTTGGATTCCGATTACCTGAAGGCTAAAGGGTAAGGGTATTAATAACTTATGACTCCTGTGTGCAGATCTGCATCCCGCTCACCGTCCATCTGCACCAGGAGCTCGGACTTGACCCTGCGGCTGGCCTCGTGCTCGTCCGATGTCCCCCTCCGGCTGCAGATGGAGTCGATCTCGTCGATGAAGATGGTGGTCGGGGCGTAGAACCGAGCCTGGGAAGACAAAGTATGTCAGAATGTACAGTTCTAACATCAAAGATGTAAGAATGTATGGTTCTACCCTAAAGGATTTAAGAATGGATGGTTCTACCATCAAGGATTTAAGAATGTACGGTTCTTCACCATTTTAATTGCTGCTCAACTGCAAGCAAATGTCAGCAACGACATAAACACACAGACACATACACACATACACACAGTCTCACCATCTCAAACAGCAAACGGACCAGCTTCTCGGACTCGCCCCGGTACTTGGAGGTGAGGGTGGAGGAGGACACATTGAAGAAGGTCGTGCCGCACTCGGTGGCCACAGCCTTGGCTAGCATAGTCTTGCCAGTCCCTGGAGGGCCGACCATCAGCACACCCTGTTAGGCACCAAAGATAGAAGGGACAGAGCGAGAGAGAGAGAAACCGAAAGAGAGAGCGACAGACAGAGAGAGACAGAGACACGTTGTTTAAACTACAACATGTCAAGTCTCAAATAGACACCCATAGATTAAAACAAAATTTATTCTGTACTGCAGGAATTTTTTTAATGTGGAAGTGAACAATAACATGAAATGGGGGTCAACTCTGCAGCATACTGACAAAGCAAAAGTGAGAGCAGAAGTGAGAGCATTCTGTAGACCCAAGTAACCCAAATTATTCTGGTTGTCTTTTAGACTTAACATGGGGCTGTTGGTCAGATTAGAGAGATATTGTTAGAGTGGAATTTGTAAGAAATAGCATAGCCTTCCCTAAGCTATTAGCGAATTTTGATTTTAGATTGAGACCAGGTAATTTTAGACCATTCGGGGCATGTTTTCTGTGATTGTTCCAGGTGATCCATTTAACACGTCAATCACAGCTTAGTGAACCTCAACACTGCTCAATGGCGGAGTACATAGGGGGGAGGGAGGGAGGAGGGGAGGGAGGGAGGGAGCAGAGCGGGAGGGTCGTTTGTTTGGTTAGGTTTCAAAAATCTCTCTCTTTATAAATCTCAAATCCTATGTATGGTGAATGGTGAAGCGCAAACACACAACACCATGCACACCCATGTTTGTGTGTACGTCAATGAATGCTATTTGCACCTTCCAGGGTCGACGGATACCCTTGAAGAAGTCAGGCATCCACATGGGCAACACCACCGCTTCTCTGAGCAGCTTCTTAGCATCCTCCAAATCAGCAATGTCCTCCCTAGGACACACACACACACACACACACACACACACACACACACACACACACACACACACACACACACACACACACACACACACACACACACACACACACACACACACACACACACACACCTTGAAGCCTGGTGTTATGGGTAGCATTACCCACACAAATTTTAGAGTGTTTAGGTGCGCGTGTCCCGTCGTCATACCAGTGGATGTTGGGGTTGCGAGAGACAATATCCCTCTCTAGCGCTTCCACCAGGTCGCTGTCCTGCCCAGCACCCTCATACTTTCTCAGCTCTCCTTCTCCTATACCTTCACCTTTCTTTGACTGGTGGGGATGGGTGAGAAGACAAAGCATTCACAATACAAGCTATTGCACTTTAAAATCGCGTCTATCCAGTGCAGGCAGTGTCAGGTTTTGAGTGTCCTGTATAATTCCATATGGCTCGTATCCTTAATGCCTTATATTACTATGATTTTATCCGCTAAATATCAGCCTACCCAGGGATTACAGATAAAACTGTGCCTCTTGGTTAACTCTGGCAGGTGTACAGGAATGTAATCAAGGTGCACAGTCATGGTCAAAGAAACCATTCTAGGAAATTAGAAGGACCAAACTAGGAGAAGATTAGGATTCAGTAGCATCCTGACCTTGTCGTCCTTGGCCTTGTGGCCCCGGTTCTCCCTGGAGGCTTGCCGCTCTGACTTGGGGTTGACCGGACCACGGCCCGATGGTGCTGCCGCTCGTGGCTTCACACCGCTACTGGGACGCCTCACTGCAGCAGGGTTCCTGCACATGAAACACATGGATATGAGCTCAAGTAGCAGCTAACAAGAAATAAAAAACGCAGAGGATTGTCCTAGTCTGTGGGCTAAGCTGCTGTCACTAATGCAGGCGAAAGGGAGAGTTCGAGTCCCTTGGGGGCGAACCTAAAGTACTTTGCCAGTATCAGAGCCAGCCTGCCAATTATCTCGAACCAGACAAAAACAGGTCCCCAGACACAGAAGATGAAAAACCACACATACCGCCGTTGGCACGACACACCTATGGACAGGAATGCAACTACTTATTTGCAAGGAGGAACAAGGAAGGGTCTTGTACAGTGTTAATCTCGTTGAACTACTTGGCTCCCCAACGTCGGATAGGTGACAGAGAACATACCGGTGTTCTGCCGGGGTGGGAGGGGGCCAGACGGCTGGATCCTGTGGCCGCTCATCTGGGAGAGCAGCGGAGAAATCCACAGGCTTTTCTGACTTGAAGCTCTCAAGTGTTCCCACAATTCCTTTCACCTGCTGATACTCTTCTGACAGCTCCTGCTTCACCTGGTGCAAATCAAAACATGAGGTTACGTTTGTATTTACACAGGTTTGGCTCAACCTGCTGTGGAAGAATACACGGGCATTGGCTGGGCTGTATACTTTGCAATTATTGTTATTAATGATCAAATGTGTAGGAATAGTAAACAGTGGCAGTTGTATGAGATATGTGGGGATTTAATACATTTGTGTTCTATGATATCCTCTTCATAATGTTGGATTTCACCGTCTATAGTGTTAATGTGCATCAGAAAATCCCGAACCTGTTGCCATTTGACTTTGAGGGCAGGGTCTCGGAGAGACTGGCAGTACTTGTGTATCTGTTGAATGACTCCCTCGTAGTACACCATTGAAGAGTCATAATTCCCCAGCAGCGCATATTCTCGCCCCTTCTTTGCGTTGTCACATATCTCAGCCAAATTCATACTGGACGGTGGCTCTGCAGGGAAAAAGAACTTGGCTCTTACCCAAAATTTCAAATCTTGAAAAGAAGTCACATGATGACAACAAGGCCAGTCATTCATACCAAGTCCCCATTGAAACAAATACTGATATACAGGTTGTTGTCATTGTAATAAAAACATAGCAATTTCATTATTCAAAATATGTGCAGAATGCATAAGGCGGGGTTTACATTACATTTCAGAAGTTCGATATAAATGTACAGGCCTATAAGAAAACATAAGTTAGTACCGCTGCCGCCCTGTTAGCTTGAGCTAACTCGAACCACTAGCTGGGCCACAGAAAAGTAAACCAATCGCATGCATGGAGAGATACCGTTAACACTACGGCTAATCTACTGAATGCGACACATCAATTCGTAGACACAAAAACAACTGACGGTTGACTCACTACGTCTTAAATACATGTTATTATACACTCACTGTTACAAAATGTAATACGGCGAGTATAAATGTCTTGGATCAGGCGAAGTCCAAACACAAGCCAATGTTACCATGGTCGCCGAGACGCCGTGTGGAGAATGACTGAACGCCTCATTAGTGGTGCGTTCAAGTCCTCGTTGAAAACATGTAGAACAGAGCCATCAAAGCACCTAAGCCTAAGTGAAGTCTGCACATGACGTTATGTATTGCATTTAACAGAAGCAACACTCTACATTATTTCCGGCCTACTGCATATGTAATAAATAAGTTAAATAACACCCCATTTTAGCCATTATGTCTTCATTATGTATTGTATTACATATATTATATACATAATGCATGGGCATATCCATTATAGCACGACACATGTTTACATGTAACGTAAATAATTCCATCAATCTTTATTGTGAATACCTGATTTAGGGTGAAGAGATCCTCACACTCAAAGGTGTGTCCTGGGTAGTATACCAAATATTCTCATGCAAAGGAATTTCATGTGTTTTATTTTATTTCAATTTAGCAATTTTATACTTCAATAAAAAATTAAATAAAAAAAACGAGAACAATAACAACATTTTACTCCAAAATAAAAGCTACATTGTCAGACACTGGCATTTCTCTCAAACAAAGTGTTACACATGAGCAGGCATAGTTTATTAATCACAAAGACGGGATATAATATTTACAGTTCAAATGTGTGTACTGTATTATTCACAACTACATTCTGTTCCACAGTAGTCCCTTTCTTAACTGATTAAATGTTATGTAGATTGTATTATTCTGCAAGCTCACAATACTGCCAGCAATGGAAATTACAGTAGCAAGTAATTAATAGGAACCCCCTTTTATCTCAAAGAGCACATGCACATTCAATACAGAAAGGCATGTTCAATCCCAGGGCCCTTTTTCTGTGGTTGTTTTATATTGTGTTTACAAAGCAGACGTTTTTCAGTATTTTGCAATCAATGTAGCGAAACTTATTGCATTTACTTAATGTTCCTCTTTTGCTTTGTGTAGTATTTTTCTACTTTTTGAGTTATACCTTAAACCTACAGTAAACTTGTTCATATTGGAGGCTTCTTTCTTTTATCACATGGATTTGTCCTCTTTTACACTCTTTGAGATTGTATAAATTGCTATACAAATGAACTTCGCTGAATACCTTTACACTGTTCTGGTCTTAACATTTGTTCGCAGCTTTACATGACCCTATGGGGGAACCCTGGTTGTGGTTAAATTGCTGAACACCCAATTCTCGCTGGTATTTCCACTTTACTTCCCCTTGGGGGAATTCCCACCATCAAATGAATACCATTCAAATTTACCTAAGCACCGTTAAGACTTTAGACTACAGGCAGCACCTTATTCCCGACATGCATTGTTGTTTGATCAGCCATCTGCAAGAAACCAGAACAACATGAAGACGTATGGGAGATCGGTTGGAAATCAACAATGGAAGACATTCATATTGCTAACCCTGTATACGCACATACGCAGGCACACACACCAGCAGTGCGGCTACACTTCAGCATTGACAACCTGTGGCCTCATGTTCTCTCTGATACCAAAGCAGACTCGAGCTGCTCTCACTGGGCTGCTTCAGCCTCAGAGGCTTATGGTTCTTCAATCTGTAGGCCAATGTCAGGAAGATTGAATCAACGTGTTCCTTCTCAGCAGGGTCCTTGGCTGACGTCTCAAACAGGGGGAAGTTGTAGCCATCTGCCATGCGTTGGGCGTGGGACGTTGGCACCTCCCGATGCGCTCTGAGGTCGCATTTGTTGCCCACCAGGATGCGGGGCACCATGGGGCCCACAGAGTGCCGGCTACACTCACTGATCCACTCGGGGAGGCTCTCAAACGAGGTCAGGCTGGTCACGTCGTACACAAAGACGACGGCGTGTACGTTGCGGTAATAGTGCTCTACCATGCTCTTCCTGAAGCGCTCCTGCCCGGCTGTGTCCCATATCTGCAGCTGATGGTGGAGGTCAATAAAGGCATAACATATATATTAGTTATTATAAACTTATTATAAACTAAAAACATTTTAGATCCAAATAGTTAACATAATGAATAACACATGAGCTATAAACACACAAACACAAATCAAATACACATCATATACAGGCACACACAACAAACAAATATACATGACTTATAGGCTATATATAGACCAATGGAGATACATGTAATACATCACACATAATTATATTTGGTCTTTATGACAAGTATTATAATGATTTGGATTGTATTATCTGCAATTCCATTGTAAAATACGAGAAAATGCTTGATAGAAGCGATCAGCTATGTGATTTGTACCGTCGCATACTATGATGGAGGTCACATATCTAGAGAAGCAAAAACGACGTGGCTTATTTTACAGCAAGCGAGCTAGTTATATTTTTGACTACCTTTCGTTTCAGACAGAGCAGATAAAACGAGTACTTCAGAAGCAGTTATTTTCTATATGTGGTGGGCTATGCACGCCTTATTATGGAGGTCCATAAATACCACGACGGGGTTAATAATGCTGTAGGATCCCTAGGGTTGTTAACACATATCTAGGTATAACACTTTGAAACCCTTACCTTGATTCGTTCTCCGTCGAGCTCGAGTGTCTTTTCTCTGAAATCAACACCGATGGTAGCCTCTGGGTTTTTGAGAAAAATGCCGCCACAGAATCTATAAGTCAAGCACGTCTTCCCTACATTAGAGTCACCTATTACTATGATCTTAAAAATGCGAGCTTCGAGGCTATCATTTTCAAGCTGTGATGACAATTGAGTATCATTTCGATTGAAAACTGTATCAAAAACCTCCACAGGGTTGTTTTCAATTGCCATTGCTCATCCCCGCCACCTAGATGTAGTACATTCTAAACACCGCGAGAATATACGACCCAATCGGTGCCGCGCATCCACACAATAAAGATCAACTGAATTTCCTTCAGTGCCCGTATAAAACCTTTGAGCATGTTTATTCCATGTGTTCAAATGAAATTAAAAAACGCATAATTAAACTTGGAGTGGGAGGTATACCAAACCAGGCTTTAAGCATAAACATTTATACTTTTAATTAAAACAGTTAGAATTCATGTTATGCTATCTTCACCATCCACTAGGCATATATTACTTTAGAAGGAATACACAAATCAAATATATATACACATATCATAGTGCAATGTACTTTCATTCCATAGACCCTGTTTTTCCCCAATTTCAAACAATCTAAACTATGGAAATAACACAACAGTAAAATAATTTAACATTAACGTTTAAACCACAACATTGAAACACATTTTCTTCAGGGATTTAAATTCAGTAATGGCATATAGGCTTTGCTCGGCCTAACCTGAGTACAGTGCATTGGCTGTTCATTTCATTCATTTTTACAAAATTGGCTTTGCCTTAATTAAGGGTAAGAAAGGGGTAGGAAATAGAGGTGGCCGATTTAGAGTGTATGGTATTCTGACTTAAAATGGAGGCAAATAATGATAATAACCAGTACAAATAATAATAAACAGTAGGTATTCATGTGTTCTAAATATGGACAGCGAAATCTAAAGTTTCTTTAATCCTTCAATCACAATGCTCATCAATGAGGGATACAAAAGCTTATTGACACACCACAAAAGTTCTTGGCTCAGAAAGACATCCACCTGTCACACACCTGCTTTAAATGAAAAACACCACACGGTCGGGCATTGCGATGGCCCCTTGCATATGTTACACTTGCCTCCTGTAAAAAACTGAAAAAAACGAAACACCTGCAATGTCGCAATAATCATCACCAGTTCTCATCGGAGAACGAGCTGGAGCTCGCCGAGTCGGACTCGGCGTCCGTCAGGCCGTCCAGGTCCCAGTCGGCGCTGGAGCCGCTGTCGTCCTCCTCCTCCATGGACACGCTGTGTGCCGAGCCCAGGCAGGGCGGGTACAGCCGCGTGGCAACACACACAGGCCCCAGTGTGCACACGTACACTGCCATGACGTTCTTCCAGGTGTCCCGGGCGGGCTCGTACTCGTGGATCAGCATCCGGTTCTTGTTGTGCTGAAGCAGCGTCTGCGTCAGCAGCAGCAGCTTGCCGTCGTGCTGGATCACCTGGTAGTTGAGCGCCCGGCTGTCGATGGGGATGTCGCCCAGCCTCTTCCACTCCCCCCGGCTTGGGCTGTAGGCCTTCACCACGGGGATGTCGCACACGCACACGATCTGGTCCTGGAACACGCACGCCTTGTGCAGCTTGTCCCGCCGCAGCGAGCCGCAGTTGCGCCAGCGGTTGCGCCGGGGGTCGTAGCAGAGCATCCGCCGCCGGTTCACCACGTACAGGTGCTCGTGGAGCGTCACCACCTGCATCTTGCCCAGCGAGTGGGGCAGGGGGGCCACAAAGGTCCACTGGTTCCTCTGGACGCTGTAGCACTCCACCTCCTTCAGCCGCACGTCCGTCACGGGGCTCCGGCCCCCCAGGATGTACACGTGGCCGTTGAGGTAGCCCATCCCGGAGTGGATCCGGGCCAGGGGTCGCTCGGCCAGCTCCTGCCAGTTGTTCAGCAGTGGGTTGTAGAGCCAGAAGTGTTTGGACAGGTGGGAGGCTAGGTAGAGGTTGTTTTCAGGCGTGGCGCAGGCGATCAGGGACTCCATGGTGGAGCGCTTGTAGTCCTGACTGCTGAGGTCCACCAGTGGGGGGGCCATGAAGTAGAGGTCCTCAGAGTAGGGGTCGCAGCACATTATGTTGTCGTTTGGCAGGCCAAAGAAGAGGATCATTTCTTTCGCGCTGGCGCCTATCCTGTGCTTTGGAGTCACCGATTTTGCAGATATGTCCTCCTCGGACGACCGGTTGACAAAGTATGCCAGATATTTCTCAATTAATGGACTGGCCATGAGGCTCTCCAGGTAAGGTTTGTCCCCCTCAGCAAACAGGTTCCAGCGCACACACCGGAGAACCTGTAATGCGTCCTCAGTCTCCACTGGTGCATTGGCCTGTATCCACTGTAGAGCTGCTGAGCACACTTTTCTTTCACAGTCGACATCCAGAGTGTCTAAACCCAACACCTCTTGTATATGCGTCAAGTCCAGGTCACAAAGCTCATTTCCATTAAAAAGATGGTTAAAGTTTTTTGCTATGAACGTTTGGGCTTTTTCTTTTAATTCGAGATTACCAAACGTGTCAGCAAAATTAAGGAGGCCCACACAATTCGAGAGGTCCAGCCTCCGCGTCATAAAACTGGAACAGGCGAGTCTGACGTACTCGAGCTGTAACATATTGGCAGCCCCGTAAACCTTTTGGACATTGCTCTCTGTAATTGTTACTTTTCCAGTGTAACAGTAGTCTATTATCACAGACATGGATTCGGCGTCCACACCCCGAATTACTACTTTATCCTGCATACTTTCATTTAAGCCACCAGTGAACATGCTTTTGAAATAGGGACTGGCAGCAGCGAGGATGTTGCGGTTGCACTGGAAAAGTTTTTCAATGTCACCTTTGACTGACTGCTCGTCGCAGTGGTCCAGGGATCCGTCGCCCTGCACTCCGATAACGATGTCAGCGAGCAGTCGGGAGTCGTACAAGGATTTAAGTTCTTTAAGTAAGCCTCGGGCATGGTCGACGTCTTCCAATTCTTCGGGACCACTGAAATAACTCAATACCGATGCCATCGAGAAAACGTGCTGTCATCAACTATTGTTTTCTTTGCGAGAGAATAGCTTCTTAATAAATCACAGAGGACGATTTTGTATCCTTGGTTAACTTGGCGCTAAGACTACTGTTATTGCTCATTCGTCTCAAGATAACAATCATAGAAAATGTATTAGCAGCGACTTGCTAGATTAACGCTGGCTTGATTGTATAGCTTACAATTCGTCAATGCATTTCCGTATAATGCTAATGATGTGTCCAAAATATGCTTACTCCGTAAATATGATTCGTCGATATAAATTTTAACAGTTTCACCCATGTTTCTGAAGGCATATTCCAGGCATACTCGTAGTATATTTGACGTCCCAGTGAAAGCAGCTGTGTAGCGTTTTTTGAAATACAGTAGCATACGACTTTCCCCTCACACAATCTTGCTAATGTGATGGCCGCACATGTCTCTGATTGGTCACGAGAGATTGGGGGCGCACCATGTTTGGTTGACTTCGTTTTCAGAGGGACGAGCATAGAGAATATAGAGATATTTTTATTGAAGCTCACATTTGAGCTTAAATAAAATATTAATACATTTAAACCGTACGTCTTTAATCAGTTATTATAGACTAATAGAAAGATATCTTGCATTAAATAAATAAGAATGCATGCTGAAAACAATGAACAAAATGGTCCTTTCCACCTACCAAGAGCTCTGCACATACCTATTGGCCCACCGGCCTGCCTTTACCTACCTACCTAACAACGTAGCTGCCCAATTAGCTACCTTTTCATTCCGACATCTATTCAACGTTGGGATTCATTTTTAATTCTTGATAGTTAATATATAGATATTCTTAATTGTAATAATGACGATCTAAGATAATTGAAATTGAACAAGTATACCACAGTTAGATACTTTTATTTGTGGGTACATGTATAATTGTGTTTATGCTTTAATGTGTGGGTTTGTGTGTGTGTGTGTGTGTGTGTGTGTGTGTGTGTGTGTGTGTGTGTGTGTGTGTGTGTGTGTGTGTGTGTGTGTGTGTGTGTGTGTGTGTGTGTGTGTGTGTGTGTACGTGATTATGTGTGTGTGCATGTATATAGTATGAACATCTGTTCGTTCATTTCTTTCCAGCTTCAGGTGTATCTCCGGTTGAGTTCGTTGATCCTGCGGAGCCCCTCCTTATTGTTGATGGTCTTGTGGACGGTGATGAGGTAGGGGAAGGCGGAGGGGAGCTCCACCCTGCGGCTCAGCCTCTGTTGGCCCCAGTGGAGGCACCGCAGCCTCTCGGCCAGGTCCCTCCTCCCGGCACGCTCCAGACCGTCCTGCAGGAGCTTTGTCTTGTTACTCTTGTCCCATGATGACTCGTACCTTGGGTCAAAAGGGAACACGTGAAGAAAGATTCTCACAAAGGCTGCTAGGATACTGTGAAAGGAAAAATTTGGATTATTATCTTTGTTTGAAATATATGCAAATAAGCAATTTGCATTTGTATGGGGTGATCCATCATATGAAACATTTAACTCAGGGTTTCTCAACTGGGAGTTGGTGCACGACATGTGCTAGTTAGGTTTTCAGCTTTGGTTTTAGGGTTAGGGTTTTGTTCCCAGGACAACGGTTCCAGAAAGGGACCATAGTCCCAGGACAGGGCCCAAAGGGCTCCACAGCCATCCTGGTGATCCACCAGGACTGGGTTATTGAAAAATGTCTAGCACTAGCATTTGAGAGTTCATACGTAAACATACACACACACACACACACACACACACACACACACACACACACACACACACACACACACACACACACACACACACACACACACACACACACACACACACACACACACATACACGTACATACAGTGTCACACACACAAACACCAACAAAAATGCACATAGGAGAGGTGACACACGCACACACACACACACACACACACACACACACACACACACACACACACACACACACACACACACACACACACACACACACACACACACACACACACACACTCTACCAGCATTCCAACATTTTTCTGGCTTGGACGCTCTTTTCGACGGACTTGGACTGGAACTGCCTGATCTGAGCTCTGGTGAAGCCAAGTTCATCACCCAGAACGGTCCACTCAAAACCCAGCTCCCTGGCGATCTCTTGCAATGTGGTCAGGTTGATTACCGCATCCTAGAAATAAGAAAATGCATACATTTCTACTTATTTGATCTATGAAAAGTCCTCTTAATTTTAAAGTGATTTATATAGAATTGTAAATGACTGCATACCTCTTGTGCTTTATTTGGCATTCTCTCAAAAGACAAGCTTGGCTCCCTGCTTTGCATGACAACACAAAGAAATAATTAGAAAGACGAGTGTAAGTTTTCCCCCTTCTATACTAAAGTTATCATTGGGTCATTTATAGGTTGTATGTTAGTGATCTAGAAGTTCAAATAGCATTGCACACTTACATATTATCAGAAGATGTTTGCCGAGGAGGGAATGTGAGTGTGATGAGTTTGATCCTAGCGTTACCTTGGAGCTTGGTCATCAACATCGTGCCCTGTTAAGGTTTAGTTTGAAGAACAGTATCTGCCTTTAAGCTAATCATTACCAGATGATCTCTGCTGCTAAATATTAGGATGTCTGGATGAAATTAGGATGAAATATGACAAACGTCAAATAATTGCATCAATGTTATAATGACCTTACTCAAAACAACCTTGTAACATATTTGATTTAAAATGCATTATAGATACAAAGTATAAACATTACAGGCACAGGAAATATTTTTAAAAAGCACTTTTATTTTATTTAAAAATGAACATCTTCCTCAATTTATTGTCCCCATAAAAAGCCTCAAATGTGGATGTGCAATATCATTGCAGCGACTGTCATCAAAAAACATCAAAACATCAACTTTCTTGTAAACAGTTATGAAGATTAACAATGTGTGACTGTGCAGTTATATTTTAGGTTACTTTGTTTACTTAAAAACAACAAATAATGTATTTGATGTGTTAATAATACGTAATAATACTTCTGAAAAAGTGCTGTAAGTTGCAAAACAATAAATATAACATATTTTCCACTACGGTAACAGGCACAAATCATTCGTAACTCGATTTTAGTATAACTTTATATTCAATGGCAAAAGCATAAATAACAGAATTAACCCATGATAAAATATGATATAAAATCATTATAAGCTTGTAATAACGTAAAAAGCCTTCAATTTTGAGTTTTGTCGTCTTCCAAACTGAGTTGTACTTCTTTTCAAATCAATCAAACCATGAACTATCCACAATTGTTTATGCATACCACGTCACAGAGGATCACTTTCATGTCAAACAACTGATCAACATATCAACATATTGCCAGGCTCAGTACACTCATTTCCCAACAGGTCAGTTTGTGTATCAGCAGGTTATTAGGTCGAGATCCAGCCTGCTGGATCCCTACTCCTCTCGGTACTATACCATATGGTACAACAGTGCTTCCCAAATTGTAACAGTCTTTCTCTCTCGGGTAAAACCCCAAGAAAGGACCCTTCTGACAACGTAACTGGCAGATGAGTTGGGGCCGGGGGGTTTTGTGGGGCTCTCTTGCAGCGTTACCCTGTACGCCGGGCGGAGGCGCGTCTTCCTCAGCTCTGCCTCAGTAGCAGCCGTCCTTCCAACTCCCGTCCCTCAGGGCGCTCAAGGCGGCCATGCTCTTCGGAGGGGCCAGCAAACTGTGGGGTTTAAAGAGGCATGTGGAATCAGTTGAGGAGAGGGGAGAGCCTACACAACCGGGGTAGCGATAATACGCCCTGGCTCCCCGTTTCTCACACAGTTTAATGAGGAATCCGAGGGCAATTAAGCAAAAGGATAAAACCAAATGATCATCCGTTTTCATTGCAGATGTTTTCCTCTTCCCTGTGGTCGTCTCCACTTACATGGATAATTAAACCTTAATTCATTTGCGCACCAAACATAATGCAGTGATTTACGTTGGGCTTACCTGCGTGTGGGCTGAGCGATTTTGCTGGGGCGGAATATCCCGCTGGTGCCTACGAAGGAGGCCGGGCGAGGTAGGGAGGTGCGGGGCACAGCGGAGGCCTGGTGGGTGGCTGCCTTCAGGGGCAGCGCCACCGGGTTGGTGCTGCTGGGCTTGAGGTGCTGGATGGGCAAGGCCCCGCCGCTGGGGAAGGAGTGCAGGCTGACCGAGGAGGTCATGCTGGGTGTGTTGGGGGTGGTGGAGGGTGGGGGGCCCTGCTGGACGGTGGGGCTGACATAGGCGGTGGCTTTCAGCGGCTGCCTTGTCATGTTGGCGAAGTTGCCCACACTCTGTACACGCTGGATGAGCTGGCCTGGAGAAGGGACTAGAGAGAAGGAGAGGGAGAGGGAGAGGGAGAGGGAGAAAGGGGGAGAGGAGTGGGGGAAAGAGAGAGAGAGAGAGAGAGAGAGGGAGAGGGAGAGGGAGAGAGGGAGAGGGAGAGAGGGAGAGGGAGAGGGGGGGAGAGAGAGAGAGAGGGAGAGGGAGAGGGAGAGAGAGAGAGAGAGAGAGAGGGGGGGGAGAGCAGGAGAGAGAGAGAGAGATTGACATCAGAGGGACTATAGAAATGTATTCTTGAGAGACGTTGGCATGCCTTTTGTGAAGCTGACATGCCTTAGATTTAAAGGATAACCAGGGAATACAATGAAACACATAAAACATAGGGACGATGTCACTTAGTTGCAAGTGACACCAACTGGCAGTCATTTGATCCAATCAGAGAGATAACTAAAACCCTGTTACCTGCACTCTGGATTACTCCATTGATGTTATTTTCTTACTGTGTAAATTGATTGATTAAATCTTGTGTAAATCAAAAGTGTATCTCTATGTTGTATATCTTGCGAGCACACCTCCAGTATTGTCTCGAGACCTAGTCTGGAACCAGCCCTACACAGACAGCTCGGCTCCGAAAAGAATTCAGTCGGCCAATCAACAAACGCAGTGTGTGATAAATAAATAAATGATAAAATCAGAAAGTACAATTTTGGACTTTTCTACGATGGATTCATTTATATTATAATCTTATTTCTGCTTTGGAATTAGTTTTATTTAAGTGCAGGATTTTTGGACTTAAATGAAAATGTTAGCAGTAACGTTCAAAGTAACTGTGAAGGGTGCAACAGTGTTTACTTTGGAAATACGACACTCGGGATCCGACTGGCTGAAGCTCATCCAACCGGCTGCAGTGTGAGGTTGCCTGACAACGCCCATCAACAAAAACGTTCCGGTGCTAATGAGCGAAATTTGTCTGACTGTGCGAGGCTACGCCTATACTATTCCATGCATTGAATCCCTGTAAACAGTACAGCATGGGTTAACTCATAGACTTGAGGAGAGAAGGGTTTTTTCTTACTGGATGACTGGAGTCGTGCAAGGCCGCTAGAGGAGTCAAAGCTCTGGCTGTTCCGGAGGGAAGACATCATTGGCAGGGAGGAGGGGCCAGGTGAGGGGCTGACAGGGGACAGCAGGCTTGGAATGCTGGGGACACTAGCCATGCTGGGGGATCTGAGCAGGTTGGGCATGCTTCTCCGTAACTTCTCTATAGTCATAGCCGTGTCAAAACAATACAGTGGGAGAGTCAAGACGTGCATATACTGGTGTGCAGGAATCTGACCAGGGATACTACAGCAGCATAGCGTCACAGCATTTTTCTTGAAACAACATGATATCATCTGTTAACTTCGTTGTAATTGTACATGCAAAAGTACCGGAAAATATTTTTTTTGCTTGTTTGACTGAAATAAAGTGACGTGGAACACAAATTATCCCACAAGAAAATATAAGTGTACTATTTACTCAACTCGGTTAATTTAAACCGGGCAGGCCAAATTAAAGTAGAAATCCTCAGCAGTTTGGTTTGTCAGTTGTGCACGCAAAGGCTAAGGATCAATATAGGCATTATAAAAACAATAAAAACCTAATTAAACAAACAGAATACATTTAAACTCAATTCATAATTGTTTTCATATCATATATGAAGGGTTTTATTTACTGTGGAATTGAATGTAAAAGATTAATGATCGTTCCGTTTACTGTCAACCATCTGGTAAAATGCATTACAATATATCAGTCAGTGAACCAGTGTTGAATCCTTTTGACGTTGCCATGTCTGGATGCTGTAAAGTCTCTAAACCCGCCTCCCCCATAAACCCGCTGGTCTCCCATCAGAGATGACCCACATGTGGTAGCCATGGTTAAGATGCTTAACGGGACCCAGTGGGACACAGCCTGCTCTCATTGGCTTTAGTCCCCACACCAAGCCCTCATCTGATGGATCATCTTGAATGTTGTCATTGTCATTAAACGGCCAACGCATTTCTGCAAATGAACAATTAATCATTTTGTTCATCTTTATAATCAATGTGCAGAACCAGCTAATACAAACAAAAACAGTAATAAATAAATAATAATAAATATTTTCTTTCTGTATTTGACTGCTCCCCTCCCTCCCACTATGTACATCTCTTAGTTTTATTCCCCAGCTTTAATCGCTTTTAATTGTGCATATTAAAGCACATTGTAAACCTTGCTTTGAAAGGTGCAAAACAAATCAAGTGCATTATAACAATTATCCAAGTATTTGGTACTTCTTGTTCTTGGTGATTTGTATATATTCCCTTCCCCCTCACCTGCTGCGATACTCCTGTAGCCCATGCTGGTGTCCACGGCCAGGCTGGGGGCCCCAGAGTACTGGGAGAGCCCCCCCAGGGGGAACTGGGGGCTGGAGGGGCTGCGTCTGCAGTCCCTAATGCTGGAGAAGGTGTGGGAGTGGGGCAGGCCCCCCCGCTGCATGGAGCTGGTGCGGAAGAGCCGCGGCTGGGGAGGGGGCAGCTGGTCGTAGCCTTCGTCCTCGTCTTCATCCTCCTCCTCCAGGTCCATCTCGCTGCGCCGGAGCGAGTTGATGGAGAAGCTGGAGCTGCGGCGGCTGACTGTGGCTGAGGTAGAAGCGTAGTCCTGCCGGAGACCTGCAGGGGGCGCCATAAATCAGGATTTATCACAAGGACTCGTTAAAGCCGTCCACACATGATGCGCAATGTCAATGTTTTCCTACGGAGTCGGGTTTTGAAGCCGCGCCAAGCATTGATGCTACATTACAGGTATCTCAGATTCTCCACCTTGATGCTGTGCTCAAAGTTCAAACTATTTATACTTTGACCTAGTTGACGCTGACTTCTCGGAACGCATCCAATCAGAGCACAGCTTTGTTTGAAGTTCTATAACCAACAGAATCTAAACTCTAACGGCTTTCTCCCTTTCTAAACCTAAATACATCTTTGATGAGTTAAAGTGCTAAACTCCCATCTGTTGGCTTGCTATATTCTGAATGCCTAACCTAGCGTCAAGTGCTTTTCGGGAGGCTCATCATGTGTGGACCCCTTTGACTACTGCCAGTATCAGAGGCACCGTC
Organism: Gadus chalcogrammus; assembly: GCF_026213295.1. Classification (NCBI taxonomy): domain Eukaryota; kingdom Metazoa; phylum Chordata; class Actinopteri; order Gadiformes; family Gadidae; genus Gadus; species Gadus chalcogrammus. The sequence goes on from NC_079431.1 coordinate 14,194,627, forward strand.
TGCGCACTCCGTTTGAAGGCACCTGTCAGCCATGAATCCCCATCATGGGGAGGGGGACACTTTGGACAGACTGGTGCGTCAGTCCTTCACCCAAATCACCTACATAACATTAATAGGAATAGCCAAGATAAAGGTCAGACTATTTTGTTTTGGCTGGCTGACATTTCCCTCGCGTAGTAGGAAAAGAGGGAATGAGGGGAGAGAGCAGCTGGCCGGAAGACTCACTCTCCTCCTGAAGTCGAGCCATGACCTGCACGTCTGTCATGTCCTGTAGTTTGTAGCCCATTGAGATGGAGTCTTCCTCCAGCTCCGACGCCCCCACCTCGCTGTCCATGGAGGACTGGGGACTGACGGCCGCGTGCCGGCGACCCACGTCTACAAGAACCACAACAAACACAAGATACTCATCACTCTGACCGGGACGCTCTCATTTAAATATGATAATTATAACGTGTATTTTAATAAAGATACTCCAGACAGATTGCTGCCATTTTATCTGTTAGTTTATCTTATACCTAATATTTTATCGTATCATTTTAAAATGCTATAATGACTATTCATTTGGGGTTATTTATTCGTTGAATGACTATGACTGCAGGAATCTAAAGGACTGCATGAATGACATCATTGGTTTAATGATGCTTGCTTCGCACCCACGAAGTAAGCATCAGCATAAACACAGAGACAGCGGATGTCAGTATGAGCCTTACTGTGGAGGGCGGTGTTAGAGAGGAAGGTCGGAGTCCTGTCACTGAGGGTGGAGAGAGGCCTGCCCGGGAGGCCCAGCAGGGACACAGGATGGCTGGACAGGGCCAAGGGGGCTGGGCGTGGGAGAGATCGACAGAGAGGGCGGGGTTACAATCAGTCTCTAATCTCCAGGCAGAGGCACGCTTCCGTGCTGCTGCTTACATATTCCAGGGTCGATATCAACACTCTGTTTTGGAAGATATGTCCTAAGAAGACGTCCAATTGATTAAGGGAATAATCCGCTGGGATGTTTGGAGTGTATGTTACATCTTGTTGTGTGGGCAGACCAACCAAATTGTTTAAGCTCCTTACTAATATTACTTTTGATGGGTCAAGGACAGGCTGCCAACTTGCCCTCCTAGTACTAGAGGGGTTTTATGCCTACATGATTACTGAGTGAGTGACTAAACTAGTACCGGTAGTTGTTGTTTCCTATGTAGTGTTGTCCAAAGTATGTAGTTATATGTATGAAGTCATAGTTATGAGTTGTTATTACAGGTGTACGTGTGCTCTTTCGCTCTCGATCTCATATTATCTGAGTGATAAGAAGTCTGTAGCATTGCTGAACAATATCCATATGTCGAGATAGGCTATGGCAAAACTTGTGAAGATCTTAATGAGAAAATGTCAATAGATGTGATACATGTGTATAAAAGTAGTTCACTAGCTTTGATTTGGTTTGCATTACATTTCAGTGCACTGCACTGCATTTCATTGCATTGCACTGACTAGCATTGCATCATCCCCCCCCGCAATGCCAACGTTGCACTTGTCAAAGAAAATCCACTTCTAAGCTTCACTTCGCACTATGAACTCCTTCATTTCAGGCTGTTTAGATCAAACGAAACAGAAACGGCCATCATGGTTTACCTCACCCTGCTCTCGTCAAAAGCCATTAAAATCAGAATTTCAAAGTCACCTTGGCGTCAGAGAGACTAACGTAATATGCGTGTGTATTACATCCTGGGATGTGTCTCTAACAAACTACAACAACAACAACGAGACACAAGTAACCCAGCGAATAAAATCCAAAGCCTCTGGGATTAGAAGCAACCGTATATGACCTTGTTAATGTCATTAATTAATTTGAATCTCTCCTCAAATCTCAAATTGAAAACAGTTCTGAGATTACGATTCAAAGAGAGATCTTTTCTCAGTCTGAACACCCGGCGACGGTTGTACGATTGATAAAGACAACCGTTATCTAAATCCCCTCGGGAGGGAGTGTTCGCCTCCTTCAATCTGGACCGACCCACGACGGGTTCTCGGCTACACAGATTCTCGAGGTTGAGGCATCTCCTTATTTCTCTTGTGTGCAACAGGGGTTAAGAGAAAACGATAGTGTGCGGTTAGTGAATGGTGCGTAGGGTGGTGGGAGCGGTTACCTGGGGGCTCGGTTAGTGCAGCAGGTTTAGGGTAAGGCAGGATGGGGAGACTGAGGCTGGACAGGCCCTCTATGCAGCTGTAGGGTCGTACCGAGGGGGCGGTCCTCCATCGCTTGGCTGCAGGGAGGAGGGCAGGAAAAGGGGGCCAGGTCAGTCGGGTTAGAGCCTGGAGCTTTGCCCTGTCCCAATCTCTCTCTCTCCAAATCTCTGTCTTCCGATCTCGTTCTCTCCCCCCCCTCTCTCCTTCCTATTAACTCTCTCTTTCTCGATCTCCCAATCTCTCAACTTAATCTATCTCTGATTAATGCATTTTTACTGTCATGCAGGCACGCATTTACACTCCCAACTACACACAGACACACTCTGACATAGACACAAACACAGACACACACACAAACACTTTCAGTTTGCAGATCAGAATTGATGATCTAAGGTTATAAGGTCAGAGTTCTTTTGCATTGGATAACGTGTTAATACGAGGTTTGGCGGACCACAGAGGCTTATTGTGTTAAAGTACAGATTTTTACTGCCGGGGATGTAAGGATAAGCAGAGATTTTGCATGTGGGCTTTTCCCTTTCCAAATTTCTGGATTAGAACAGTGATGGTCAGCTTCGCATTTAAGGGCAGCTAGAATTAAGCAGCACATGCTTCCAATTTAAAGTCCCAAATGTTCCATATTTCAATTAGTTTTTTAATCCTTAAGTGGTCAATAATATTGGCGTAGAATGACACAGGGATCCTGTGTGTGGAAGCATGTAAACATTCATTTAGCAGGCTGTTTATTGGTAGGCAAACAGGCACAAACCAGGGGGAGCAGTGTATTAGGCATTCCCATCAACAAGTGCTGGATGAAACAGTCTTTCAGAGCCAGTACTGAAAACAACCAGCTACTAAGGTTAAGCAACAAAAGAGCATTCATGGCCTGGCCAAGCCCAGCCAAATCTTCCCTGAAAACAGTTTCATAAAGAGGACAAGACCTTAATTCAGGCACATAAACACACACACAAGAACTGACGCACGCAGACAAACAAACATATTGCACACACATATACACACACACGCACACAAACACACAAGCATATTGACTTAATTGAATTAATGCAGATCAGATAAAACAACAAAAGGTCACCAACTGCTTTGTGAATTTTGAAGATTGTGTGGACTGAATACATTGACATGCTGCATTGAATGCAGACACACAAATATATTCATGGCACGAGTCTCTGTTATAGAAACCAGATGCAGAACGAATCTGCTCCAAAATGAGGTCAATGTTAAAATAGTGTCTCTGAACTTTTTTTACTTACAAAACTAACATTGGGCTTGAGAGTAAATAACCAGATTTGTATATGTTTTCAAAGTTATATATGTTTTGCTTGTTTTTATGTTGACAGTGGTCTGTTATTGTTGGGTTGAGGAAAACAAGGAACTAAAAAAAGGCTATTGGTTTATTTATCCTATCCTATAATTAAGTGTTCTGTAAGAAGATGTTTCCCATTTTCTCATTAATACTCTTTTAATTACACTTTAGTTAAACATATTGATATGTGTCTAGGGAAAGATAATCTTTCATTGCAAAAAAACATCAACAGAAACAAGATTAAGCCTTTTCAGTCCAACCCAAGTGGAAACCCAAATGGAGTTTGTATTTGGTGCTCATGTTGCAGATACACACTTGGCTTATGTGCAAAATGTAGTGTAAATCCTGTTCTATGTGGAAGCAGGATGTGTGAGGCTTCTGCGATCACATGGCATTAAGCCTTGTCGGGACAGATGTCCACATGTGGCCAGGCGGGCTGCCACATGCGTGGGCATACGTGGGTTGGAGATGCTACAGCACACCAATGGCATAATATACATGCAAGAGTACACCATACTGACTGTATACATACATACATGTATATGTACACTGTATGTATGTATGTATGTACATACATACATACATACATACATACATACATACATACATACTGTATGTATGTATGTATGCATGCATGTATGAATGCATGTATGTTTGTTTGTTTGTATGCAAGTATATATGAATGTATAGATGTATAGACGTGTGTATCACGGTATGCTGTTCCATGAATAACATACCATAACTGTAGCACCTTCCCATCTATGCCCACAGTACACTGAACACGGGGCAGTAGGTCGACAGCACCCTTGAGTACAGGCCTATAGCCTACCTTGGTCCAGTCTGTGACAGAGGGTCATCTTGGCCAGCTCCACCTCGGGCCCCGGGTGGTCCAGGACCTGCCTGCACCACTGGAGAGGACTGAGCACCGCCTCGCCCTGGAACCGGCCCCGGGGACTCACGTATAGCCTGGAACACACACACACACACGCACACACACACACACACCCAGATACACACATGCACAGACACACACACACACACACACACACACACACACACACACACACACACACACACACACACACACACACACACACACACACACACACACACACACACACACACACACACACACACACAAGCTTAGTTAACATAACTTGCTAGACTTCTGTTCCATAGCCCTTGAACGAGACGCGTCCAGATGACAGGAAACAGATTTCCAGGTGAAGTTCAGTGCAATGCTATAATGAGGCAGCCGGGGTGTGTTGTGAAGCGGAATAAAGGCTCCATTTGAAGCCCCAGGAAGCAGCTGGAGAACATGAGGCCAGTGGACCCGCGGGGACAATGGTGGGCTCCACACTGGTGATATTTCATCTCCCAATCAGACGCCGGCGTGCCGGCGGTAAACACAGCGGCTGTGTAAAGGGAGCGATGATCGTCAGCCACGCAAAACACAACACATATACCGTATACCTGTGAGGGATCAAACAGTGCTGCTGTGTGATTTGTTTTATAGTTTATTTTTATTTGTCCCACAGTCACAGCTTTACAGTTAGAGCCACACAGGCGAGTTCAGCAGCTCTGGCAGCCATGACACTTTGATTATCCCCGGTGATATAAGGGGGTATTAGAGTTGTCTCTGCTACTGAGATACAGGACATATTTTACGCTGTGATTTTATCCCCTCTTCCCAGCTCTGAAGAAATATTGTCTGTGTGTTTGTGTGTGTGTGTGTGTGTGTGTGTGTGTGTGTGTGTGTGTGTGTGTGTGTGTGTGTGTGTGTGTGTGTGTGTGTGTGTCTGAGTGTGTGTGTGTGCGTGTATATGTCTATGTGTGTGTGTGTGTGTGTGTATATATGGTTGTGTGTTAGTGTGTGTGTGTGTGTGTGTGTGTGTGTGTGTGTGTGTGTGTGTGTGTGTGTGTGTGTGTGTGTGTGTGTGTGTGTGTGTGTGTGTGTGTGTGTGTGTGTGTGTGTGTGTATGGTGTAATGTGTATGTCTGTGTGTGTTTGATCTATACAATTAAAGACTCCAGGGCCTTGATCTGAAAAATAGCCCATGTAGCATCTGGTGCTAGAACCGTGGAGTAAATGCTGAGACAAGATAATAGAACAGCAGGGCTGGAAATAAGATACCCCATATAATATTGACCTCCTCTGAAACACCTCCCACCACACAAACCTACATTTAAAGGCACTGGGCCACTGTGTGAAACCGATTTCACAGTAACTCGGTGTTCTCCATACATAAATCAACACGATCAATGGGACTAGAGAGAAAAAACGGTGACTGCAAAGCAGTAGCTTCTCGTGCACGTATAGATGTTGTCAACGTGTCCTTGGCAAGAGGCTAAGAATACAGAAAAAGACCTTTCGTGTGGTTAAATAGGCCACAGTGTTAAAGAGGACCAAGCTTACTCAGGGCGGGTTATTAGTTCTGTTAAATGGAGTGAGAGGAAGAGCTCGGTACAACCCGTTAGATTTCCACATCGCCCATATCACACAGAGTCGCTCAGTGCAGGGACACTAGGTACTTTCACAGGCAGAAGTGAAAGTAGTTCAGCTTCGGGATAAACAGCAGCAGGCAGGAAAACCGTGGAGGGCTGAGGACCATTGTCTCAGACGGCGTGCACTGTGAAAAGATACCACTCCTCATTGTGTGCACCTTTTAAAATATCACCCATTTTGGACGCGCTGTAAGACAAACGCGATACACTATAAAGTACTACACTTAAATTTATATTTGATTGTATAGGAATAACAATGAAATTATGCATTAATTATTGACAACCTGTTTGACATAGTGGGCCTGTATAGGCCTATATGCATGCACTTGTGATATAGCCATTATTACTATTTCGGGCAAAGATCCTCTTGGACAGATCCGTCATTTCAAAATATGCCCAAATTGTAATCGTAGCAATGTGGGCTAAACATTATCAATGATGTACATTTAATTGGCAAGGGACGTTTCAGTCGCGGTGGTAATGACCATAACAACAACATGAGGCGACAGCCAAAGCAACAAGCCCTTACCAGGTATCCGCATCGCCAGCCGGTAGCACTGCGTTGAGATCCAGCATCTCCACCTCATCCAGGACCGTGGGTCCAGCCTCAGCATCGCCCTCCTCGGCAGCAGCATCACGAGACACCGAGCTCGGCTGGAAATAGGCGAAGGGCTCCTCCGCCAAGCGGAACGTGGTGTTGGTATCAAGGCCACTCGGATGCGACTGTGTAGAACTTAAAACGCTGTAATCCACAGAGAAATGGTCGCTGGAGCACGTTGTGGTGCCGTGTAGACAGGACAAGGAGGTGTTCAGATGAGGCCCGCTGATTGTGCAATTGTTTACAGCGTTCGCCCTGGTCCGCAATTGTTCGTTTTGCTTCTCCAATTTTCGCACCAATTCTTGCAGCTTTATCACTTCGAGCTCCGCGTTCGCTATTTTACTGTTCCCGTTCACGTCGGCCATCATCTGGGGGTTCAACACTTCTGCTTCCATGAGGAAAACACATTGATAATGACAAATTAAAACCCCGGCCTATACGCGTGGATGGTAGAGGGTCCTGGTTCTCAGTTCAATGACAAGTGTCCAGATCTCCCCTCTGGTTGTAGGCACTACACGTTCCGATTTGAGCACAAGAGCCGTGTGGCTCGGCCCCCATAGATGCTGCGCGGCGCGAGACAGACGGCTGGAGGACCGCGGTCCAACCAGGAGAAAGCATCCATGCTGCCTCCACCTGATTGGTCGACTTCAAGCACTTAAAATCACATCACACCACCACAAATGTGGAATTATGTTAAACTTTACAGGGAAATAAACCCACATCAAAGACGGTTCCTTCTTTAGATTTCAGAAATTTGTTGATTAACGTTTTCGATTTAATTATATTGTTTGGTAATATATTGTGTTGTGTTATTGTTTGTTCCGCTTTATTCCATTCATGTGCAGTAGTACATTGACAGTTGTTGGATTAACTAGGTAAATTAACAACCCCAGAATTAACTATTTCAGTATCATTATCTAGGCTGCTCATTTAGAAGATGCTTAAATCCAAATCGACTTCACAGTCAATTTAGATCACAAGGATCAAACAAGGCATCTGGCTCAAGAATTATCAAATAGTATCAAATTTTCATGCGTATTTTTTCATTCAATTCAATGCATTCAAATATTTACAGACCAAAAGGCGTTGCGTATTTATATGTATTTTATTGATATTCAATATTAAGGTTAATACCTTTATTGCACGTACTAATAAGCCCCCGGCCCAAAAAAAGTAGATTAATACACAGATACAAACAAAAACAGGTAGTGATGTCATTAAAGACCAGTATGTCTTTAAAAAGATAAAATAATGAGTCAAACCCTCATCATAACTGCTGATAGACTATGTATACACTTTTAATCTTTTAATAGCACCCAACCTTTTGACTATAACATGTCTATGTGCCACATCCATATGTATAAGATAGATAACCAATTTCACCCTTGAGCATACAGTACCTAAACTGAAGTTACATCATTAGCCTATTATCTATGGAAGGTCTTCACAGAAGGTCTGATGGTCAACGCCGCCATTTTTCTGCAAGAAAGCAAAAGTTATTTAATTATTCCAGTTGATTGATTTGAATTGTTCTTATTTAATGTGTGGAATGCTATAGCGCGGAGACTTTCCTGATCAAGTGACCTCACATTCCGTTGTGAAACAGAATGTGAGGATTCTGTTGTGAAACAGAATGTGAGGATTCTGTTGTGAAACAGAATGTGAGGAGGATGGTCTCAAAAGGCTAGTGGAAAGCTATACTATTTAATAATAAAACGGGGTCCACATTTCCCTAAAGATGACATCGTCTCGTGTGAGTGTTGTTGTTTACCTCTGGTGACCTCGAAGCATCGGTCACAGTGCACGGTGCGCCTGTAGATCCAGAGGCTGTCCCCGGCCTTCAGGTTTCCCAGGTTGTTGCTGCACACCTCACACTGGTGGAGCACACGTTGCGTTAGACAGGAGCTCTATGGTCAGCATGGACTCTCCTAAAGGCCACTTATTGGCTGATAGATACTTTTGGATGGAACACTTGTATGGTGATGGACGGTTACAGTTGTACATTTGTTTATTTGTCCACTTCTTTGAACATTTTTTAAATGTACAACAATTTTATAAGCACATCAGCCTCACCAACCCCTGTATGTCTTAACACATCGACAATAAAGAGTTACGTTTCTTTGAGTCTGTGAGTTTTAAAATGCAGGTCTTAGCAGGTTTTTAGTATGTAAATGCCGCCTTGTGTTGTTCTCTACCTTGAAGCAGGATGCGTGACAGTTGATCTTCATGTCATCGAGGACCATCTTAGCCTCAGTGTTGAAGGGCTTTCGGCAGTAGGAGCACAGATCCTTCTCCATCACGGTTCTGCATAGTTCAGGAGTCATGGAACAAAACAAGAAGAGACGATCAGCATTGTAAATAGTGTATGCCAATAACAGTTTGACAAAATGTGTGTGTGTTTGTGCGTGTATGTGTTAGTGTGCGTGTGTGTGCACACCTCTCAGAAGCTGAATACAAAGTCTGGATGTTGGATTTAGAAGAGAAGGAGTCCCCATCCAAGTAGTCATCCATCCTTAAGTGTTAAACAAAACATGATTAAACCGATTACCTTACAAGCTTGGAGTCGCACACCCTAAATACACTATCCTGCAAACTTCATACCGTAGTATTATATTGTAGTTTTTTCATATTGTAGTAAGTTCATGATGTGGTATGAATAGTAGGGACCAAATCTCTAATAATATGCTGAATCTATCATAGCTGTGTTATTCCATACCTGCTGTCCTTGTATGTTGTGGAGGTGGTGGTGTAGACTGAGGGGCTGTTGATAGTGGTGTACTCATAACTAGGAAGTAACCAAACATGGTATGAGATTATCAGAAATTAAAACATACAGTATATTAAAATAATACATGTAAATCTATTCAGCAATTTCATGACATAACGCAAAATAATCAAAACTCCTGTCAATGCCACATTGTATAGTATTCATGATTATTTGATATCAATATAGTTATTAATAATATACAATTGTAATATATAATGCTATTATTATGAACACCATTATTAGAATAAAGACTTTACCTGGAGTCTGGTCCACTGCTGGAGTACGTCCTGCTAGTGCTGTTGTATTTATCACTGTGTAGAGAGACAGAATGGACATTTATAACATATCCATATATCTGAACTTCTCTCTCTCTCTCTCTCTCTCTCTCTCTCTCTCTCTCTCTCTCTCTCTCTCTCTCTCTCTCTCTCTCTCTCTCTCTCTCTCTCTCTCTCTCTCTCTCTCTCTCTCTCTCTCTCTCTCTCTCTCTCTCTCTCTCTCATATTATTATCTTATGATAATAATCATTGTGAATATTATAAATATGATTATTATTTGTATTGATATATAAACTGTTATATATAATATATATAATTAACATTTATATAATATTAATAATTCTGACTATGAATATACCTGTCTAGTCCGCTGCTGGAGTAGGTCCTGCTGGTGCTGCTGTATTTGTCACTGTGAGGGAGAAAGAATTGAAATGTATAACATATCCATTTATTTAATGTCTCTCTCTCTCCCTCCCTCCCTCTCTCCCTCTCCCCCTCTCTCTCTCTCTCTCTCTCTCTCTCTCCCTCCCTCTCCCTCCCTCTCCCTCTCTCTCTCTCTCTCTCTCTCTCTCTCTCTCTCTCTCTCTCTCTCTCTCTCTCTCTCTCTCTATGTCTCCCTCACACTCTTTCTCACTCGCTCAATTTCTCTCTCACTCACATTATACTTATTATATTGCTATATCATTATGAATATTATAAATATAATTATTTATAATATTAATATCAATATATACGGTTATAATATTGAGATAACATTAATGGCTATGAACATACCTGGAGTCTAATCCGCTGCTGGAGTAGGTCCTGGTGTTGCTGCTGTATCTATCACTGTGAGGAGAAAGAATTAAAATGTATAACATATCTAAACATGTTCCCCTCCCTCTTTCAATCTCTCTCCCTCCCTCATTATCCCTCTCCCTCTCAATATCTCTCTCTCTCTTACAGTATTATTACTATTTTATTGGTAAATGATTCATATGATTAATATGAATATATGATTGTATTATATATAATATAAATATTAATGGCTATGATCATACCTGGGGTCTAGTCCGCTGCTGGAGTAGGTCCGGCTGGTGCTGCTGTATTTGTCACTGTGAGGAGAGACAGAGTTGAAGTTTAGAACATATATTTAACCATGCCAGGATTACCTACTCCAGCAGAGACCCAACCATATATTTAAACAAGTCTCTTTCTATTTGACTCTCTCGCACTCTCCGTTTGGATGATGTTGGTCAAAAGGGCTTCTGCTTCATTTAAATATTGTATAGTAATTATAATCAAATAATAATGATTATGCCTCTCATTATTAAAATATATATATATCCAGAGCCGGATTAAATAAATGGACTACACTAGGCAGACTGTATTTTTTGGGCCCCCCTCCATCGATAACCTAACCTAACCCTAACACTTACCAAAGTTACTAATAAAAGTTAATTCACATTTTACATAGCGTAGTCTTTGGTTACAAGTTGGTTATTTGTACGCCAAAATAAGTCATGTGTTGTATATTAAACAGTCTATCAGACTATTTTTTGATTTTTATTATTTATACGTTATTACACGGCTCTATTAAATGCTATTAAATTATCCTTATCTTATCCATTGCCAGTGTCATTGTTAAGGCAGTAGTCCCAGTAAATCACCAATAGGTGTCACGGTGTCAGCATTGCTATGTAAACAGAGCAAAAAAGATAAATGTAGTAAGCTATTGCATTTTGCAGAAAATCTTAATTAAATGTGTTGATTAAATTGAAAAGTTAAATAAGTAGTCAAATATACAAAGACTAATAAAATATGCAGTCAGAGAAAGTGTGCTGTAGTGGTAAAGATGTTTATTTTCATGGACAAGCATCACCTATCTTCAATTTTCCAACACTCTCATTTAGCATGCTCCACTCAGGGATAATCTTCAGCCTTCCAGCACCACAGGCCTCCATTGCAGTAGAAACACATCTTGACAGCATCATCACGATCTTGTGGAGAAATAATAAAATGTATATATAAGCTGAAAGACAGCTGTTTGAGATTTGAATATACCGGTACTTGGTTTGTTCCTCATATTTCATTTCATTATAGTAGAAAGTATAGCCCTATATTATGCATTTCATTTATATGCATTCACTTTACTTATTAAGATTTAGATTTTTAAATGGAAAACTTACATTTACAGATGCTTTCTCCTGAGTTTTGATGAGGCAAAGTCCTCTATAATGTCTTCAAAATCCAGGGAGGTTGTAAATCTATTCTCAATTGCCAACAGGGCAAAGGCATTCTGTTTTTTTTCTGTTACTGTTGCTCTCCGGTATGTTTTCACTCTTTTCATCGTAGAAAATTACGGCGCTGATGTTGACGGCGCCACAGCGTCTTCCGCTGTCTTCACAGCTGTCGGACGGCTGCCCGACAGAAACTTCTGTAAAGCCCCCCGCTGTTTCTTCTTTTGTTCCTCTTCATTTTTTTCTTTTTATGTTTTGCCGCACCCAAAAGCATCTTGAATGTTAGCCTACACAAGAAACGACCTGCCTGCTAGCTTTATTGTTCCGCTTAGTCTTGACCCGCTGACCTCCTCTCGGACTTAACTGATTGGCGTTAAAGGCACCCAGTGCAACTTTATGTAAACATTCAATGAAAAATAAACATTCAATTTCTAGTCTTTCGATAACAACAACAATGCCGCCATTTTCTTTATTTTTTGTAACCTACAATAAATAAAGCAGGCTTCCAGTCAATGGAAAAATGGCTTCTCCCCACCGGCGATTGTTGTTGTTTACGATTTTCTATCAGTTCTCACCACACAACGACGTCTCATCTTTGCTGCTTGAATGTCGGTATGTAATGGTATGGAGTTATTGAAACTTACTACGTGTAAAAAAGACTAGAAATTGAATGTTTATTTTTAAGCCTCGAAAGTTGCACTGGGTGCCTTTAATGTGACGTAACGTTAAGATAAACAACGTCACTATTTTTACTTAATTAATATATATTGATATATTATCACTGAAATAAATAGTAGGCAGGACATTTGTATTGGCTATTTCATTTTTTTTTTTTTTTTTTTTTTTTTTTTTTTTTTTTTTTTTTACTTCTGTCTGGGCCCCCCCCCGCCGATCAGGCCCTAGGCACGTGCCTAGTTTGCCTTTGGGTTAATCCGGCTCTGTATATATCATCAGGTACGCCATCAATGTATCTGATGACGCTCTGTACAAATGGGCTTATATCCTCATGATGATCGTATATATTCTAAGTTATGTATGCATTGAAGATGGCAGATAAGCCGTCTGCTTCATCTTTTATTGTTAGTATCATTGTTTCAGTATTATTACTATTATATTATCATCATGTTATTCATTATTGGCTGATAATGATTAACATGAATAACATGAATATTCATACCTGAAGTCTGGCTCGCTGCTGCGGACAGTCGGGCTGTAGCTGCTGTATTTGTCACTATGACGGAGAGAGAGAGTGAATCAACATATATTAAAACATATCAAAATATGTTTACTGAATTCTATATATGTAACTATATAGTCAAGTCAAGTCAACTTTATTTATATAGCATATTTAAAAAACAACATGGTTGACCCAAAGTGCTTAACAAACAAACAAAACAATGACAATAGTACAACAACAATAATAATGTACCATGGGCACATCAGAGGGGATAAAGGGAAAAAAAAGGGGGGGGGGTATTATGGTAGATTAAAAGCTTGGGAGAAAATAATAGTCTTAAAGTTGGACTTAAAGCAGTCAATGGTGGGAGAGGACTTCAGTTTGGTTGATGTTGATAGAAAGGGCGTCTGCTTCGTTTAAATATAGTATAGTAATCATAATCAGGAGCGTACCTGAGGGAGCTCTCCACAGTTTTCACTTCTCTCCTTGTGATACTTGTAGTGCTGTTGATATAATTAAAGTGAGGTGAGCTGATCGTGCTTATACTGATTTCTCTGTGTGTTTTACTGGTTTGAAGAGGCTGGCAGTGGAAGAGGAGTCATATCCCCCCGATACTCATACACTATTCAAGACGCTTTATATGTCTGTCTTTATATTATTGTCATTATGATGAAGTAGGTACACATGGGGTTCGCCTCACCTGCTAGACGGAGAGAGGCCAGTGATGGACTTGGGCAGCAGGGTGTCATACAACTGGTCCTCACTGCTGAAAGATCAAACATACGTATGGTCATTGTCCACAATACTACTACAAGGGGGCTCCACATGATGACAAAAACACACTTTGAGATCTGAGGATCAAAACAACTGGACAATTCTACACATTTTAATATGATGACTATGCCAGTTTATTCTTAGGTCGGGGATGTTCCCCCTCAAATAATAACTGCATATGTCATTTGAATGTATATTTTTTACATTTAGTCTACACTACATTGTAATGCATATAATTCTAATTGGAGCGAACTGCATTGGAATGAAAATGTGTTTTTCTATCAGGAGGAGCTCAGGTTTCTTTGAGGGGAGCACAGACTTCCTGTCTCCCCCACAAAGAGTATTCAGTATTCAGCAGCCATTACAGGAAACACAGCTTATGCTAGCATGTAGCCTGTATGATGCATTGATTGTCTTACGAGGAGTAGCTCTTTGTTGTTGGGGTAGCAGGAAACACTTCTCTGAAAAAAGGAAATCCATGAAAGTTATTGATTAGTCAATAGCTTTATGTCAGGATGATGCTTTTTTGCATGTCATCTTTAATTTCTGAACTCACTCATTCAGGCTTTCCACTTTCACAACAGAGGTTGTGGTTACAGTGGTGCTGCAAATCAAGAAATGTGAATGTCAGTAGAGGTTCAGAATATATATCTATATATATATAGATGGATGGATGGATCAAAATATGTCAGACAGATAGATTGCTTCACCTCACAGAAGAGTTGGGGTCAGACTTGATTGAAGGTATTAGGCTGTCAAACAGTTTGTCCTCAGCACTATAAGGTTTTTCCAGAATAGTTAGTCATCAATACTTTTTTGTTGTATTTCTCTCTCCAAACAGAATGTTCTTTTGTTTTCAGCAGACATCAGACACACTCACCTTGAGGAAGTCCTTGTTTTGGTCGTACTATAGGTATTCCTGAAGAGGGAAGGAAAGGAAAACACTTTCTTTAGCTTAGCGACTAAGGGACCTCACAATGAACAGATTTCACATTTTTCGTCCCCATTCCAACAGTTTTAAATCAAACTTACCCCTCGGTGCCAGATTTGACTGCCCCAGGCTTGCTATAATGAAGAAATACACCAGAATTACAATCTTGTGTTTGCATGAAATATGTCATAAAAGTAATATGATTGATACGTAGTTCATGAGGGGTGATCCAACCTACCTTTTAAAGGTTAGGGTATCAAGGTACGGGTCTTCAGCCCTGTAAAATAACAATAAAGGATTCATATATGAATACAGAGAGATGAATATATATATGTTATCCTATACAGACACATATTCATATCAACTACATGACCTGAAATATAGTTTGAGATATGAAGGTAGGATTGCATATGTAATTCTAGACAGAGCATTCATATCAGCCCTGAAATATAGTTTGAGATATGAAAGTAGGCCTAAATGTTAATCTCCAATCTAAATTCATATTTTAAAGGATGGTATGCATTTTACCCTTTAATGCTGGTTATTGTCGTCTCAGTCACCTTGGTGGACGACGGCGACAAGGGAGAGTATGGGGCCCTGTGATAGTAGATAAATATATTGTTATGAGATAAGATTTAATAAGATGTGTAATTCAGACATCCTAGAGGGCAAATTAAGGCTTATGAGCAGCACACATCAGCACAAATACAAAAACATACAAATATGATTGATATATATCCAAAAAATATGAATTTGAAATATGAATTGATCAATAATTAAACAATAGTATTATATATATATATTTATATATTTATTGATATAAAAATTATACATATATATATTGGTACTTCAAATGCAGTCGTCGCAATGTGCTTCTTACCCCTTGAGTGAGCTCTTGCCATCAGAGAAGACACGATCGGTGAAAGTCCCGGACCTGTGGGCAGGATCAATGAGTGAATTGGTGTTCCTTCTGTACTGTAATACAATGAAGATGGAGGAATAAAGCAGTGTAATGTGAGCTGTTCACTCTACCTGGTGGATGTAGTAGTGGTTGTCTCGGTCTTCTTGCCGTTCTCACTAACGGTGGTGCTTGTAGTGCTACTGTAGGCGTTAAGCAGTGGAGGAGAAACCCATTACAGCCTGAACAGACACAGGCTTCACAGTGATGTTTTAGCATTGGTTTACATGCAGCTCTGTCTTGGGTCTTACCTTGTCTTAGGACTTTCTGTGAGGCTAGAAGTGCTTGAGAGGGAGGATCTGGAGGGACATTGATAAGGACACGCTTAGTTATCAATATACAATATTCAATACATGATTCTCCAACATTGTTTTGGATATTGAACCTTGCCGAGGGCAGAGGATCTTGACAGTGTCTCACCCCGGGGATGGCAGGGTACTGTGGTGGCAAGGACACAAAACAAATCATTCATTATCATTCATGACATATAATAAGAACGTATAACAGTGCTGCCTTCTTGGCCAGGTCATTCTTGGAAAAGAGATTTTAATCTCACATATTTTTTACCTGGTTAAATAACGGATATTGATTGATTGATTGGATAACAACGTATTATATTATGATTAATTAAGTATTTTGATGTCTTATTAGTATTTTTTAAAACACTATACCTCCTTTTGTTAGTGTTGGTCCTGTTAGTGGTCATCCTGCTGTTAGGAGACATGCAGCAGATGAAAGACATGTGTCATTAGCATACAATGTGCCATGCCCATGACATTGATTTATAAATCAATACGTCTTTGAGGGGGATATCTGTGGCCCAGAAACATGCACACCCACCTTATCTTGTCCAGTTCCTCCTGACTGGAACTAAATCTGAGTAAGAAAAAACAACCCCAAACCCCCAACAAACACAGTCTTTAAACATAGCTGGGATGTTAATGGTGGTGGCTAAACTGCACCCAGCTTTATGGGTTTGTTTAGCCACTCTCCATGTTAATGATATGAGTATTATCAGTGATGATTAGTGCCAAGATCCTACCTCTTGGTTAGAGACTGAACGTAACTTGTGCCTTTGGTGTCAGTTGTGTTTTCAGGCACATTGCTGCTCGCAAATAGAAATGAAAGAAGTTAGTGAATACTCTCCATGTTAATGTTATGAGTATTTTGAGTGATGATTAGTGCCAAGATCCTACCTCTTGGTTAGAGACTGAACATAACTTGTGCCTTTGCTGTCAGTTGTCTTTTCAGGCACTTTGCTGCTCGCAAAAATAAATGAAAGAAGTTAGTGAATAGTGAAAAGTAATGTTTAAAGTAACAATTATTATTAATAACTGTATTATTAGTATTATTATCAGAAAATAAGAAGAAAATATAGTTGACATATAGTTGAGTTCACATTTTAAACCAATAATTTTGGCATAGAATAATCCAGAAATATGTTGAATTACCTGTCACTGGTCACAGTGGAAACGTGGCCCAGAATAGTCTTTCCAAAGTTAGGATCTCGACTACGGGAGGAAAAGAGAATTCATTCACATATGAATATAGGTATTCTATTCACCATTGCTGATAATAATAAGCAGGTCACCTTGCTTAACGACTATGAAAGGAAGGTATGTATGTAACCCGTACTTTGAGATATGACCAGCACATTCCAAGTGCTTTAGACTCTACTGATATGGATCACACCCAAAGCTTTGTCTATGCACTTACTGCTTGTGTGTGTGTGTGTCTGTGTGTGTGTGTGTGTGTGTGTGTGTGTGTGTGTGTGTGTGTGTGTG
Organism: Gadus chalcogrammus; assembly: GCF_026213295.1. Lineage (NCBI taxonomy): Eukaryota > Metazoa > Chordata > Actinopteri > Gadiformes > Gadidae > Gadus > Gadus chalcogrammus. The sequence goes on from NC_079431.1 coordinate 14,212,107, forward strand.
TGTGTGTGTGTGTGTGTGTGTGTGTGTGTGTGTGTGTGTGTGTGTGTGTGTGTGTGTGTGTGTGTGTGTGTGTGTGTGTGCACCCTTGTGTACACATACACACATGTATGCATGGATGGCTGAATGGAGGGATGGTTGAAGGAGTGTGTGTCTGAATGTGTGTATATGTAGTAGGTATGTATGTATGTACAGTATGTATGTAAGTAAGTAAGTATGTATGTTTGTCAGTATGTATATATGGATGTATGTATTGATGTATGTATGTGCGTATGTATGGATGGATGGATGTACAGTATGACTCACATACACAATGCATTGTGTATGTGGGACTTACTCAATGTCTTCATCCTCTTCTTCATCCTTGCGGATCCAGCTGTTGTCCTTCAGCCGGGACGTCTTCACCTGAGTACTTGAGGTGGCTGCATCAGGAATGGAAAGTTAATAGGGAATTAAGGTTTTCTTGGGGCTTGAGAAAGAGCAACATCTGGATAGGCTATATCAATTATTTAATGACTATATCATGTCATTGGTGTACCACGACATAACGAGTGAATTACACAATACTTACAAGACGGGATGAACTTTTTTGGGTAGGAGTAAGACATGTCGGCAGTGTTGTGTTTTTTTTCCTATCAAAGACAGAGCAAAAAAGTATTTTTCAATATTTCTGTATGTCAGCCACTAGAGGACGCTGTTGGTTCTTGTTCCAGTCGATTACGAGTGACATCAGACGGGTATCCGATATCCTCAAATGGTCCCAGACAACTGCGACCATACAATCCACTCAGGTTTCTAAAAATCTCTTTATCTACCAGCGGTGTTCCCCGTCTTCCCCTGCAAGCAAGTACAAGCTAATCCACCTACAAATTCCGGCGGAGAACCCATGCCTATTCATTTTATTGTGCCAACAGAGTAATGACACACAGAGAACTAGAATCTTGGTTGCCAGACTGAGATCCAAACCAGTTGGCCCTGATCTTGTCCATGTGGTGGTGATACACCCATCCACCACAACACACCCTCTCCGAACACACCTTTGGGCGAGGGGGATGTCAGCAACATTCCATTAGGCATTCATGATAACGATATATACCCTGCCTCCAACAGGCATTCTATAGGACGAACAGTACAGTGTAAACAAAAGACAAGGAAATATTTGGGTTCAACCATGTCCAGACCAACTATTGTCAGTATCAGGCTAAGGGCCATTTTAATCGGAAATAAGCTAAATAAATGAATGCCCTTTGGTATATCCGAAGAGGTTAAAAAATAAAGTTGTCGAAGCTTATAAAGCTTCACCAGAGACATGGGTGGCTGGTGAGACCATGTTGAGACTGTTACCTATAGACAAGAGAAAGCCCAAGACAATACTTTCAAAATGTTGTTAAAGTAGAAATACTTACAAATTGACATTCTGTTTTCACATTCCAGAATGTCATTTATATATATCAGATAAGATCAAATAAGATAACGTTCTGATGCAGGTTATTGTGTGGTTTCCATAAAGGTTTGGGAGAGGATAGGCAGAGTTTTCTCTGGCCTGAAAGGATGTTATTCACCACATCCTGGCAATCAATAAATTGTTGGCTTACTATAAATCGGATATGAATAGGACTACAGTACGACTCTAAAACATTTAACACATAACCTCTAGAGTAAAATGACAATAAGATACTTATTATTAATAGACAATTATTACCATTACCATCTATGAATAAATTCTGCTTATTAGATGAGTGACCATATTGTTAACTTGTCATTAACACCTGCCAGTCCACTATTTTACCTGTTATCCTAATTATCCCAGTTGCGTTTATTACTTCAAGAACCCATTTCCTCAAGCACATATTACACATGTCTGAAATACACCTGAAAGTCATTTGCAAAACAATTACCAGCATATACAAATACCAAACATAGAGACGACATACCTTGGGGGTTCCAGAAGAGCTCTGAAGTATTGTCTCCACTCAACTATCACAAACGTATGTCGCTACCGGTGCTTTTGACCTCAAGGGAGGAGACTTCAAGGCCACCAGTGGGCGGAGCCTAACAAGGAGCATAAGTAGTGGTATGGGGAGGGATCCTCTCTCTCCCTCTCTCTGCCCTGCCCTCTGCTTCCTCAGTCCTCATTTTAATGTAGTTTGTCCCCTTTCCTTGGTGCAACATTCCTGAGCATTGGTTTATTTATGAGTGTATTTAATAGTGTCTATGTGTATGTGTGTGCACATATGTGTTTGTGTGTATTTTTCTTGTTTTGTCAAAGGGAAGTAGGTGGAATACTTATTTAATGGGAGTACTAATGCATACCTTTGCAATGGGTGAAACGAGATGACCTCAGAAACCTAATTACTATTGATACCACTGGGCCACAGAACCTGTTATACGTGAGTCATGAACAATACAATAAGTTAGTTGTAACTGAAACACATCCCTGCACTGAAAACTCTCAGTACTAATAGTACTATAAACAGAGTTTAACAATGATATGATGGTGTTATCTGTTCGACTTTGAACTACTGTCTTTGTGCTGTGTCAAATTTAGGTCCGACAGGGTGTGTAGTACACATTAGAGATAACAGCTTTTCTCTTAAGCGTTTTTGCAGTTAACATGTTTTTGTTCAATAACAATGTTTTTTATGCAACAAATCCCTATTTGGCAATGTCGATACGGAATAAATTATCGAGTTTTCCATAAATCATAGACCTTTAATATGGTGTGATTAATACACAGGTTTTAGGGGAAGAAGGCACATATAAATTCTAATCGTTTTTTACATGCATTCAAAAACACGTCCACCCGTGATTGTTAGGGAGGGAGTATGAAAGAGCATAGCAAGCAAGGGTGTGACAGGTAAAGAAAACAGATACACTTGCCCCACCTAATCTGTCACAACCCTGGCCGGGGCACAAGAAAGGAATGCAGGTCATTTGTGTTTCCACCTTACAATGACAACCGACTTAATTGTGACTAGAGGGCAAAGGAAAGTTGAGCAGAGTAAGATAACTTAACAGCAATCATTAGGCCGAGCAGTCAGTCATCAGGGAATGCAACTGTTTAAACATTGGAACACGTGTTAAGCAACTCTGTCTCTCTTGTCTCATCAGAGCAATCACACATTGAAGAACCGAGTAAAACTGCACCATATGCAAATGAATAGGCCTAATTGTAAGAAAGTCATCCCATGTCACTACAGCTTTTTAAAGAAACATCAGTTAGAATGGATCAACGTAATAAAGCTGGTAAACATAGCATTTCCTTGTATCTTAAAGTTCTAATCTTCTGCTGACAGTGCGTCATGGTATGTTGGTATGTTGCGTCAGTGAGATGTAATATACATCTCACTGGATGGCGCCAGTGCTATCACAGTGAAGAGAGGAAAAGAGATCTTGCATCCCTCACAAGCAATGAATTCCCTGATTATTCCATACAAGCAATATACACTGTAGTGTTTTCTACAGTGGCTAAAGAGCTTGATTTCTGTGGGCATTGCAGAGACTATAAATCATCTCTAGACTTAGCGATTTACAGGCCCATCTATTGACCCTCCAATTTTGTGGATCAATAAATTGTGCCATTAATTGGACAGAATTAAGGTGAATTAAGTATTTGAATATCTTTAAAGCATGGAGGCCAGCTTTTGCAATGCTACAATTAGTCAATTATAAAAATATATCACAGTAGCATCTAGTATCAGAAGGCTTCCTTGGTTGCTATGAGAAAGACTTGAGACATGCCCCTCTCTTTTCATTGGGCAACAGCAGAGGCTAGTAACCAATGAGGTCACACTCGGGTTTGTCTATAGTCTCACTGCACAATGCTCCTGTCTCTCTCTCTCTATCACTCTCTCTGCCTTTCTTTCTTTCTAACACACACAGACACACACACACACACACACACACACACACACACACACACACACACACACACACACACACACACACATGTACATCAGTGTGCACGCTGCACACGCATGTACACATACACAAAAACACACACACGTGTGAGCTCACACATGCAAACGCGTGCGCACACACACACACACACACACACATAAACAAACAAATACAAACGCACACACACACACACACACACACACACACACACACACACACACACACACACACACACACACACACACACACACACACACACACACACACACACACACACACACACACACACAAACAAACACATACATGCATTTTGCAGGTATGCAAATAAATATGATTTATTAAATTGAACTCTAGCAGCACTCATCTCTGGTATGATTCAAGTCCCTACAAGTGCACAGGTCTTTTTCTGCCAATTTATTCAACACCAGTTGTGAGAAGACACTTTTTTTTTTCAGGGAAGTTGGTTTGGTCCTGGGATGATACAACATCTCTAACATTATCAATCACAACAATGGGACAGGTCTGTCGCAAGATAACAGAATTGGAATCATTAGGCTACTACTATTAATCCTGTGTAGCAGGTTGTTTGTTTTCTTTCAAGCTCAATTGCAATTAACACACAACATATACATACATATATAGAAAATATGATCCAAAGCTGCATAGGTCATATTGTAATAGGATATTTATGTTATCAAAGATAAGTCCCCGTTTAATGAAAGATATAATTATAGGCCTATCCTCATGTGGTCAGTAGCTTATAGTCAGATCGAAATTCTTTACTTTAATATGCTTTGAGAAGGTGTAGTGATTGGGCTAGTGGTTAGACGCTTGCATCGTAGCTATTTGAAATTGCAACCTAAATTATTGATCAATTTGTCAAACAATATTTATCAATAATTTCTTTGTTAATCATATCGATTTTCGGTGATGAAAAATGCTGATGTGCATCCTGGGGTTTAGCCAGTGAACATACAGTCTATGATGTGATCATTTTGGGATAATAACACGATTTACCCTAATGTTTTAATAACCTCCACCACGATTGAAATTATACCGATGCATATAATAACTTGTCTATCGCGAAATTGACGAGGAGACAACGAGTTATACTGAAAAAAGGCATACCATGTTTTGATGTTTTCAAAAAAAAAATGTAAATAATACATGATCGCTCAGGTTTGCCACAGGGAAATATCCCAGCATGCTTACTGCGAAACAAGCTTGAGCCAGGGGTGGGATGATGATGATGAAGCCAAGATGGCAGCTCAGCTGAGGGTGCTGCCTCCACGGGATCAAGAAATATTCAAGAAGGAAATGAAAACCAAGCACGACAGGACGCCCATTTAAAAAAGAAATACTACTATATGCTGTGATCACGCTACTACCAAAATCGGTATGCGTTGAGATAATGCTTTTCTGGAGATAAGGACTGTGTTGTAGGTCTGGACTCGAAGCTCATCTCAGCACAGGCGCACCGCCACCAGAGACACTACAATCTACGCTGATTACTGGAGATACTGGATTTTAATCGTGCCATTTCGCTATTGTGCATTGGACCCTTGCCGGGACATGTAGTGGTGTGAATGACAACGGGAGTGTAACTGTCGGCTGGTTATGGTCTAGCGGTTTGATGTTTGATGTAATATATGCATTGTTCTACTAAACCATGATGTGTGCTGCTGCGGCAGCGGCCGCAGCCGGCGGAGGAGTCTTGCCCTCCTCATCGCCGTCCATGGGGTTCGGTGTCAGGGTCACTTCTGGAGTCGGAGCCGAATTCTCCACCCTTGGCTCTGCCATGGGTTCGTGTCCCACACCCGGAACCCAGACGGATTGCCGGAGTCGGTACCAGCTTTTACTCTCAGGGCGAGCTTTGGCGGAAAGATACAGGAGGATTTACACCACTGCGATCAATGACAAAGAACAAGGGATCAATCAAGGAAGGTGAGTGTATGGCGTAATGAGGAGAATGAGATCACATGAGCGGCTGGGTGACATTTGTAACACGCTCGCGCCCATTAGCAAACATCCTCGTTAGCCTTGTCAGCTAGCCGAGCGTCGGTTTCGAAGCTAGCAGTTGTCATGTTTGACACACAGCCCAAGTCACAAACACCCACTCATTGTTCACCTGTGCGCTTTGGATGTGACTAGCCTTTCTCTGTCAACTGAAGACTGATTGGCACATGTTTCGCCATGAGGTGAGAGTGTTTTGGGAGACTTTGTATCCCGGTTGCAGTTAATATCGTAGTGGGTAGAGAGGCCAAGTGAACCGGGCGCTCCTCCCACCCGGGCCAGGGATGCGTCTCTACACCGAGCTAGCTGGCTAACTGTCAGGATGACAGCAGAGCTACACTGCAGCCTACTGCTAGCACTGGGGCCAAACTCCTGCAGAGGGAAGGCGCCAGGTCTAAATAAAGAGCAGATAAACACGACCCTTTTATTGTTCCATCTCATATGTTTCATCACGTGAACGGGGCCGTGTCGTGTCGGCTCGCCACATCCGAACGGCGGTGAAACACGGAGGGCCCAACGGCGTCACCGTGCCGAGCTAGTAGTACACGGCCCTTTCCCCGGTTAACTCACTTGCTACCGCAACAGTTCATCAGTTAAAAGGGAAATAAATGTATGTGTCACATGCAATGTGTTATACAGCTTACATACACGCCTTATAAACGAGCGTGCCCGTCATGTCTTCGGGTCGGTGTTGTTACTCTCCTGCTGGCTGGCAGGAGCCAGGACTCTTACGTCATTTAAAAGCCAGGTTGTGAAATGCGAAGCCCGGGCTGAACACAGCGCAGCTTCGCACAAATGCATCCCTTTGCAATACAATGCATCTTTCTGCCATATAATACATTACGCATTGTCTAACTTTTATTAAACTGCACCATTCAAATTGAGGGCATGCATTTTTAGCAGGACAGGAAATGCAACCAATACTTGTGGTCTCTTTGGTAAGGTAGAAACTACGAATTGTTGAGTCAGATATGTTAATTAATGGGGCATAAACACACAGAGGAACATAAACACACAGAATGTTTCTGGAAGCTCTGATGAGACTACATACTAAGACGATGTAGCATTTTAGTCAATATTTTGATGCCAAAACAAAAGGCTATGCCTTCTGAAACCACTTATTCTGGAACCATCTTCTGGCAAGATCAATGCATGAGACCTCATCCTTGACACCTCTTTTCTGTGGTTGGGGGCAATTCTCCACACTATGCTGCAACTACTGTGACACAATTGTTTTTGAAAAAAAGATGTACAAAGAATATATGTGTTTACAATGTATGTATGACCAGCTCATGTATTTTCAGGGGAAAGAAGGCCTTGAGCAAGAAGAAGCTAAAACGACGACAGAAGGTGAAGTCAAAAGTCAAAGCGAGAACAAAGGTATGGGGATTGTTTAAGACTAATTATGTAGCAATGTTATTATTTATTTTTTATGTAGTCCTGTCTTACAAGACTATTGTAGGTTTGACATTGGATCAACTTTTGAACAAGTAGGCTCTCTAACTTTTATTTATTATTTGATGCTCGCTAACGGCGTACTACTGCTTGTTTACTTTGCAAATCAACTAAATAGTACAGACACATAGATCCACTTGCACAGTTTTTGGATACATGTCAGTAAGGAGCAGGGAGGGCTCATTTTGCTGAAGGATGCCTACAAGAAGGCTGTTGACATTTTGGATCCACCCTTTGCTTTTTGGCTGGGAGTCTAAGTTACTAGCCACTGCAATATTATTAAAGCGTTTATTTTGCTTTATAATGTATTCTTGCTTAATTCTTTAGATAAAAAATGTTTAGACTAGTCCTGAAATTCCACGTTTTCTTTAGTAATGTATATTTTAATATATAAACACAGACCGTAAACAATATAAACAAAGTATTTGCAGTATTTTAAATGTAAAGTCTCTTTTTGTCAAAGAGCACCTCAACAATAAATTTGAACAGAAATAGGAGACTTTTACTGCTTTTACTGCTTTCTATCATATGAACCCAACCAATGAAGGATAACACTGGATTAAATACCCTATTTTATCTCTAAAGTATCTGCTAGGAACACTGGGTACATTTGTAGGGCTTCTAAGTGTCCAGATATCCAATGTTGTGTTTATGTATGTGTATGTATGCGAGTATGACAGGGAAGCTGGGAGTGGCTCAGGCGCGATTGGCCTGTTGCCAAGCGACCCAGTGCGTTCTGCATCTCCACGGCAACAGTTGCCTGCCTCCCTATCCTTCATCCGAAGAGGGAACCTTGTCTGACAGAGAAAGCGGTGTGTGTGCGTGTGTGCTGGAACCTAACGTGGCTGCATCCTAAAACCCTGTCCTGAACCAATGTAATCCAGTCTTTGTGCTAGCAGATGATTCTATGTCGGTCCCCGATCCGGAACTAATTGTATGATGGTTTCTATGCGTTATAGGGTATTCTGTGCTTGGCTTCTGTTCAGTTGAGGTTGTCACTTTAGAATAGAGAGGTGCCGGCCTGAAGTAGCTGGTGTGAAGGAGTTAAAGCGAGGCAGGCAGACGTACGGGCAGGCGAGTGGGCAGAATGGTATACACACACACACATAGGCAGTCATGCTGTGTTTGGATCGCAGAGTGTTCTCTCACTCTCTTGCTCAGTCACGCCTCTTACGTCGACACAGTCCCGGTGTGCTTGTAAAAGGGCCTGTCCTCAGCCTTTGTCCGCCTCCTGTGCTTATAAACACGCAGGGGTGTAGCCCGGGCACGGGGGCACAGGATAAACAGTGGATACTGCCGATACGTTGACGTAGGAATCTGATAAATTCCTGGCTCAGGAATTGAACTCAATTAATGCACACGATTCAGCTAGGCTCTCGTTTGCAGTGCTACTGTAGTGGTGGAACCCCTTTTTAACTTGCAATGTGGCATTATTCCAATGAAACATAACTGGTTGTTATTGATCAAGTGCCGTCAAGGACCTCATTACTAAAGCTTCATAATGGATCCGATTTAGATCCAATTCAAGTACCATATGGATGACTGGCAATGGAGTTATAATGATTTTGTTAACGTAAGCAATAGGGATGGGAATCGAGAACCGGTTCTTGTTCAGAACCGGTTCCGAGTCAACCGATTCCTTGGAATCGTTAGCAAGCCTGCTTAACGATTCCGCTTATCGGTTCCGGACGCGGCAAATGCGTCGTGACGTCACACACACGCTGCTTTGATTTGGTTCAGAACGCAGCAAACATGTCGCGCCGAGGAAGAATCGCATTGTGCGTTCGCACCAAACGCGACGGGGCGACAAGATCCCATACAAAGTGAACGTAGAGACGCGTATAAGGGCGAGTTTTTCGCGGGAGAAAACCGATGACAAGTTTTTGTCGTGATGACAGCCAATCAGCGTTCAACAGCGTGATAACTGAGTGACGTGTAACGTAACAGCCAATCCGCGTTCAGCCGTCAAACTCAGTGCAGTGCAGTCCGGGTGAACCGCGGAATGGAGGAGAAAGTGATTGTTGCAGTTTGCGACTCCCGGAGCTCTATATATAATAGTATATAATATATTATATACTATATTATAATTGTATATATAATATCACGGCCAACAGCTCTGTCGCCTCCGGATGGCCGTAGCGTGGGGAGCTCTCATAGGGATTGGGCTTCTCGGGGTTTGTTTACCGGCATTGCTATGGTTTCCGGTCTTGTGTGTTCCAACGGTTTATTAGGTAGGCCCATCTAATAAATCTCTGTCTAATCAATGCTTCATTTTGTTTATGTCAGTTTAATTTTGTTACAAGTTGAATGCAAATGAGCACTGTTAGAATTCCAAAAGGCACAAGCTCTTACTTGGCTGTTTTCAGTCTGTGTTTTTAGTTGTATGGCACATAATGATGGCATTTGGGCTTAAAAAGCGAAACATATATCTTTTCGTCTAGACCAATTGATTTGAAAATGTACAATTTCCTAATACTAGAAGCACTTCTGATCAGATATTAAAGAGATGTAATGCAAACAAACACATTTATACTTATTTTCTCACCCAATGAGAATCGATAAGAGAATCGATAAGGAATCGGATTGATAAGCAGAATCGGAATCGGAATCGTGAAATTCTTATCAATTCCCATCCCTAGTAAGCAAGGGGTAGAGAATGGTGTGGTCTTTAACATTAGGTATAATGCAAAGGTTGGTGCCCAAGAGGGGGTACCTTCAGCCTGCTAAATGGTTGCCAATGGACCAAAACTAAATACATTTCACTTGGCTTTGTCTGTTGCATGCATTTGTTGATCACCATATGTTTCATCTCTACGTACCAAGGGGGCCCTATTTATTTGCTTGTTATACTTGTTTCAATGAGGCCAACTATAGATTATTTTCTGTATGCTTTCTCTCTATATTTATTATTCTCTATATACAAGGTCATCACTCAAGAGATAGTACTATAGCTTTGTGGTTTAGGTGGGCTTGCATTTCTTTGGACTTTGTTGTTTAATCCGAATGAAAAGTGGTGTTTGCCTGAGTAGTTTTATTAGCGGTAAATGTTCGAAAGACAAACTTTGATGAGATCAAATGTGTGACTGTCCTCCGCCCTTTTACATGGTTCAGATGAAAAGTAAAACTCGGATGAGTTTTAGATCCACTATGCAACGACATAGTGTCTAACTTATCTTATTATATTTAAAATGAATGCTTATTGTGCAAGCCATATCCGGTTATTCCGGATATTAGCGATAGTTTTCCACATTCTTTTTATTACCTTTTGTTTTTTGTCGTTAGTGACATCTATGGACCTCCATAAGTGATGTCATCACAGGCCGATACAGTGAATTCTCTATGGGAGAAATGAATGGTTTTTTTTCACACAGCCATCTCTGTCACAGACAGAGATGAGTCAGTGTTCCTTGCACGCTTTCCAAAACCAACATGTTTTTCTCTTTTGTCTTTCTAATGTAGCTGTGCTTCTGTAACATCTTTCTAGTCACATTGCGAATGTCTCTAACTGAAAGCTATCCAGCTATGTTGTCTAATTAGCTTTTTGGTTGAATTCGTGCCACAAGTATGGTTACTTGCCCTAGGGCTGAAAAGCATTTCAAACTGTATTGTAATCATAAAAAAAATTGCAACTGCCAGTTCAAGGGGAATTGTCACACTCAGCACTTTACTAAAATAAGAGAATGCTGCTTCATACGTAGCATGTTGTGAATAAAGCAACGGCAACATCAACTTGGACTATTGACATCATGGGTATGGGATTTGGAAAAAATTACATTAGTGGTCCAACTTTACCGCGTTGTCGATCTTGAAGACCGCAAATACGTGTATGATGCGGTACTATTAGGAAATATCAGAGAGGGACTGTTCTCCTTTTTATTCGTTCATTCTTTTCAATATTATTTTGACACTACGGCGGCAATAAAATGATGGCACATCAAGCCAAACAAAAACTCAACCCCCCTCTGTATACCCTGGTGCCCACCTTTGGCAATGTCTCTGCAGCCCTGCTCTTCCTCTTTTCAGCTCTCCCAACGCCTTCTTCAAAACCCATTTTGTCTCCTTCTCTGTCTGGACTCCCGAGTCATTATGACGTTGCCATGTGGTAAAGGAGTCTAAGTGCTCTTTCCAGGCAGGGTAAAGCTGCGGCTGTACTGGGAGAGAGTGCTGTCCCATGGGCAGGGAACGGAGGGGTGGTGGGGGTGGGGGCGGGGATGGATGCGAGAGAAGACGGTTATTATATTAGCTGAGCCGGGCCTCTTCCCTATTGGCATCAAATACATTCAATGACCTTTCTCCTCAAACGGATGACATCACCGTCCGCCGTTGAGGTGCCTCGTATGCATGGCGGTGTAATGCCTGATCGATCACCACTGTTCTCCAGAGATGGTCCCTGGAATGGGTTCATAAGACCGGCCTTTCTCTGCCTGAGGTCGAAGGCTGATGGATTATGGTTATTGTGCAGAATAGATTGATTATAACGATTATTGGGCTAAAGTGGCGAAAGCTAGAGATGATGATGATAACAATACTACAAAAAAATCGTGATTCGTTCTTTTGGAATATTTTACTATAATGTTTGCACTTAAGTGTTGATTGGACTTAATGATTCATGGCTCTGATAGCCTGAGATAATTAGCATTGAAGAAAAGAGCCAGCCAAGGCTGTTATTACTTTAAAGGCCAACTCTTCTCTTCCAGCTGTTGGATGCTTTTAGATTTTGATTCCAAGTGAAGACGTTTTCCAGTTTATCACCTTTTTCCATCAAATGTTCAGAACCCTAATCTAGGTTGATATTTATTTGTTCTTAATACTTTCCACTGATTGGGAAACAAATAAGATAAAATCAGAACTTTAGTCCCATACATGGGATATTAACTTGTTACAGCAGCCCATGGAATATAAAAGATGTCAAAATGTTAATACTGGTTTCTTTCGAGACTGTTAAGGGCTGATTATGGTTCCACGTTGCCGCAACGCACTTTATCGGACCCATTACGTCCTTGAGGACCCTCCTTGTGTCTACCGCAAGGGCCTGACGTGCGCCTCCCAAAAATGTTAACTTTGCGTTGAGAGGGCTGTGATTGGTCAACTCACTAAGGCCCCGTCCACACGGAGCCGAAACGGGCGAAAACGATCCGGTTTCGTTTTATGCGGTTCAGGAATATCTCCGTAAAGACAGATTCATTGCGAAACCGCATCAAACTTTAGAAACGCTGCAGTACATATTCAAGGCGCTGGTTCTCCACATAAAATAGTGGAGCACATCAAGCCTGCGCGCATCCAGCCTGCGCACTGTATACAAACATTGAAGAGAATCAACCTCTTAAATTTAGCAGAAATATTTTTTTAATGTACAGTCAGTTAGTAATTCAATTTATCAAGGGGCTTTATTAAAAGCTACAAAAAGAATACAAATAAAATAATAAATAAAAAATTCAATGCAACTCTGACGTCGCCCAGCTGGTGGGGCCTAATGCTAATGATGAATCATAACACGAAACCGCATAGGTTTCGTGTAGATTTGAATAGATAGATTTGAAACCACCCGGACATGGTTTCAGAAATGTGCGTTTTCGGGCACTGGATTCGCCGGCTCCGTCTGAACGGTCGGCCGAAACGCACAAGACTTATGCGGTTTCACCAAAAAATCGGCTCCGTGTGGACGTTGCCTGAAACCCGCCGCAGAAACAGAATAGGTTCACGACTGCGTCGAAGCGTCATTGCATTGCCTTGATGTGGGACCATAACTGAGCCTTTACTCTAGTCTCCACCATGAGTGCTTACTTCTTATCCTCGCCATGCTTTTTTTAGTGGTTAGGATGTGGGTCTCCCAGTGTTAATTCTTATATATTTCTGTCTTTGGTTAAGAGTAAATTTACCGGGTATGAAATGTATTTCGTATAATTTCAATGTTAATATTAAGTCATCTCACTTTAATAAAAGTAAAATGACTAAATATGAAAAAAAAAAAGTAACATAATTATTCATATCCAGTCATTTCACTTTAATGAAAGCAAAATGACTAAATATTACAAAAGTGAAAACAAGGTGCGATGTCAACATTGCTCTGTTCCTCCCCTTGACAGAACGACGGTCTGGATGGCGCCTACTGCATCCCGGACATCAAGCTGCACAGCAACCCGTCGGCGTTCAACGTGTACTGCAACGTGCGCCACTGCGTGCTGGAGTGGCAGCAGCGCGAGGCCTCCCTGGCGCTGGCCTCCAGGAGCTCCGTGCAGAGCGGGGACTCGGACAGCGAGGAGGAGGAGGAGTACCGTGAGCCTCCCGTCAAGCTGCCCAAGGTAAGGGGACTGCATGGGGGGCAGGGGGGTAGGGGCTCAGCAGCCATTGGCCGGTACCGGTCACACTGCTAGTACCATTGGGCTGCATGGGGCTGGTGCCATGACCTGTATCTTGGGGGACGTTAGGCCGACGTGTGGGGGATTTCCAAACTGTCGTCCTTCGTGTAACCGTTGGGATCAAATCATGGCGGGTAGCCATCAGGGGTGGAAGTCAGATCCTGGATTGTGATCGGATGTGACAAATCTCATCCTGAGGTGGTGAAGGATGAATGTATTAAACACACAGCACGTACCCTTGAATAAATCTTAAAATCTAATTCAATTCTTTAAATAAAACTTATCAACACTTGATCTGCTTACAGCACAACTCTATTCAGAACCAGGAAATGTTTTGTGTTCATATGAGTCGCGTGACTATAAATGTTGAATGTGAAAGTAGCTTTTCCGTGGTCCCCTTCTCTGATCGCATAAACATTTGCATGACTCCGTTGCTATCAGTGCACAACGGAAAAGAAAGCTGCCGTCCATCATCATTCTTTCAGTTATTTATAATGGGTCAGGTTATTAACCACAATACCCCCCTCCCTAATGCATAATACGATTATTTTGATGTGTGTGTGTGTGTCCAAAATATTTATTCGGTCATTATCAAGCCTTTTTGTCTCTTTCCCTTTCCTAATGGAAAGACTGCGGCCCTGACTGCGGCCCTGCAGATTACAAGAGTTGTAATCAAGTATTCCTCTTCTCCTGACGATGCAGCGGTTTCAGAAAGGGGAGGGGGGAGGTGGCGGTTTAGAGCAAAAGTCCCTCTGGGCTTAATCTGTCTCTTCACCCTAGTACCCCGCAGGGCAGAATCAAACCAACAGCCATTTGGGTTATCCTACTCTCCACCCACCTACAACCCCCCCCCGCCCCCACCGCTCCTCATTATACCCCTCGTTCTCGTTATTTCCCCACCCGTGTTTATTTATTCTTGCCATGTCGAGTGATTCCTTTTATCTTCATTTGGTTCGTCTCTGGAGCTGGGAATAGACGTTGAAAAGCGCCTTAAAGATACATGAGCTGGAGGAACCGAGGACAGGCAGGGGGAGAGCAGGGGAGAATGGGTTTCTAGGCCATACTCTTTTGCGGTCCCCACTTAAACTTGAGACAGCGTAGGCTCATCTTTAAGACGTACGTAATGATGGCGGCGGAAGGCAATGGTATGGGATGTAGCCAAGAGAGTGGAACAGTTTCTTTGACTCGAGCTGTAAGACCTTGTCGACTAAATCCTTAAAAAACAACTCATCAAATTGTTTGCAAAACATGAATTATCCTCACCGTCTGCTAGTTGGTCTGTTGCACTTGCGAAGCCTGACAGAGTTCCGTGCTAATAACCTTGTGTTTGTGTGTGTGTGTGTGTGTGTGTGTGTGTGTAGATCATTGGCATCGGCCTGTGCGGGGTGTTTGAGCTGATTAAGGAGACGCGGTTCTCCCATCCGTCGCTGTGTCTGCGCAGCCTGCAGGCCCTGCTGGACATGTTGCAGGGCCAGCAGCCCGAAGGCTTCCAGACCGAGCCCCCCGACGTCCTGGGTAAGACTGGCAGGCGTGTGTCGATGTACAAACCCGCATATACGCCAATACACTTAACCGTCACCGTGCGAGTTATCATTGGGGTGCCTCAACGGCACGTTATTCCCGAGATCCCGTTAAAGCGAGAATCAAATTATTCCACATGGTTTTGCTTAAAATAAACAAGGTGCCTTTCTATGTCGTTTTTAATTACAGGGTGTGCAGAAACAACCACAATCACGCAGCGCAATGTGATTGTAGGAAGCACGACGCTGCTAAATGAAACATGATGTTTCAAAAGTGCAACTGACTTTAGTATTGTGCCCTCATACCGAAACCTAAGAACAGACGTATGGCTCCGCTGTTTCGTACTGCTCTTGTGTTTACTCTTTGCCAACTTTCTTCATTCAGTTGTGCCTTTCTTCCCTAAAATAGCATTGCGTGTGAACACAGGTTTTATCTATTTTTCTCGAGGGATACGTTTCTAATTAGATTGTGCCGTAAAATCGGGGTTCCAGCAAGCGCTGAGTTATTCTGGAGTTCACGTTTTATAGGTGCACGTTTTAAGTGTTGACCAAGATCCAAAAATGGAATGAATACTACAAATGCATAGTCTGGCTATTGCCAGACAAAGCTCATTCCTAGATTGAGCTTTGGTATTGGGAAGGTGCTGTCATTTTCAGAGTGAGTTCATCTGACTCTGTACACGATTGGCTGCTTGCCGTCGCTTCCCTGTCGTCATTGTGTTAAACCAACCAGCCGATAGCGCGCCAAGGGGAAAAGCCAGCTTGGTGATTGGCTCCAGCAAGAACGTATCGGAAGCAGAAAGAAATGTATTGCTCTTCTCCAGACCCTTATGCAGGGCAAACTCAAATCGCCGGCAGAATGTGCGGGGCTACCCAGTCTAACAAATTCAACCTGTGGCAGAGGACCCTGACACGGGCCATCAAGTTTCTGCTGGGCTCCGACGTCGACCAGGTCATGGGCAGATGATGTAACAAACCAGTGTAATGGCGAGTTGGAGAAACGTAATGGTGGCGGAGCAGGGGATAACTGCTGACGTGCCAGAGCTTATTGTGAGTGTGTGTGGGGATGGCTGGTTTACCCTGTGTGCCTTGATAATTCAAATGCATCACAGGTGGGCTGCCTCATCCAGCCTAGTCAGTCTGACTCGGGCTGGGTGAGACGGCTCAAACCTACCCTGGGAGCCAGACGAATTTCTCATGTTTCATTTGCTCTGCAGATAAGGTATGGCTCCCCTCCCATTCAAAACTATCTTTGCCCTGTAAAAGGGGGATAGACCGGCCAACAGATTGAGGTTGGAATAATATGACGGTGCAGAGGAGCACTGTAGAGATAGATGGAGATTATATATAAAGGTCTGTTGAATCAACTATCGAGACGGTATTAAACCAACTGGATGGTATATTTTCACTACAAGAATATTAATAAAACTGCTCTCTTTTGTTAAGAAGAAAGATGTTTTCTCATCGCTCAGTGCAGCGTCACCCGTTTCCTTGCTATGATTGGTTGTTGGCCTGTCCAATTGCGTCCAGAGGCATTTTGATCTGCGCCCGTTAATGACGCCCTTTTGGAAATCAAAAGATAAAGGTTCCAGACTAATTACAGATTGCTATTAGTCTGGCGATACCAGGGTAGCTTAAACCAGACATCAACAGCAAACACTCCACATACCCCCAATGCTAAAGTGACACTGGCCGGAAACCCCAGCAGAAGTCTACTCGTTGGTTGTCAGGGTGGCAGTGGACCCGGATAAGTGCCCCTGGGGTGGCTTTGTCTGGACTCCTCAGATGTTGTAACAAACCAGTTTATTGGCGAGATGGAAAAAGCAGGTGTTGCCTGCTGACATGCCTGGTTGACTGGTTCAAGCTATGGGCCTTGGTCATTGAAACGCATGACCGGTGCGCAACCTCACCCAGCCCCGGATTGTAATCTGTCCGAGTCGGGCCGGGTGAGGCTGTTTAAACCAGTACACAACAAGAATGCCGTGCACACACACACGTTTCAAAGAATGCGATCTGAGCAGTAGAGTCAGTAATCAAGGTTGACACATTGGGTTCCATAGGAACAAGATGGGCGTTGTCAGAGAATTTCCACACAGACCCAAACAGAACGGTTAGAAAACAGTGTATTGGGGGTTTAATAACCCTTTAAGGCCGTTGAGGAAAAGAGTGTACCTTTTTTAAAATTCAACATTATATTTGCTGACACTACCTCGTTATAACATATAGCTAGTATTCCCTCCGCATCATTCCTCAATGGTACATTTACATCCAAACAGAAATAAGTACAAAGAATCCAACAAATAAACGCACACCCTCGGAGAGCAGTTCCATCTCCCTTTAGCTCTCCCTTTATTGTCCCTCTCATTGGCCTCTTGTGTCTCTTCCACCACCACCACCACCACCACCTCCTCCTCCACCGCCACAGAGTCCCTGTTCCAGCTGCTGCTCGAGACCACGGTGCGGAGCACGGGACCCAACGACCCCACGGGCCAGGCCCTCACGGCACTCTCCTGCGCCTGCCTCTTCAGCCTGGTGGTGGCCTGGGGGGACACGGGCCGGATCCTGCAGGCCGTCTCCGCCATCCTCACCAACAACGGCAGCCACGCCTGCCAGACCATACAGGTGAGCCGGGCGCCCTTCATGTCCGGATCCCTCTCTGCTCTCCACACGCCTCCTGTCCACACAGACATTGCTGGAGGCAAGGGGGAAGATCGGTTTCCCCCTGTTTATCTTCATGTAAAGAAGTTGAAAGTTCTGCATAAAATGAAATCACACAACGTTGTTGCTGTTGGCCCTTTAACAGGTTAGGATTTATGTTATTGTTGATTCGCCCCATGGCGGCTTCTTCCGATCGTAACACCGGAGCGTAGCGGTAGTTCAGCCGGTAGCGGCGTGACGCAGAGCTAGCTAAACCTAGCCTAGCAGTATCTGTCCGGGCCTGTGGGCAACTCATCGAGGGCAGCGGTTGAATTTGGCTAAATGTCAAGCCACTCCAATCATCCCGTCTTGTTATGATACCCTGCCCGCATTCTTCTGCTAATGAGCCTGCAATTCATCCCCGTTTGTTTATCTGTACTTCAATGCCCCTCGGCATCGCTCTCTTCCTCACGTCCTGTCTCACTTCTGTGTTGCGTCTGTCTCTCAATCGCCCTCCCTCCCTCTCTCTCTTTCTTTCACTCAGTCTTGCTATCTGCTCTTCTTTCTTTCTCTTTCGCCCCCTCCCTCCTAAGCTATGTCTTTGGCTCCATGTCAGAAAGTGTACTGCAAAGCCGTGCTGGAGAAGGTTCACCAGCGAGCACCCCAACCATGAGTCGAATGACTAAAGTGATTGGCCCGTGAATTTATGGTTCAGTGTTTAGCCGTTGCACACACGCGATGAACACGCATTAAATTGTACGTGGAATGAATTCTTCTGCTTCATGTTATGTAATATTGACAAGGAGAGAGACACACACACACTCACACTCTCACACTATAACCATGAGGGTGTTGCCGTGGAGGTTTCCAAGGTTATTATAAAGGCGTATATTTGAGTGGAAGGCACAGCTTGGGCCCGGGCCCAGCTTGGCTCTCCTCCTTCCCAATACTGCTGAGGCTTTTAAAACAGGCTAAGCAGGTAGAGTTGGCCGGACCTGAGAGACTGGGGGCCCGTGTGTTTCCAGCGAAGCTCCGGGAACCGGGGCATCGACTGAGCTGCGAGTCATCCCAGTGGCAGGCGGGCGGACCAGCAGGTCTCTTAGCCGCGAAACGCCGAGAACCGCGAGCTCAGCAGAGTGTGTAATGGCTCGGCCTCTGAGTGATGGAGGCTTGTAGAATGTAGGGCGGGTGTGCAGGCGAAGGGGGGGGGGGGATGGACCAGCCTCCACCAGCCCAGTCAATATCCCACTAGTCATGGAGACCAATATTCTCCTCTACAATCACTGTGGTCTCTTTGCCTTCCCCCATCAAACCCATTGACAAAGTGTGTGACGAGACGTCAGCAAGATCCAAAATGGCGTGTGACGGATGTTCTGTTGGTCAAACTCAAATGGTCTGATGTTGCTGACCATCGCAGCACATGAGCACTCTGCCTTTGGCTCCTTTTTCCACTGTAAGCACTCCCCCCCCCCCCACACAACCTCAAACTCCCATGGAAGGCATTAACGTGCACACTATGAACATATCTTAACCTGTTTGAGGCAAATCAGTTGATTTATCAACCGTTGCTTTACGCCTGTGGCCGGCTAAGGGAAGCGGTGAGCTCCGCCTGGAACTAAGCTACGCACGCATGCGCCCTGATTGTCAGAGTCCACTGTTCTCCCCCACTCATTATGACTCCCCCCCCCCCCCCCCCCCCCCCCCCCACCCATAGGTGCCCACCATCCTGAACGCGCTGCAGAGGAGCATCCAGGCCGTGCTGGTGGGCAAGATCCAGATCCAGGACTGGTTCGGCAACGGCATCAAGCGGGCGGCGCTCATGAACAAGTGGGTGCTGAAGGAGGTGGCTATCGACGAGGACGAACACTGCCTGCTGCAGACAGACGGCTCCTTCCTCTACCTGCTCTGCAAGGACGGCCTCTACAAAGTGGGCTCCGGATACAGCGGCACCGTCCGGGTACGGGACTGTGTGTGTGTGCGTGTGTGTGTGTGTGTGTGGTTTATGTGTTTGTCTTATTTGCTTTTGTGTGTTTGTCTTATTTGTGTGTGTGTGTGTACATACATTTGTGTGTGTGGTATGTGCTTGCATTCGTGGCTTCTCCATCTGTCTTTTTCCAATCTCCGTGTTCATCCTCACAAGTGGTAGGCGTCAGCAGCAGGAGATGAACGTGTTATTATTAACATGGACGACAGACCTCTGCTGCTCAATCAGTCACGGGTGATCAAACGGCCGCCATGGTGTCATTCCTGTATCGATTCCCCAGCAGAGACGAAAGCTAGCGCCATGCTGAAGGGCTTATAAACCATCTTGAAGCGCCATTTAACCCACATTGCCTCAGGTCATTTTGAGATTGGATAGATTTGTTCTTACGATTCTTCACAATTGTATTATTGTATAATTTAGCATCAAATGTGTGAGTTGTAAAGAGAGGGCAAGATTTGTAAATAAGTAACTACTCTCTGCCTGCTCCCTCCCTACCTTTCCCTGCGGTTGAGAAGTGGTGCATTTCACGAACCTGTGTTTGACCGCCGGGAGGAATTCCCCAAACCAATAAAGGAAGGATTACATTAAATGTAAATCGTCTGCCTACGGAGGCACGTGCAGTCAACCAGAACAGATATTACCCATAGCCTTTGACTCAGTAAAAGCAGACCAGTGGCTGTGGCATTTCTAAAAAATGACACTCAATGATAGCTCTTAAATCAAAGCAACCTGCAGTGGGGTGAGACGGACATCATTCAGAAGCAGGTAGTGGAAGGGTGTCTTGCTCAAGGGTGCCAACACTTGGAATCTGTAGACCTGGTTATCAAACCCAGAACACTGTGGCTAGGATGTGGAACAGCCTCCCCACAATGTAGTCCTGGCTGTTTTGTGACGCTGTGTGGATGTCCTTCAGGGCCACGTGTACAACTCCACGTCTCGCATCCGCAACCGCAAGGAGAAGAAGTCCTGGTTGGGCTTTGCACAGGTAAGCCTTTGAAGTTAAATCTACATTACATTTAGATTTTCATTTAGGGCATTGAGCAGACGCATTTATCCAAAGCGACAATCTCCACACTCACCTCATTACTGTGTTAAGATTTGATGTTACACACACCATTTCCTAGAACTGCGATTAGAATGGCATTAAATGCATTCTGTCCTGTGTAAGTTACTGAACCAATTATTTAGTTATGAACCTTTTGGTTGAAATAGGGTTCCCTGTTTTGCATACGACTATTATCGAGCTGGTATTGTGCGTTCTTCAAAGCCGTTCCCTAGGTGCATTCCTCAGCACGAGAGTTTTTGCTGCAGAACTTGCACGGGAGCCGCACACAGCAGCATGACCTGGGCGAACCGCTGTGTGTGTGTGTGTGTGTGTGTGTGTGTGTGTGTGTGTGTGTGTGTGTGTGTGTGTGTGTGTGTGTGTGTGTGTGTGTGTGTGTGTGTGTGTGTGTGTGTGTGTGTGTGTGTGTGTGTGTGTGTCTGTGTGCTGCATTCTCAGGGCTATCTATTGTACCGGGACTCGGGTAACCACAGCACGTCAGCCATTAAGATCAACCCGGAGACGCTGGAGCCGGAGGGCGCCGTCTCCATGCCAGGTACCCCCCCCGCCCCCCGCCCAGAACACAGCCACACACTGATGGTGATGATGATGATGATGATGATGATGATGTGTGGCTCCTCCTCTCCACAGGCCAACACGCCGACGGTCAGAACATCATCTTCACAGACGGGGAGTACATCAACCAATTAGCCGCCTGCAAAGACGTACGTTACAGTGCTTGTCTCCATTACCTTTACACACCCACGCATGAGCACACAGGTGCTCAAACACACTGCTTCTGTCTACATAAGAGGTTAGGTCTGTTCATCTCGTATGCAGCAGTCCTACTGTGTTATGGCGGAAATTCGTTAAGTAGATGTTTTACAGAAGAAAACTTATCGGTGTGAGTGTTCAGCAAAGTATTTCTACATGCTGTTGATTAGAAACCTTTACAGATGCGTATATGTTTACTAGTGCTGGCCATGCTTGAGTTCACCAATTAAGCGATTACAGGTTGAGACAAATGAGGCAAAGGGAAGTTAAAGTCCCTTTCACACACATTTGAGCTGTTCTACCATCAGATTTAAGAAAATAATCCAGTGTCTTATTTGTGAGTTGGACTTCGTTGTCTGTAATACTCTGTATATTCTACACTTACTTCCTCACTCATCACAAGACACGGACATCATTATTTCCTTCCTCTGCATCAGTCTCTTAACAAGAAAACTATTCGGTCAGTTGCCTTTCTCTGAAGTACTTGGCAAGGAGCTCTTGGCTGAATGCTGATTCAGCCAATCCCCTGTGAAGGGGCTGTTTTTGTTTTTTCGTGTATTTTGTAATCTGTTTTGTTGACACTATTGGCGACGGGCCTTGTTGAGCAGAGTTGGAAGCGGAGTAAGAAAGCGTTATTATTCATGAGAGCGTTGCTGTGATTGTTGTTCACTTCATGCGCACCGCGACACGGCGGCTCCTCTTTTCGGCTTGCAAAGCTGGTCTCTCTCCTCTCCCCCTGTCTGTTCTCTCCTCTCTTGTCCCCTGTCTCCTCCTATACCCTCTCTCCTCTCCCCTGTCAGTTCTCTCCTCTCTCACCCCCGTCTCCTCTCTCCTGTACCCTCTCTCCTGGACCCTCTCTCCTCTCCCCTGTCTCCTGGCTCCGTCTCTCTCTGGACGCTGACATAAAGGCTGTTTCATCCCCTCTCCTCCGGCCAGTGCCACATCTGTCCCTCTCCATTTTACCCTGGCTCTAGTGCTCCATGCAGACGGGACCCCCAGCTGAGCACCAGCTGTGCCACAGACTGTGTGTGTGTGTATGTGTGTTGGTGTGTGGCCTTCTCCAGAGGCTTAATCTGCCAGTTGGTTATCTGCATTCATACTAAGCAGTGGGGGAGGGTAGTGTGAAATCCATACTTCCACCCCCCCCATCCCCACTCTCTGCAGCACCAGGGCAGCAGCCTCTCGGCGTAATGAGACTGGAGAGGATGGAGCAAGGAGGGGGTGGTGCTGATGGAGGGGGGGCGCAGTGGGGGGGGGCGCAGTGGGGAAGAGTGTATATTGGGTCGGTATGCTGTTAGTCTTGCTGAATCCACAGCAGCATCTTGGCTGGCAGGAAGTGAAGCACACACTCTGGCTAGAACAGGTGCCGGGTGGGGCAGGCTGAGGAGGAGGAGGAGGAGGATGATAGGCCTGGATGTTCAGAGGGATCAGACTGTTTAGAGGGGTTACAAGGGGAAGGAGAGCCCACAGCCAGAGATGAAAGAGGGGCGTGGGGGTGGGGGCGGGGGCTGGCCGATCATCGGAGGGGAGTCAGACTAATTGTGCATGTGTTTCGTCTCGCCGGGTCTCAAAGCAAATTAGCGGTGAGGTCATCAGCATTAGCAAACAGCCAGAGGCTGCCTTTAATCCACCAACCCTCCTCCTCCCACTGTGTGTCGCTCTCTCTCTCCCTCTCCCCCTCCCTCACTCATGTGTATGTCTATCTCACACCTTCCTTCCATCTCGCTCACCCACCTTCATAGCCATGGCCCCTTCTCCCTCTGATTAGTACTCTCTGCCAATGGAGTGTCCTCTCCCCCCTGGCTCACACACCTGTGGCCGCCCAGGTGGAGTCTGTCTGCACACTCTCAGTCAGGAACACCGCCTTTCGCTGGTGGCTGTTCATTTTGATATAACGAAAAAAAAAAAAAATGCTGCTTCTCTGTTCTTGTACACATTAAATACTTCTTTGCCCTCGTAAAAGAACAATGGGATGCTTGGCCTCGGCAGTTTGACCCATCCCTCCGACTACAGAGTAGAGGAAGAGAAAGTGTGTGTGTGTGTGTGTGTGTGTGTGTGTGTGTGTGTGTGTGTGTGTGTGTGTGTGTGTGTGTGTGTGTGTGTGTGTGTGTGTGTGTGTGTGTGTGTGTGTGTGTGTGTGTGTGTGTGTGTGTGTGTGTGTGGGGGGACCAGTCTGTTGGGATTCTGGAGGGCTGAGTGGCTCTGTGGTATGCTGGCCTGATTCCACAATGTTGGGCGGGTCCACTTTAGGCACGCGCAGACACACCACACAGCCAGGTCGGTGGTGGCCTGTCAAATAAACCCAAAACTCCACTGCAGACGTCACCGAGGGAGCCGTGGTCTTATTTTCTAAGTCTATTTTGTTTTGTATGCCACGTGTGTCCCTTAGACCCCTCCGCTGCCTCAAAAGAGAGCTGTTGCTTTGGTTACCTGCCATGTGTAATCAGGTGGACCAGTGGAGACGTCTTGTTTTTCCATTCCCCGAGAACTCTCAGTGAACTCCTGCCAGGAGATTTCCATCAGGGGGGTCTGCGTGCCCTAGGGGCGGCGTGAGCTGTTATAACAATCTAACCTCCAGTATTTTGCTTTGTTGTACCAAAAACAAAACCCGCATTGTGAAATATCAGAGCAAAAAGTCACTAGCTATGAAGGTGTGCCTCAGCTTCTTCCCCTTTGAAACACATGTCTGGTCTGGTGTCGAGGAAGGGGTACTGATAGGGCTGCATGGGGGGTACATGGAGGTCGGGGGGGGGGGGGGGGGGGGGACCCTGAAGCCCTGAAGCCCTGAAGCCCTGAAGCTTACTAAGCTCTCTGTGCGGTCGTATCTCTCTGACCGCAGGACGGCTTCGTGGTGCGGATCTACGCCACAAGCTCGGACCCCGCCCTCCAGCAGGAGCTGCAGCTGAAGCTGGCCAGGAAGTGTCTCCACGCCTGCGGCATCTCCCTCTTCGACCTGGAGAAGGACCTGCACATCATCAGTGAGTCACCCCACCACCACCACCACCGTGTCGGCCATGGGTTGCGCTCGCGTTCCCATCCCTGGCTTGTGCACCACCTCCTCCGTCCAATTCACAAAACAACCTGCCGTTATTTTTTTTTTAATCACAAAGAAATGATAGTATGTCTGAAATCGGGTGAAAACACAAACTGCATAAATCACAGCATTGACGAGAATGAAAAGGAAAAAAGCGAACAAAAGGAAGAACGGCTAGTGCTGGTTCCTGTGGGACGGGGCTTTGTGTGTGTGTGTATTTGTGTGTGCGCACGTGTGTTTTGTGTGCGTCCCCTTGTTCTGATCCCTCTGTTGTTGTTGTTCTGCCAGGCACCGGCTTTGATGAAGAGGCAGCGCTGCTCGGAGCCGGCCGGGAGTTCGCTCTGATGAAAACCGCCTCGGGAAAGGTGAGTGCCGAGAACCTTCCTTGTTCTCTGTGTGTGTGTGTATGTGTGTGTTTGTGGGCGTGTGTGGCGCCTCAATGCATTCTTGTTTGCTCCATGTGAATGCCCGTGTCTCTGCCAATACCACCGAAAGAAGACGACGACGAGGTGGAATAAGGAAAAAAACCTAACAAACGAAGACTGATGTGTCAGTGGCTGTTTTGTTTCCAAGACACACAGCCTCCATATAATCTGCATTCATTTGTCGGGAGTGGCCCCGCACAGCTGTGCCCACGACATGCCTTGCCCTCGCTAATGACGGGCCAATCGCTTTAGCGAGCCGAGCACACCTGTGACGAAGAGAGTTTACTTAATGATGCAACGCACAGGTTCCTCCCGAGCGGATTCCTCCAAGGAGCAGACGATGCCAAAGCAAGCACTGACGAGGTTGATCCCTGCTTGTTTTGGAGGCTTTGGAAAGGGAGTGTTTTCTAAAAGTCTCATTTTTTGACGAGACACCAACCTCCTACAAAATGGCGCACCTGTTAGGTTGGATATCCGTCCAGCTAGATGTCGCTCTGTCCGTAGTCGCTGCTGTCCTGTCAGGTTTGCACGGGGGGTTGCCAAAAGCTAATCTGTTCGGCTAGGCGTGAGGTGGCTAGCCAGGACGGCATGCTATTTCCTTGCAGGGTCTTTCACAAGACCTCATTTGCAACGATTTCGTAAAGGTCCCATGGCATGAAAATCTGATTTTATGAGGTTTTCTAACATTAATATGAGTTCCCTTAGCCTGCCTATGTTCCCCCAGTGGCTAAAACTTGCGTTAGGCGTAAAACGAGCACTAGGTATCCTGCTCGCCTTTTGAAAAAATGGAAGCTCGGGCGCGCTTGTTAGGAATGTGGCCCCATATGTCGTCATAAGGGGCCAAGCTGCCTCCCCTTTCTCTGCCTGGCCCGCCCAGAGAATCACACAGGGGAGACCTTTCCTCCAGGGCCAATGCTCTCTCGGGGGCAACACCCTTCACCTTGATCGGCAGTGGGTCTGCTTATAGGTCTGAATATGGTCGGAATGTAGCGGCCACCGTTTCTTGACCGGCTGGGTACTTCTTCTATTCTTCTATTATCACAACCGGACTCGTTCATACAACTGACACGCATACAACCACTCTGATAAAAGTTCTGATAAATACAATTTATAAAAATGCAAACTTAAGATATGAAACTCAAAGTCCTTTGAACAAAAACACAATAAAAAATATATAAATAATCATTAATCGGCCATTATAAATGCCAATACCGATAGTTTGGAAAATGCCTAATATCCGCCGATAATATCGGCCCGCCAATAAATCGGTCGGGCTCTAATATAGATATTTATTTATAACATGATATTATTTAGATATAGAGCTCCAGGACTCCCGTGTGTTCTAGAATATTTACAAAACACGGCCAAAGGCTGTGTGCGCCTCGCCATTGCGATACATCCACTGTAAACAGAGCGCTTGGTACCGTGGCCGCAAGCTGCTCAGGGCCACACCCCCAACCTCCTCCTTGACTCGCCTCTCTCCTCCTCATTAGCATTAAAGCTACAGACACCGAAACGGCGCCTTGGGGAAAGCTCAATGTGCGACTGACTCGTAGTGGCTGTAATTCTGCGCCACGGCTGAATTTCGGGACTGCTTCAAATACTGTGTTAGGGGCCCACTAATATCTATATTAAAGCATCCATCCATAGCATGCCTTGAGACTGCAGTGTTCCCACTGGACTTCCCAATCAGGGACTGTGTGTCTGTTGCAGAGATGGAAATTAACTTTTTTGCCCACCAGCCACTGTGGCAGGTAGATTTAAAAATCTACCAGCCACTCATCTTTTTTACCAGCCACTTTTTATGCGCTATATATTTTTTTAATATATGCGTACATTTTAAACAAATTGAAATGTTAACAATAAAACAACGTGCATGGCTACACCATCATAAGTCAATCTAATTAGTGCCTGAATACAAATGTGTCCACAGACATGGTAACTAACGTATGATAGTAAGCATTATTGGCCCTTAACACTAATATTCAGAAAAAACATTGCCTCAAAAGGCTATTGGCCTATTGGCTAGTAGAGGCATATACTTGAACTTTATACCCTGAACTTTTAAACGTTGCAAACGTGCAAAAACATAATTATATATTTATGTGGCATTCAGTCCAATGCTGGAAATATATCTGTGGCATTCAGTAGGCCAATGCTGTGATAAAATATGTAAAGTATGACCAAGTGTTTCTTTCTGTTCAATAGATAGAACGTTATCAATCCCCTGTGGGAGAAATTTGTTAATGTTTGTCCCTATAAAACAATAATGGTAAAAAAATAAATACACGACGGTAACTGCGTTAGTCAAACCGTCCAATCTGAAGGCTCTACTTAACCACGCCCCCTACTCACTTCCACCAATGCAAAGCGAACAGAACTGAGTAGGGGAGGGCGTAGCATAACTAGTTTGCGAACGACCCAAAGAAACGCAACGCAACGCAAATACAATGAGAACATGTATGAGGCTTTAATAAAATCCCGGACGTTTTTAAATTCCGCCACACATTTTTTAAAAGTGTCTCAAAAAGAGGGCATGTCCGGGCAAAAGACGACGTCTGGTTACCCTACGTACGGGAAACCCATTTGGTTCCTACCTGTAACACTGTTTAATAGCGGCCCAAATTGGTGAGCGCTATCCTGGTAATTTCTCTGCGTGAGAAATACGAAGTGTGGCGTGTGCATGGGTTGAATTGCGTGTGTCAAATGCCGAATGCGTGAGACGAGAGCCCTGTTACCGGTATATTATCCCGGGTGCCGGACAGTTGCAGTTCAGCAAAAGAGGCGGACCTTACTGGAAAGTATTACCCGACACAGTGGCGGGTGAAGTGACACAATTCACCCGCCACCATACAAATCCACCCGCAAATGGCGGGTGGCGGGTGTTAATTTCCATCCCTGGTCTGTTGGCTTAACTCAACGGTTTCTGTATATTAACCAGGGGTTGACAACCCAGTCCTTCCTCCTTACAGACAGCCCACTGGTTACTCTGGCACGTGCTTTCATCCGATAATAAGACCAGTTGGGCATGGACAGAGAGCCAACTGCTGTTTTATTGTGACTTGCTACTGTTGTATCTTTATTCATAGGGTTAGCACTATAAACAGACATTGTGCTATTATCACTGTATGATTAGGCCCCCGAGAAGCCGAACTATGTAAATGGTGTGACATAATGAGGAAGAAGATAAGTGATGCTTTGTGTGCCTAAGGTTCAAGCCGGTCTATGCTTGAGTAAACTCTGTAGCTCAGTTATGACTGAGATGGTTGTCTCTGCAGTGCAGAGCCGGCCTAACCAGTGAATACCTCAGGTGTTTGAGCCGCTGCTATGCCCTGTGTTAGGTGCCCTTGGTTGTGATTGAGTGTGTGTCTCTGTGAGAGACCTCTGTGAGGTGTGACCCAGTGAGGCCCTGTGTTTGTGTTTGTGTTTACACTCTTGGTGTTGTGGGTGTGTGTGGATCCCATCCCTTGCAGATTGCATGGTGTTATTAAGTCCCAGGGCAGGTTCTCCAGAGCCCTGCCGCAGCCTGTGTGGGCGGGCCTTTATCTGCAGTTAATTATTTCGCACAGACCGGTCTCGTATATATTCTACTATAGAGGAGTAGTGCACCTAGAGATTGGGCACAAAGTTCACTTGTCACCTGGACGAGAGAGATCAGGATCACGCCTGCAGACGCCCACTGGGAGTGGGGGGGCTGGAAGGGCTCTGATGCATTCCCAAGAATCCCTCTACACTGTGTGTGTGTGTGTGTGTGTGTGTGTGTGTGTGTGTGTGTGTGTGTGTGTGTGTGTGTGTGTGTGTGTGTGTGTGTGTGTGTGTGTGTGTGTGTGTGTGTGTGTGTGTGTGTGTGTGTGTGTGTGTGTGTGTGTGTGTGTGTGTGTGTGTGTGTGTGTGAGAGAGAGAGAGATTTGATTAATGGCAGCGTGCTCAGGCACAGCACGATCTGATGTACCGGTAAATAAATCTTGTTCATCGAGCAGCCATGTAGAATATATTATCCTGTAATGACTTATGGGCAGACGACAGTGTTGTCAGAATCGGGTTTAGCCTAGCGTAGCAAAGGATGAGCCACGTCCTCCCTTCCTGAGTGGTTAGCAGCATAAGCTTGGTCGCTTCAACCAGGGTAAGCTGGCTGCTGTAGGGTGCTATTAGCCATGAGGAGATACCACTGCGTATTTCATTTAAAATACTTTTGTATTTTAGTAAATCACAGGGCCAATAAAAGTGTATGTCTATGCGTGTATCTGGTTTGTCGTTTTTGTTATGGATATAAATCTCCCATTCCTGGTGACAGTTGACAACTGCAAGAGCTATAGCTCACTGCTTGGATGCCCTAAACCTGGTTCTCTCTCCCTCTCTGTCTACTTCTGTCTCTGTGTGGCAGATCTACTACACGGGCAAGTACCAGAGTCTGGGCATAAAGCAGGGAGGGCCCTCGGCTGGGAAGTGGGTGGAGCTGCCCGTCACCAAGTCTCCAAAGATAGTCCAGTTCTCGGTCGGCCATGACGGTTCGCACGCGCTGCTGGTGGCCGAGGACGGCAGCGTCTTCTTCACCGGCTCCGCCTCCAAAGGAGAGGACGGAGAGTCCAGTAAGACTCATGAGCACACACGGCCACGTAGATGTGTAGGGGCACATGCAATCCCAAGGGCACATACACTTGTACAGGAAAAACACACACACATGCCCACAAACCCATAAACACAAACACGGGTACATACACACACATGACTAGGCAAAGGGTACATGCTTGCATACATGCATGCAAACGCACGGACTTCAACATTACATCATTTAGTTTATTATACTTAATTAAAAACATATTTTATTTACATAGAAGTTGCAACTGTGTTTGTGCTTGCAAAAATACCTGGTGTTGACAAAAGTGTGTGTCTGTGTGTGTCCCCCTCCAGCCAAGAGCCGCAGACAGCCAAAGCCCTACAAGCCTAAGAAGATGATCAAGCTGGAGAGCAAGACGGCGGTGCACACGGCCTGCAACAACGGCAGCAGTAGCATCGTCACCAAAGACGGAGAGCTCTACATGTTTGGCAAGGACGCCATCTACAGCGACAGCACCTGTAAGCCCCACTGCACGTTCATCCATGTCCCTCCCTACCTGGTTCACCCTCACACTGAACACCTTTCTTTGTTAAAAGAGAACCCAACCCTGAAACAATGTATTTAAGAGGAGCAGTGATGGTGTGTTCAATAGAAGCGATATTCATTGATTCATTTTACAAACGTTCTCTTTTTGAAGCCGGTTGAAGCCACTGTGAGAGCTGGGAATGTAAACCCTGACTGACCCCGCCCCCCTACAGGTCAGGTGACGGACCTGAAGGGTCACTTTGTGACTCAGGTTGCCATGGGGAAGGCCCACACGTGCGTGCTCACCAAGAGCGGCGAGGTGTGGACGTTTGGTGTCAACAACAAGGGCCAGTGTGGACGAGACACGGGGGCCATGAACCAGGCGGGGAAAGGTGAGGGGTCGGACACGGACACACACGGACACACACGGACACACACGGACACACACGGACACACAGACAACTTTTGCACTATTATTCCAACATTGTGTCATTTGTTCTGTCTCTCTCTCTCTCTCTCTCTCTCTCTCTCTCTCTCTCTGCGTCTCTCTCTCGTCCCCCGGCAGCGTTTGGCGTGGAGAACATGGCGACGGCCATGGACGAGGACTTGGAGGACGACCTGGAGGAGAAGGAGGAGAAGAGCATGATGTGCCAGCCCGGCATGCACAAGTGGAAGCTGGAGCAGTGCATGGTGTGCACGGTGTGCGGCGACTGCACCGGCTACGGGGGCAGCTGTGTGAGCAGCGGGCGGCCCGACAGAGTGCCTGGCGGGTGGGTAACCTTTCTGGAGTAGTGAGAACCCTTCTCTGAGGCTGGGGAGAGCCACGCGTACACACATAAAACAAAGTGGACGTTGCGTTGTTTTTTCCTTCAGCAGGAGTAGCATCAGAACATTAGCAGGAAGGAACATTTGTGGAAACACGTTTAAACTGCTCTACGAGGCTACATGATAGTATTTATCTGATAGTCTTATTGAGGATGTGCCGCCTTATGCCAGAGAGTCCTGATAGCAGCAAAAACACAACAAGACAACATGCGTGACACGAAAACAAACAGTCGGCCAGGGTGGAAATACACACTTACAAATAAACAGTTACAACTCCATGCCTGATGAGTCGGCCTCAAAGGTCCTTCTGGCCTCATGTGATCACAGCCCTGTACTCACCGAGGCCCGGTGTGCGTCTCCCCCCCCCCCCAGGATCTGTGGCTGCGGCTCCGGGGAGTCGGGCTGCTCGGCGTGCGGCTGCTGCAAGGCCTGCGCCCGGGAGCTGGACGGCCAGGAGGCCAGGCAGAGGGGCATCTTTGACGCCGTGAAGGAGATGATCCCCCTGGACCTCCTGCTAGGTAGGCCTCACCCTCACCAACCCCCCCCCCCCCCCCCCCCCCCCATGGCACTCGACGCCCCTTTGGGCGCGTCGGTGCATTTTGGAACACGTAAAGCAAGTGGTTTCTGAATTGAGTGAAAAACAATTGAAACTGTAAAGTAGCCAGTACATTAAATCACTACATGGTGGTCCGTTATTGAACATTAAATGATGAAACAGTATCAGTACATTATGCCATACTACACTACTTGCTACCCCCTCTCTCCCTTCCCGCCCTCCCAACTTGCCCTCCAAAGCAGAGACGGGACAAGAGTTGAAAGAAATATATTCACTAAGAATGAGAATACCCTCTATAAATGTATTTCCACATCCGTCCCCCTCAGTGCCTGTCCCGTTTTGGAGCCTGGTGGTAAAAAGTTATGATCTGACTGATTTAAGATGGTGCCTGGCCTCGTTGCGCAGTAAATCTAGCCGAACCCTGTCCCCTTTTTATTTCTGCTGCGTTACAATTGCCTACACGTCTGTAATCTAGCGTTGTCGCCTTTTTTGTGATGCCTCTCAAATTCCCCTTTGCTTTGTGAAGTATCTCCGAGCGGCCAACGGCTGCTAACACACAAATCTGCTTTGATGACTTTGACTTTAAATTCCTCACGCTTTTGCTCATTTTTGGACTGCAATTTAATTTACTGTTATTTTTTTCCGTCATTACTGCTGCATCGTGTCTGCGCCACCATTCATCCATGTTTTCTGTCTGTCTGTCCTCTTGTCTGTTTTTCTTTCAACCCCCCCCCCCTCCCCCCTGCTCCGCCTTGTGCCTTTCCGCCCCGGCTCCACCCCCCTTTCCTTGCCTGTGTGCTTGCGTGTGCGTGTGTGTGTGTGTGTGTGTGTGTGTGTGTGTGTGTGTGCGGGCACCCTCTGGGCACCTCCGTGTGTTTAGCTGTGCCTGTCCCTCCCCCTCCAGGCGTGAACATCGAGGAGCACATCCAGATCCGGCAGGAGGAGAAGCGCCAGCGGATCAACCGGCGCCACCGGCTGGAGGAGGGCCGAGGTACGAGCCCCCCAGGGCCAGGCAGTGCAGGGGGACGGGGGGTGGGGTCGCGGGGCTCACACACCTTCTCCTTCTTCACGGGCGGGTGGCTGGTTTTCTTGGTTTTGAGGACACACACGTGTACACACACACACACACATACACACTCAGCTATGTGCAGGGCTAGTTCGGGGGACTTGTTATGAGCTCGGGTGGTGTCGTACCTCGGTGACCTCCCCCTTGCTTGTGTGTGTCCTTTTTATATGATTTGTTGCTCTGTATGTGTGTGTAAGGGTGGGAAATGAACCCCTTCTAATACCTTTCGGGCCCATTTTGGATTATTTCCAGTGATTTTATTATTTGTATCATACCTTATTTTGTCTAGTTTGCAGGACAGATCAAAATTCAATGACTTTTAATGAAAAATTACGTCTGGACCCACTTTTCAAACACAGAACCAACTCTCAGGCATTTTAAAACCCTGGTCAGGCCAATTTCAAAGGCTATTACATTAGTTTTTGGGGCAAAAAACCCGGAGCCCACGTTCATTTCTGACCCTGGTATGTATGTTTCTTTGTGTGTGTGGGTGTTGGTGCCCTGCTGTTGAATTGCCTTGTGTTTTGGCTTGCGTGCGTGCATGTGAACGTTTCTCTCTCCCCTAGGCCCCCTTGTTTTCCCTGGCCCCATATTTATGAACCAGCGTGAGCAGGCCCTAGCCAGAATAAGACCCCTTCAGGCCCTAAGGCATAAGCGGGACAAGCACAAAGGTACTGCAGCGGACTTCAACTACCAACCTAACTCAACGGGAGGCAGAGTCCCACCCCCACCGCCTCTCCTCACTTTTTTATCCTCCCACACCCCCCCCTTCCTCTTGACTGTCTCTGTCCCAGTTCCGGCTGTCCCAACCGATTCCGACTCCTTCTCCTCCTCCTCTTCCTCCTCCTCCTGCTCCTCCTCCTCCTCTTCCTCCTCCTCCTCCTCCTCCTCCTCCTCCCTTACTCTCTGAAGACGTAGGAAGAAGGGGTGGGGCCGAGGCTCCTGTTTGTACTTCCTGTTTCCCCATGTAATAGGAAGAACCAAGGTGTGTGTGTGTGTGTGTGTGTGTGATTGTGTGTGTCATATTCAACATTTGTTGTACGAGTGAAAGACAAACTTGTTCCAAGGACAAGCTCTCTATAACGCCGCTCTTATTTTGTAATCTCAAAAAGAATCTAGTATGCTCCTCAAAGAACCAGTTCATATCACAGCACCAGTCCAGGGGACTTGCGCGGTTGTCGTTGTCTTAACCCTACAGGCGCATGTGCTCCCAGGCCCTGCATAGTGCTTTTCCTCTTATTGTTTCGTCATCTTAAGTCTCTACAGTAATCAATATCTCAGCCTAACTGGATTTGCCGTCGCTCTGCGAGCAGACAGGGCTTCGCTGCGCAGCAGAAGGTGGATGAAATAGGAGGCGCTGAGTGGAGACCGGGCCTAGCCCTTTCATCAATGACAAGCCGACTATTATGGGATACGTCTCCGAGGCGGGGCCGGCACCCGCGCTCCTGTCAACGTGCATATTTTTAGCATGTGACGTCGTTGGCTATAAACAGATTTGTGTTCAAACGTGGATTAGGTGTATTTATATTCTTATACAGGTTATTCTTATATGATGATGATTTTAGGAGAGGTTTTTCTTCTGTGAGAGTGGGGGTGTTGAAATTGTGCTCCGGTTTCCTGCGGTCCTCATGGGATTGGTCAGCCCGCTAAATGTGACACAGAGCATCCCTTCTATTGGTCAATTCAGTTATAACCCAGAAGACTGAAAATGTGACGTTGTCATTTTGGGGTATCAATGACCTTTTGTCTATTTATCAATGACTGTTTTATTACTTTTTAAGCAATAACAGTATTAGGCGCTCTCACATAATCGACCATATTTTGGTATTTATTTGCTATTATTATTGAAATTGTATGCAAACGCATGATTAACTGAGGGAATAAATAAATAGAAGTGTTTGCAAGGCAGCTCAACTCCCCCCTGATCTAGTCAGCTCAGCACACCCTAGAGCAAGCAGATCAGCCGGTTCCTGGTTCCCTGGCTAGCGTGCGTACGCCCTGCCATTGCTATTAATGCACGCTCCTCTGAACTCCTCTGCAACACAGTGGCCTCTGAAGCACCTCTCGGGCTAAACAACACCACTCTCTCTGCTTCTTTCGCCAGCAAATAATGTCACCGATACACTCTGCCTCTCCTCACAGCTGTGGTCCTCCACAGTTTCTCTCTCCCTTTCTTTTGATCTTCTCAGTTTGAGAGGCACTTCTCCGCCTTATTTATGTCTGTGTGTTTTTTATGGACCTCACCATGGCTCTGTGTTTCCATTGTGTCAGCGGCTCCGTCCTCCGCCGCTGTTATTGCATCACCAGGTACGAGGAGCCGACGTCTCCCTCCAAGGCCCTGCAGTGTGCTGCTTAACCTTCACTCTCTGTTCTCTCCCTTGTGTCGGCTCCACTACTGGCACACCCGCTGATGCCCTCACGCACATGCGTGCACACACAAACACACACGCATGCGGGCGCATCAACATGCGCATTCACACACATGCATACTTGCTTGCACATAGACGTGCATCCTTATACGTATACACACACGCACACACCCTTCTGTCCTTCTCTTCCAGCGCCACCGCTCTGGCCTTCGCCCTGCAACTTCTCGCCTCATGTTGAATGATTGTTATCTTTGCTGACCCTCGTGACTAACCCGTCTCGACTGGCTCTATTCCCCCCCCCCCCCACACACACACACACTGCCTCCAGACGGCAGTAGCGAGCGCGGGGAGAAGGACGCCAGTAAGATCACCACCTACCCCCCCGGCGCGGTGAGGTTCGACTGTGAGATGCGAGCGGTGCAGGTCAGCTGTGGCTTCCACCACTCCGGTAGGTTCCCTCCAGCGCTCTGTGTGGTGCTCTGAACAGCCGTCCGTCTCTAAGGCTACACTCCTAAATACCACGCTCTCACCAATGAAAAAAGTGCCAATCGTGTCATCGCTACTGAGCCGCACACAGTCACACTAATCAATTGGAGGACATTTACCAAAATCGACATTAACGGTCGTTTGGGCCCGCAGTGGTGCTGATGGAGAACGGCGACGTGTACACCTTTGGTTACGGCCAGCACGGACAGCTCGGACACGGGGACGTCAACTCCAGGTACGGCCTGGGGTAAACCCCAGTCAAACGACGTCACCACACACAATAACACAGCATGCGCCCCCTGCTGAGCCCGGCGGACCCAGCTAACGGTGGCGGTGTTGTTGTTGTTGTGTGCTCCCTGCTAGGGGTTCTCCCACCCTGGTCCAGGCGCTGCCCGGGCCCAGCGTTCAGGTGACGGCGGGCAGCAACCACACGGCCGTGCTCCTCAGCGACGGACAGGTCTTCACCTTCGGCAGCTTCTCGGTAAGAGGAGGACAGAAACCATATCCTCCTTGCTAGCATCTTTCTAAAGTCCTCCTTTGTATTCTCTTCATAAAATCAAATGGTATCGATGTAACTAACTAGCTATTAGTGAATAGAATAGAATGGATATTGTTGAGGGTTGAATATTTGACTCAAAGACAAGTATAGTATTGGAGATTTTTGCTGTTTATTTTGGATTTATTTTTTTTGGGATCTGTCACACGACAAATTCTTGTATCTGAAAGCTTATGCAAGGGTAAACAACGACGGGGTGTCCCATTATTGGAAAGCAGTGAGTGACTTGATGCAAAGCCATGGTTGGCTTTACACCACAGTAATACACCGTTGTGATGTTATTGACCAATCAGGATGAAGTACTCAATAAGGCTGTGGTATATCTGGCAATAAAAACCCTTTCTCATTTCTGAAATATATCCAAGTGAAGCTAATCAAGGAGGCCGGTCTCCCAGGGCTGCAGCTCTGGCTAACGACCCTCTGTTCCCTGTTTAGTACCGAGAGTCTAGGAACCTCTTAACTCACCACGGCCCCCCTCCCCCCGTTTCAGAAAGGGCAGCTGGGCCGGCCCATCCTGGACATGCCCTACTGGAACGCCAAGCCCTCCCCCATGCCCAACATCGGCTCCAAGTACGGCCGCAAGGCCACGTGGATCGGCGCCAGCGGAGACCAGACCTTCCTGCGCATCGACGAGGCGCTCATCAACTCGCACGTGCTCGCCACCTCGGAGATCTTCGCCAGCAAGCACATCATCGGCCTGGTGCCCACCTCGGTGTCGGAGCCGCCGCCCTTCAAGTGCCTGCTCATCAACAAGCTGGACGGCAGCTGCCGCACCTTCAACGACTCGGAGCAGGAGGACCTGCAGGGCTTCGGCCTCTGCCTGGACCCCGTCTACGACGTCATCTGGAGGTCAGAGGCCAGGGGGCGCCTCTCCCGGGGGAGGCAGGGGAGTAGGAGTAGGAGTGTTGGATTGTCTCCCATCCGAAAAGGTTACGGGGATCGAATCCCAA
Organism: Gadus chalcogrammus; assembly: GCF_026213295.1. Classification (NCBI taxonomy): domain Eukaryota; kingdom Metazoa; phylum Chordata; class Actinopteri; order Gadiformes; family Gadidae; genus Gadus; species Gadus chalcogrammus. Next base: position 14,249,138 of record NC_079431.1, read on the forward strand.
TGACCACGGTCGACCTGTGGGCAAACCTTGAGGAAGAGGCCATGTCGCTACCTGCTCGTTATTGATCTAAAAAAGATTCACCAAGTCACTTTGGATAAGCAGTCGGCTAATAATAACTAGTAAATAGTGTTCTACACTTTGAGTTAGGCCTCCCAATAGTCCCTTTTAACAGAGAAATCAACCCAGGCCAAACACAGGCCCTGCGCATAACACTATGATAACTATCATAACACTATCACACAAACCGCTGTTTTTATGTATTTGTGTTTATCCTCTGACACCTCTGTGATAAGTGGATCTTGGTACATTACTCCACGCTTGGGGACCTTTATTTAACCTCTGACCCTTAACCTGGTTCTGTTTTGTGCCTAGGTTCCTGCCGGCCACCAGGGAGATGTGGTGCTACAACGCGGTGATAGCAGATGCCCGCGTGCCGTCCCTCACCGACCTTCAGTCCCGCTGCAGCATCCTCAGCCCCGAGCTGGCGCTGCCGTCGGGCTCCAACGCCACCACCACGCGCTCCCACGGGGCCCTGCACATCCTGGGTAACACTGACCTCTGATTGTTCAACACTGTGTACATGCAATACAGCCACCGGCCATCATGGTAGATTCAGCTACATTAAGTGGTCGATTTGATTTGAAATTAATGTTAATCTACCGAAAGTGGAGGTTGGCTAGTTCGTTTTTCTTATTAACAAACGGTTAATCAAAATAGTTTCTCTCTTGATAATTGAAAAAAACTGACAAATGTCTGCGTAACCTCCTCATCAATCTTTAGTCAACTCATTTTAAAGCCCTGGTCATGACAATTTCAAGGGCACATTACATTCATTTTTGGGCAAAGTACCCCGAGGCCACGTTCATTTCTGATCCTGGTAGTGTGTGGGTGTCGGTGCCATGCTGTTGAATTGCCTTGTGTTTCTTATGGAAACAATGACACACACATATAAAGGGATCTTTTTGTACTGTACTGAATGACGGTTGTTGAGAGCGGGTTGTGTCTGTGCTGTAGGCTGCCTGGACACCCTGGCCGCCATGCAGGAGCTGAAGATGGGCGTGGCCAGTGCGGAGGAGGAGACCCAGGCCGTGATGAAGGTTTACTCCAAGGAGGACTACAGCGTGGTTAACCGCTTCGAGAGTGAGCCCCCCTTTTCCCCTGGAACACAACACACACTATGTACTACACCATAACCCCCTGCTAAAAGAATCCCCTTACATTTGAGAAGAACGGTCCCACCATGAGAGCCTTTCTACCTGCCCTAACACTTAAGGTAGAGTTATGGTTGGATGTTGACGCAACGAAAGGGGGTTTACGGACCCAAGGGCATGACGTGTGCCGCCCAAACTCTTTAACCGTGCGCAGAGGCGACGCAGTAGCAAGGGCTGTGAACGTAAACCCAACGCAGAACCAAAACGGGTTCACGACTGCAACGAAGCAACTGCGTAGTCATTGCGTCATTGTCCCAACCATAACTCTACCAATACTTCCCACATTTGCAGCAGGTCAGCTGTTTTTAGTAATAGTGTTGGTATGTTGTGTTTCCACTGTTATGCTGGATTCTCCACCCACATTGGATCTAGTGGGCGGGACTGTGTCCGTAGCTTGCGTCTGATTGGAGGATCTCACTCTGCCTGATTCTGTGATTGGTGGCAGGTCATGGAGGGGGCTGGGGCTACTCTGCCCACTCAGTGGAGGCCATCCGCTTCTGTGCGGATGCAGACACCCTGCTGGGGGGCCTGGGGCTGTTCGGGGGCCGCGGGGAGTACACGGCCAAGATCAAGGTGAGATCCCGCACGCCGCTGCCTCTGTGTCGACCTGGTCACCTTGGGGGAGACTCCTGTGTTTAAATTCGAATCATTGACCAAACCCACTTCTTATGCTATAATTTATTTTTCTTCAATATTTCATTTAACCACAAATGTTCATGTGTGCAATTATGTTTGATCTCAGGACTAAAAAATGTGGAAAAAAAAGTAAATGCTTCTAGTCACTAAACTGTGTGTGTGTGTGTGTGTGTGTGTGTGTGTGTGTGTGTGTGTGTGTGTGTGTGTGTGTGTGTGTGTGTGTGTGTGTGTGTGTGTGTGTGTGTGTGTGTGTGTGTGTGTGTGTGTGTGTGCGCAGCTGTTTGAGCTGGGCCCAGACGGGGGCGACCACGAGACAGACGGGGACCTCCTGGCCGAGACGGACGTGCTGGCCTACGACTGTGCTGCCAGGTCATTAACACCGCCAACTGTCCTCATAACACACACAGCCTCGTATCCGGCCCCATGTCTCCTCTCTAGCATCATGCACACAAGCCCTCCATCGATCGTCTGTGTTGACTGAGCACATGTCCCCCCCTCAGGGAGAAGTACGCCATGATGTTTGACGAGCCGGTGCTGCTGCAGCTGGGCTGGTGGTACGTGGCCTGGGCGCGCGTGTCGGGGCCCAGCAGCGACTGCGGCTCCCACGGCCAGGCGACCATCACCACCGACGACGGGTAACACGGACGCACTTTAACCCGTACCATGAGGGTCGCTGCGAAGGCTTGGGGTGGTGAACTGTTTATGTTGGCTCAGTGTGTCGTGTCTGTCCACAACGTTGTTGAACCACTGTTTTATTTTGTGAGAGTGCAACACAAGAACCGTTAAATGTATGCGACTCCTTCCAAGTGTTGTGGAAGTGTATTTACGGTGGTGTCGTTTAAGTAATTACATGCTTCCTTCTTTTGTTTGTCTAGGCTTGAGTAACAGAGAGTGTTGTTTGTGTTTTTTGTCCAGCGTGGTGTTTCAGTTCAAGAGCTCCAAGAAGTCGAACAACGGCACAGACGTGAACGCTGGACAGATCCCTCAGCTGCTCTACAGGCAAGTGTCCTCCTGACATCCTGCTCAACACATCTAGACAAGAGTCACAGAAGTACCTTAAGATGATGCCAACTTATTTCTCTTATTTCAGTCATTTTTCTGAAGAAATAACTGTTATATATTTCTGTGAATAGCAATTTATCTTTCCAAGTCCATATCAAGAAAAATATACTTGTCTTTGCAGTCTGCTATTTTGATTGATGTTGTTACAATCAAATCACCAGGCTTCCCTCAAACGACGGCACCGCTTCCAAAGGAAAGCAGCAAACCAGTGAGCCAGTGCACATCCTGAAGCGCTCCTTCGCTCGCACCGTGTCTGTGGTGAGAGAGCACGCTTCCCCTCCGTCTCTGCCTCATCAACCTTGTGTTTTGGGATTGTTGTCATGAACATCCTGGTGTCATGTTGTCTGCCATACTGGAGCTCTGTTGGTCTCTTCATTTATGAATACTGTGCTACGCTATAACCTTTCATGAGACCTCAACAACCTTGCCTAAACCAACAAATTAAATATTTATAATGTTGGACAATTGATGAGCTTTTGAAAAGAAAACAGAAAATGTCGCCACTATATTGAGGCTTACATTTATCTCACAACCACCGAACCTATCCACTCTTCGTTAGTTCTGCACACCATTTATGTTTACACATGTGTAACTGCAACTGCGTGATAAAAAAAAAAAACCCTCTTAAATATGATTCTCATGTGTCAAGGAGTTTCCTTTTTGCACGATAACTGGACCTTCCCACCTTCCACTTCTACTTTACAAAAAAGACGAAGAGGAATGAATAAAAATTGTACCCGTACTTTTGAACATGCATTTCTAAATAACAACACAAATATAAAATGTATACATAGAATCTCATGTGTCTGTGTCCTCCCAAACCCACCCAGGAGTGCTTTGACTCCCTGCTGAGCGTGCTGCACTGGAGCTGGACCACGCTGGTGCTGGGTGTGGAGGAGCTGCGCGGGCTGAAGGGCTTCCAGTACACCGCCACCCTGCTGGACCTGGAGCGGCTGCGCTTCGTGGGCACCTGCTGCCTGCGCCTGCTGCGCGTCTACATCTGCGAGATCTTCCCCATCTCAGGTGAGGCCACGACGGAGGGAAAGCTAGAGCGATGACTGCTGCTGCCCAGAGGTGGGTAGAGTAGCCAAGAAATGTACTCAAGTAAAAGTTACTTTAAGACTATAAATACTCAAGTAAAAGTAAAAGTATTCATTAAAATAATTACTCAAATAAGAGTAAAAAAGTATGCAGTGAAAAGTCTAGTACTGAGTTTCTCCGGATCTATTTTTTAAATATTACGGGTTAAATATTAATATTAACACAAACGGTACAAAATAGACACAAACAAAATATAAAACAGCAATGTTCAAATAAAGATATGTTAAATAACATCCTTTTAAATAAAACAATTAATAAGGTCTTTAAAAATAAAACTAATAACCCTTGAACTTAAACAATAAATCAATTCTTTGCAAAATGAAATGCATCAACCTTTAAGTAAAATTATCAAAACCTGCTGGCAAACTCACTTAACGTATGAAACTACAGAGGCTGAGAAAGAGAGACCACTCAGACTCACACACCCAAAATCAGGGCATGCAAAGTGAGAACAGGAAAGGTGTGTCACAGAAGAACGGTGTCTCTGTGGTTGTGAGTGTTTGTGAGTTTGTCAATGTGATTGTGAGTTTGTGTGATTGAGAGCTTGTCTGATTGTTAGTTTGTTTGATTGTTACTGTGTGAGAAGTTGTTTCTTGCAGTTTCAGAATAAGCCGTTTCTTCCATTTTCTCGACTCAACCAGATAGTCACTAAAATCTGAGTGTTCTGCTCCTGTGAACATAGCACGCCACGGACACAACATTGACGCGGAACTGGAGCCATTAGACAAGTGGTTTTAAAGTGTTTTTAAAAACACTTTAAAATTTGACTCAAGTGGCTGCATTTGCTTCGCAAGATCATTGTCTGGTTTTTATTGTTTAAAATAGTCACGTGATAGAAATGTTGGCTGAAGACGTCCCTCAGGAAGAGAAATAGATCTCGCATTTAATAAATAAAAAAAGATCTAAAAAAAGAAAATAACGACCGTTACGTAGCCAAAATTACAATTTATCCAAAAAGTTACTCAAGTATTTGTAACAGAGTAAATGTAGCGCGTTACTACCCACCTCTGCTGCTGCCTGGCTTGTGGGACAGTGTAGAGGGGTGTTGTGTGAATCCACAAGGTTGTGGATTCGAACACTGGTGTTCGAATCCTCCACAATCCGAATGCAGTCTTCCCCTCTGATGAGTGACGACCTGGAAAATGTATACAAATCTCTGCTTTCTGGTGTAGTATTGTTTTAGATTTGGGGGCTATAAATTCATATGTTAAGTCTTTGACGAATGCTGTTTATGTTGGGGGATTGGTTAGCTACCAGCTAGCAGCAGATTCATATCTTTTTCATCAGCCAGCTCAGACCTTGGTTGTTGGTCCTGGTTGGGTCGGAGACGTGTTGCGGTGTGGCATTAACATGCGTCGGGCAGTGCCCCCCAAGTGACCAGCTCCCGCTTCTATGCTCGAAATGCAAATAATCATCTACCACACTGTAGATGGTCATTTGCATTTCAAGCACAGACGGTGTCAATTCAACCCCATCTCTGCAATGTTTGCATATTGGCTTTTTGTTAAATATCCAAACACCAGCCCGGCGCTCCCCTTCGACCCCATCAAACAAGCAGGCCAAGAAATTCCGCTGATCCGCAGACTTTAATTCTCTGCAGAGTACGAGCATGTTTTAACATTGTTACTGCAGTCTTGTAGGCAGGGCAGGCATACGCTCTACCTCCCCATACGCCATCCCTTCAAGATGTGATGAGGTTTTATTTGTGGAGGGATTATAATGTCCTTGTTTGTATTTCAGCCTTGATCTGCAGCTTTGACAATTTAGTATCAAGCTTTTATTCAAAGAGACTTACTGTGCAAACTGCTTCACATTTAATTACAAAGCGGGAACAGAAGATGCCTACAGTGAGACTAGCAACAAAAACTTTTTTAGATTGGTATTCAAGGCATACCCCACACACACACACACACACACACACACACACACACACACACACACACACACACACACACACACACACACACACACACACACACACACACACGTCTGTTGGTCCTGTACATCAGAACGACGTAACCACTGCCCCTCGGGCACGCTTCATAAGCCGGTTTTCAGCGTGTCGCACCCCCCTGAAATGCTGAGTGCACAAACTGAAAACTATAAATGTCACCGGTCGTGTGTGTGCACCAGCCGTGCCCTTCACCAACGGTGCATCACCGCGACCGTCATGCTAACCGCCCCCCTCCCCCTCCATACATACAGCCACCACCAAGGCGGTGGTGGACGAGTCCAGCCGGCTGGCGGAGTGCGTGGGCAAGACGCGCAGCCTGCTGAAGAAGATCCTGTCCGAGGGCACCGACAACTGCCTGACCAAGCTGGACAACGACCCCCAGGGCTACCTGTCCCAGCCGCTCACGCTGCTGGAGGCGGTGCTGCAGGAGTGCCACAACACCTTCACCGCCTGCTTCCACTCCTTCTACCCCACGCCCGCGCTGCAGTGGGCCTGCCTCTGCGACCTGCTCAACTGCCTGGACCAGGTGGGCGGCCTCGGGGCGACGGGGTGGTTGGCAGTCATCAGCAGGGATTGATCTCCGTCAGGGGCTCGTTTTGATACAGTGGATTAAATGGAGAGTGGAGGATGAATATCTCAGCGTAGAAATACGGCAAGACAAAAAGACTTTGGGAAGAGATGTAGAGAAATATGCAAACGTAGAAACAAATGTAATGTACATATGCATACATTTTATGTGACTATAAATGGGCTTTATCGCAGGGATATTGCACATACAATTGAATTATGAAAAGTGAACTTCTCCCGACAGCTGTTGTGAATATAAGTAAAAGTGAAATGAAAAAAGAGAACTTCAGCAAAAAACACTGTCCTATAAGGGCCGTGTGTGGAGAATTGAGTGTGAAAGAAGGAAGTGGTGGTGCTCTCCTTTTGGTAGAAGAGAAACAAAAGAAAAAAAGAAACCAATAAATAACACTGCAATTAAATTTTTTTCTTATTGTGGCAATAAAAAAAGAACATCTCCCCCTTCCCACAGGACATTGCGGAGGCCAACTTCCGCACGTCCAGCAGCCGTCTGCTGGCGGCGGTCATGTCGGCCCTGTGCAACACGTCGGTCAAGCTGACCTCCATCCTGCCCATCGCCTACGACGGCGAGGTGCTGCTGCGCTCGCTGGTCAAGCAGGTGAGCACCGAGAACGACTCTGCGCTCGCTCACCGCTTCCCCCTGCTGGTGGCCCACATGGAGAAGCTCAGCCACGTGAGTTCACCCCGCACTCACACCAGCAATATTGATTCATTGGGTTGTTTCTGTGGGATGACGTTGTGGTGGAGTCGGGCTGCTTCTGTGTTGTTAGGGGAGGGGAGGGCCTGAGGTAGGGAGCGGGTTGCTGTTAGTAAGCAGTTTTAGCTATTGGGTGTTCATGTGTTACATCAGTTTCTGCATGATATGACGACTTATATTATGTAAAGATAGTTGGTGCATTGGAATTGGAAAAAGTAAGGGTAATCTACGAGGATGCAATAACATATATATTATATATACTGTATAGTGCTAATTATATATACAAAAAAGTTAAGCAGCAAAGGTAAGTTGAAGTGTAAACTAAAATAAAGTGTTTAATTGACTGAGTGAATGGATCCTTATGACTACCACCCACCACAGGGAGAATCACTGTCCTAGATGTGTCTGAGGGAGATGTGTTTCCCTCCTCCTGGTTGACCCCGTCTGTTGGATTTCCTCCGTGCCCAGACTGAGGAGAACCTGATGGGCATGACCAGCTTCAGGGAGGTCCTGGAGAAGATGCTGGTGATCGTGGTCCTGCCAGTGAGGAAGAGTCTGAGGAAGGAAGTGGAGCTGTTCTCGCCTCACCTGGTCTCCAACACCTGCGGCCTTCTGGCCTCCATCGTCTCCGAGCTCACCGCCTCCGCTCTGGGCTCAGAGGTAAAATTAGACTGTGTGTGTGTGTCACACATGTTGAATCCGTCTGTGCTATGTTCTGGTAAACTAGTTTCATTCATGATCAACCTCCGTTATCACATCAGATCCGGACCGCAATTGAATTCAACCACCCAGAGTCCAATCTGTCCTCTACCATGTTGGTCCATGATGTAACATGGACATTAACTCCTCGTTCCACTCCCTGATCAGTCCCTCCTCCTCCACCTGCCGGCGTCTTGCTGTTGGCTAGTTCGGTCTCTGTAAAGTCCAGCCCGTGTCTTGTCAGCAGCCACTGTTTTTCCAGGTTGCCAAGGCAACAAGATCAATGGGTAGAACATTACATAAACTGGTTTGGGTGTACGCTGAGTCATCTGGAATGTGCCTGTGTTGGGAGGGCGGGGGGGAATATCTGTATTTTCTTTTTTTTGCTCTCCGATTCATTTATCACTCCTTTTCATTGGCTCGGCTGCAGGTGCTGCAGTCTGGACATTCTGTTCCTATTGCCATGGTTACTGCCATAGGCGTGTTGTCTTGACAACTGCCTTCCGACATTTTTATTTTTACCTATTTTCAGCCAGGAGAGCACCTAGATGTCCTGTCCTCTAACCTTGTTATGGTTGTGTCCTTTGGCTGAGCTTTAGTCCAGAATGGACAGAGGGCCAATGGTGACCCAGTACACCCTCTGTATGTTGTTTATATCTTCGTCAAGGACACTGGCATTCCATACTTGGATCTCAGCCATTCACGAGGGCAATAAAATAACTGTTTATGTTGTTGTGGTACTCAAGGCAGCTTTTAATTAAAAGGAGGAACTATATGATTTCATTCCTCATCCCTTTTTCATTTTGATATAAAGTAATGATGCAATAATAATAAAAAAAAATCTTTCATTGTACATTTTGAAATGCATACAAAATACATTGACTACGGTGATGATGTATTGTATGGATGTTACGACCCCTGGCTCTAAAGCTGCCTGTGTCTGTGCTCGCCCCCAGGTGGACGGTCTGAACTCCCTGCATTCGGTGAAGGCCACACCCAACCGCTTCACCAAGACAAGCCAGGGCCGCAGCTGGAACACGGGCAACGGCTCGCCGGACGCCATCTGCATGACGGTGGACAAGCCCGGCGTGGTGCTGGTGGGCTTCTGCGTCTACGGCGGCGGGGGCATCCACGAGTACGAGCTGGAGGTGCTCGCCGACGACGTAAGTAGCCCTCGATATTTAAAGGGTTTTAAACGAACATAAAAAGTAGAGGGCGCGAGATATGGAGGGCAGGATTAGTCAGTTTTGGTTTGATCATGAATCTTCCTTTAGTTCAGATCAGAGGGTTTCCATGGAGACAGTAAATTCGTAATTCAGTGTGGAAAAAATAAAAGTCATAAAAGTGAATATATTAGTGTCTCTTGTATAAAACCCCTCCCTGTCGCGGCCCCTCCCCTCCAGGCCCAGACGGAGCACCCCGGGGACTCGGCCCACTCCCACCGCTGGACGTCCCTGGAGCTGGTGAAGGGGACGTACAGCACCGACGACTCGCCCAGCGACATCTCGGAGATCCGCCTGGACAAGGCCGTGCCGCTCAAGGTGCGCCCGTCTGTCAGGCCGTCTGCTCGCCCGTCTGTTTGCCTGTGTGTTCTCAATGGTGACCCCCCTCTCGAGGGAAGGATAGTGCAGAGGGCAACGTGTTTAAAGGGTCATGTTGAAAGATACTGGGTTTGATCCCCTTGATGTTTATCAGTCCACCCGTAGGCATAACTGAGCTGTATAGATAACACTCCTTCCTGGTCAATGACCGATGCAAAGCCACTACAACCTGAGTTTATTCCCCGGGCGCTACAATGTGTCACACCCCATGGCTCCTAGCATAGGATCGGTTAAATGTAGAGAATACAATTCCCAACAGGGATTAATAAAGTATATCTTCGTCCTTCTGGACGCAGAACCTAACTGCTCCATAATGTTGTGTCAGCTAAATAGTCAACACATCTGGTTTGTTGTAACATCTCTCTTCCTCGTTCCTCTCGCCACACCAGGAGGGGGTCAAGTACGCCGTGCGCCTGCGTAACTACGGCAGCCGCACGGCCAACGGGGACGGCGGCATGACCACGGTGCAGTGCTCCGACGGCGTGGCCTTCACCTTCAGCACCTGCAGCCTGAGCAGCAACGGCACCAACCAGACCCGCGGACAAATCCCCCAGATCCTCTACTACAGGTACAGTACATGTACCTGTAGGGACTCTGTGTCCCTCTCTAGGCATCTTTTCCATCCTCCTCTCTGTCTCCATCTTACTCTCCATCTTTCTCTCACTGGCTGTCACTCATTCTTGGACTCTCTGTCTCTAGTCAGTGTCTGTCTCTCTGTCTTATGTCGATATCATGACCTCCCATTTTGTGGATGTTGTTGTCCTCATATGTGTATCTATCTATCTATACACACAAAGATTGAGTGTGCGCCCTCTGTCTGCAGGAGTGAGTATGACGGGGACCTCCAGTCTCAGCTGCTGAGCAAGGCCAACGAGGAGGACAAGAACTGCAGCCGCGCCCTCTCTGTGGTCAGCGCCGTGGTGCGCGCCGCCAAGGACCTGCTGCAGCGGGCCTTTGCTGTGGATGGTAAGGGCAGGAGGTCCCGCCCCCATAAGCCCCATGTCCGTGTCGACAAGCTCCGAAAGGGCCCAGCACGCAGGGACGAGTGACAGCGCTATGCTAGGCAATGTTATGCTAGGCAATGCTAGGCTAGGCAATTCTACGCTCCAAGATCCAAGCCCAGTCAGGCAGAGTACCATGCTCAGGGAAGCCCGTTTGAAAAGAAGCGATTGAATACAATGTTCATTTATTAATAATTCATAAATATGCAGCTGTACTAAGAGAAAAACAAATAGCCGGTGTTTTGGAGTATCCTGAACTCTTAGACTTGAGATAAGTGCTGCCCGGGGATCAGCTGTGGACCCCTCCTAGCTCTGGGGATGTTGCCCACGCTCATCATGGACATGGGTTTCGTGCATGAATCTGTAGGCTGGCTGGTTGGTTGGTTGCTTGGTCTGGTTCTGGTTCTGAGGCTGAATCTTTCCTCCTCCTCTCCAGCGGAAGACATCCCTGAGCTGCTGAGCTCCTCCAGCCTGTTCTCCATGCTGCTGCCCCTCATCCTGGCCTACATCGGCCCTGTGGCCGCCTCCGTGCCCAAGGTAAGGCCCCCCACATGCTGGGACCGTCTGATAGGCTGTCAAGCCATGTCACCCATTGGTTTACACAGGACAGTTCTGGGGTGTCTTTCTTGCCTTCTACGGAGCGTCACCATTGTTTCTGGTTTTTGTAACAATCGGAAGGAGAGATACAAATTTGGCAGTAATTAAGGGCGGGAACTGAAGGCCTGCTTCGCCCTTAGTTATGGCTCAAACTCAATGATATTTAAACCTTAATGACTAAGTAAGGGATAATGTATAGAACGCCGGTCATTCTCGGGAAAATAAGCCCCGACAGGGCGAACAGGACACCGACGCGCAGCGGAGGTGTCTTGCTTCACCCTGAAGGGGCTTATTTTCGATAATGACCGGCGACGTTCTATACATTATCCCGCTTATTACACGGCTACTTGCCCCAACGAAAAAATAACTACACATGGTGTGTCTTTTTACAATTTATTTGTTACCAGCATTAGTAGTGTTGATCAGCAGAGAAATAGTCCGCCAAAGACTCTGACGTCGCTTAGCAACCGAAGACGCTGGGCTTGACAAGTTACTTGTGGAGTGAAACCAAAGACGTCATTAGAGGCAGAAAGTCCTTTGTTTTCCTTGAAAGCGGTCAATTATACTTAGCAACGGTGAATTATCAAATATTATTCACCGCCGGGAGCTGTGAAGAGCCCATTCAAGTGAACGGAGCGTTCCATCCACGGCATTGAGAAGACCCGTGTAATAATTGCATGTAATTCTCAGCCAGAATCTTGTAAAATGGATAACATGAAGATGAAGAAGCCGCGGTGATCGTAAACGAACCGAGAAAAAGATTTGCGTTTCATTACTAGAATGAATTTGACTAAGAATAAGGCAGGCGACTTCAGTGACAATGTAATGTAGGTCAACCTTATAAAGGCATTCATATCCGTGTTCCTTCCTCCTCCTCCAAGGCTGCCGTGGAGGTCTTCGGCCTGGTCCAGGATCTGCTGCCTTCAGTCGCAGCTCTCAACAAGAAATATGCCCCGCCCACCTTTAATCCCAACCAATCGACGGACAGCACCACAGGCAACCAGCCCGAGCAGGGCCTCTCTGCCTGCACCACCTCCAGCAACTACTCTGTGATCGAGAGCGACCACCCGTACAAGCAAGCTGGGGTCACCCAGTACAAGGTGAAGACCCGTCTCTTTTGTTATTTGTTAATAACTCGAATTTGGTGAAACCTGTATCAATTAATTTCAATAAATCTAAAATAAATGTGTGCCCAATACATTTCCCAAAATGTACTAATGATTAAGCTGTATCTGTTTTAATGTTTAATGTTAATGTTTTATTTCCTTTGCTCTTGCCTCTCCCTCCCTCCCTCCCTCCCTCCCTCCCTCCCTCCCTCCCTCCCTCCCTCCAGGTGTCCTTCCCAGAATGCATCCGCTGGACCAGCATCGAGTTCGACCCCCAGTGCGGCACGGCCCAGCCCGAGGACGTGCTGCGCCTCTTCATCCCCAGCCGCACCCTGCACCTCTCCAGCCTGGCCGCCAAGCCGCTGGCCCAGGACACCATCAACACCTGGATCGAGCTCAGGAAGTTCTCCGGCGCCACCGGCTGGCCCACCACCGTTCTGGTGCTGCCTGGTAGGCTGATACATGGGGGGGATTCTGTTGTACCTTCAGCGTATAGACTGACCCATGGGAATCATGCATAGCTTATTCCTTCAGCGTATATACTGATCCATTGAGGGAGTCCATTAATCCTTCAGCGTATAGACAGCTGGGAAATAAATATTTTTCCGAATGAGTTGTCATGCTGCAAAGAAAAAAAGCCTTCATGCGTTTTTAAAGAACTTAATCAGAGTAACATTCTAATCTGACTTGATAGATCTCTGTCTTCTTTCTCTTCTGTGCTCGGATGTTGTACCCAAACACGTGCACTCCCATCCACCCTCCCCTCTTACTCCTATTCATCCCTTTCCCATTAACCCTTGAGGACTGGCTCTCGCTCGCTTCACCTTGTTGTGACTAACATCTCTGTGTCTGCTTCCAGGAAACGAAGTTCTGTTTTCACTGGAAACGGCCTCAGATTACGTGAAAGACGAGAAGGCCTGCTTCTACGGCTTCAAGTGCGTGGCTGTGGGGTACGAGTTCAACCCTGGACTGGATGAGGTGAGGTGTTTTTGTATTAAAGAGGTCATTAGCTCATCTGGGCTGTTTGGGGCAGTAGCCTGCGGGGGGAACAAAGTGTTTGGCCCGGAAAGGAAACCAAAAACCACAGCCGGTTGTTCCAATGGTTTTCTGTGTGTGTTTCAGGGTATTATTCAGCTGGAGAAGGAGCTGGCCTACCTGGGTAGTGTCTGTGCTGCTGCTCTCATGAAGAAGGATCTGGCCCTGCCTATAGGTGAGGAAACCCTGACAGAGGAGTGAGAGGTTCACAGATGCACTGGCTTTGCACACACACGCGTGCGCACACACTGGTGATTCTATTTTTAACCCACATTCAAATCCTGTGTTTTCCTAGGGAACGAATTGGAGGAAGATCTTGAGATCCTTGAGGAGGCATCTCTACAGGTATCTACATAATTTCCTCCGTCCAAAGACCTCCTTTTCCCTCACCTAATTCCACCACGGTTCACATTAGGAACCTGGTACTGCTTGTCCTTCCTTCAGCGTTCTCAGCTCTGGCCCCCCCTTCTTTCAGGTGTGCAAGTCCCACTCTGGGATCCTGGGCAAGGGTCTGGCCCTGTCCCACTCCCCCACCATCCTGGAGGCCCTGGAGGGGAACCTGCCCCTCCACCTACAGACCAACGAGCACTCCTTTCTGGAGGACTTCATCACCTGCGTCCAGACCTCCAGCGGCGGGCGGCTGGCCAGGTATGCCTGGGCGGTCCACAGCCCATCACTCTGTTGCAAAAGCAACCAATGGTTTATTCATTCTTTGGCAACATGTTAATGTAGAGGAAACCCTAATTTATTCTCTATATGTGTTTCAAAACCTGGTTGGGGCTGAGCCACTACACAATCCCAACCATACATTTAAGTCACACCGCTTGATGTTGGAAGGCATGATTATGAATAATGTCACACAGATATTACCAAGGGTTTTGTATCAAGAAGGTTATTGGCAATTTCTGCAATATTTTACAAACAGGTGAAATATCAGACGGATACAGGTTCAGAAAAGTCTGACTCGGTACTGCAGTATTTGCCCTATCTGTATCGAAATTACTTTGAAGTGATGAATCAATAAAAAGCTACTCTTTTATCTCGCTAACCTATGTCACCATGATTTATTAAACCCCCCACATTGTCCTGGCTCACCCCTCGACGGTTCCTCACCACCTCCCCCCCCTGTCCCTCCCCCAGGTGGCTGCAGCCGGACTCCTACGCCGACCCCCAGAAGACCTCCCTCATCCTGAACAAGGACGACATCCGCTGCGGCTGGCCGGCCACCGTGGCGGTGCAGACCAAGGACCAGTACGGGGAGGTGGTCCACGTCCCCAACATGAAGGTCAGGGTGCTGCTCCACCGCGCCGCAGGTCCACACTGGACTACATGTCCCTGATATGATATGCATTGGGATTCTGTAAATGTAATGATACTATATTACGATATATATGAGTTTCTAATTTTTTTGGGCGGTTTTATCTCTTGCGTCGTGTCTCACGTCCGCCATTGTATTTTAACTGAATAAAACCTCCAGCAGTCAGTGTGTAAATAAATATTTTTCAGAGTAGGCTGTCATGCATATTCATTCAAACTGAATTATTCAAAATCTTTTTATTGACCCCCCTCCTCCTCCCGTCCAGGTGGAGGTGAAGGCGGTGCCCGTGTCGCAGAAAAAGTCCATGCAGCAGGAGAACACCTGCAGCAAGAAGCTTCAGAGGCTGCCCGGGTCCGCCACCATCGCCACCGCCACCGCCAACGCCACCTCCTCCTCCTCCTGCTCCGCCTCCTCCAACTCCTGCTCCCCCTCGCTGTCCGGCGCCGACCTGACCTTCGGGGGCCTGCCCACGCCCCGGCTGGAGGCCACCTACGAGCCCGTCATCGTCAAGGAGGCGCGCTACATCGCCATCACCATGATGAAGGTGAGCTCCCCTGGGGACGGTCGCCGGCCCACGGCAGGCGGTGGAACACTGCACACAGGAAGGTGCTATGTGTTTAGCACTGTTTGAAGTTGTATTTGAGCTTAACAGCAAAACATAATGGGTTCATACAGACATTAGAGCAAATATATCAGTAAAATGGTTGGAATAAGTACATTAATACATAATGTCAAATGAAGGAGATAATGAAGATTAAAAAATAGGTGAAATGATATTATAAAGGGACATCAAACCCTGAAACCCGCTACAGAGGATAAACTCCCTGAGCTCTACGGGGACTCAAACCATTAAACACACACCATGGACCAAAACTGCTGACAGCGTTATTGTCTCCAAGGTTTTCTGGGAGAGAATCCCAGAATTTAAGGGCGATAGGAACTATAAGCAGATTCCCCACTTGTCAACCGGGCTCCTGAAATAGCCAGCATACTGCCGTCAGACAATCTCAGTGACCTAGCCGGACTATACTTGACTTATCGTATCCCGGAGATAAAGTCAAGAATAGGATGACTTTTAAAAATTATTTAAAGAATATAAAAAACATTTCTTAAAGATACAGTGACTAAGGAAGGGATTGGAGCGCAGGGAGATAGGAATCCTCATCATATTGTGTGTCAGAATTTTAGCAGCAGCTTCTGAACTAATTTCCGGTTCATGATGGATTTCCTGGGTAGGCCAGATAAAATTGCATTACAATAATCCAGTATGCTAGACACGAAAAAGTGTTTTTGTTTTTCACAGTAGGCAATGGAGATAATGTCATGTACTTGAGAGACATTTCTGAGGTGATAATAGCCTGTTTTGGCAGACTGTACTGGTGTGGTATTTGAAACTTACATAACTATTGCAGATAACGCGTAGATTCCTGACGTGGTTTTTGGCCTTCAGACTCGCTCCTTTTTTTTTAAATATTATTTCCAATAACTAGGACTTCCGTTTTGTGCTTAAATGCGGGACAAACCCAAGTTTGTCATTCATACGGTCAAATACGGACCTCCGTTTGTGGAACATCATTGAAAAGAGTCTTCGTCGGTCACCCTTTAGTTGTATTTCCCCATTGACCTCACAACTCTACAACTCCCAACATGTCTGTTGTGTTCTACCTTTCCAGGCATATGAAAACTACTCTTTTGAGGAGCTGCGGTTCGCCTCCCCTACTCCAAAAAGGTACGACCCCGTAAATCCAAGGCATTCATCGAGTGCTTTGGTATTCCCTGCGCGGGGTGGACTTGACAAGGCTACATGTGCTTCTCCCGCAGACCCAGCGAGAACATGCTGATCCGCGCCAACACGGACGGGACGTACAGCGCCAACTGGACGCCCGGCGCCGTGGGCCTCTACACCATCCACGTCACCATCGACGGCATCGAGATCGGTAAGGCCAGGAACGGAACCTCCACCGTAGGGGCCTAATGGGGAGCGTGTTCCCTTTCATCGCCGTAGTTACGGCGTCGCCTAGTTCCCAGGCGTACTCGTCTCACGACGAAACGCCTAGAAAGAGGTGCTTCGAATATAGGTTATTAACAATGGGGAGGGCGTAACTTCCCAGCATGCTTCGGGGTAAGGGGCGATATCCATATTAGTGACATGGGTTTAGCGATGAGAGGGTAGACGCAGGGGCTTTTGATAGAGATAGCCGTTTCTGTAGTATGTTTATTCGTACGATTATTTGCCAAAATACGCCCTATCTATTCTCTTTAGTCTTTGTGGTTGTTGTTACTGCATGTTTGCGGTTCTCATACCGTGGGTCTGTTCACTAGCACAATTCCCAGAAGGGAAGAGAAAGGATGTCCCGTTATGGTACACCAGGCTAACGCTACAACTCCGGACCCCCCTCTCAGCCTCGGCGCCTGCTCCCCCCCGAGGGAGCAGTGGCGTGTTTCGGTCAGTGGTTCCACACTCTGAGATGACGCTGCGACTCTGTGCCCTGTAGATGCCGGACTGGAGGTGGAGGTGAAAGACCCCCCCAAGGGAATGATCCCCCCAGGGACCCAGATGGTCAAACCCAAGGCCGAGCCTCAGCCCAACAAGGTCAGCCCTCAGCCGGCGTTAAAGGGCTTCTGCATCGTGCACATACCCCCCCCCCCCCCTCCAAAGCCCCAGCCCCTCCACCCGCCACATACACACAAACACACACACTCGATACTAAAGTTTCACCCCCTGTGGGAGCGGGTCTTTAGCAGGCTCCCCCTCACCCCTACCCCTACCCTTAGCAGTAGTGTAAAGGATAGTGTAAGGACGGTGTGAACATGAAACTAACACTGACTTGGTCCCCATTACAGAGGCAAAGAGAATAATGCGGTTGCATTCATCAGAATCCCAAAGTAATTGAAGCGCTTCCACCAACAATATTTATTCCAGTGGTTTTATCTCCCTGAAGGGCGCATTTCAATACCTCCTCCCGAGTACAGAACAAAGCGCTTGCACTGCATCCACACCCCGCTCTGTCCCTCACCCACCCGGCACCCAGCAAGCGGCCAGGCACACACACGCAGAGAGCCAGAGGCGCCCAGCAGCCTGAATAGAATGACAACAACCCACAGACACGGAAGGCTATTTCTGGGTGACCTGACACCGCAGTGTGTGCGTTTGACGTCTAACCTACAATGGAAGGGGGGAAAACGGGCGGCAGCCACGCAGCTATGACATCATCAGCCCTGTCTGTTTGCCCAGCGGGAACCTGCACTCCCTGCCTGCACACACGCATGCAACACTGCTTTCACAACCTAAAGTTGATTCAACTTTACACTGCTCAGCATGGGTGTGTTTGGGGGGGGTGTGTGTGTGTGTGTGTGTGTGTGTGTGTGTGTGTGTGTGTGTGTGTGTGTGTGTGTGCACAAGTAAGAGGACGCATTACCGCACCACTTCTAGTCTCATGCCCTGCTTCTCCACCCTATACCTGCGCCTCGCTCTTGAATCCTCTCTTGTTCTCAATCTGTCTGTCCCTCTATTTCTCTCTCTTTGTCCCTCTTGCTCTCCTTCTCTTTTTCCCTCTATCTCTCTCCTACTTTTCTGTCCCTCTATTTCTCCTTTTTTCTCTCTCTCTCTTTCTATCTCTCTACCTCTCTCTACCTATCCATCTCTCTCTCTCTCTACCTATCCATCTCTCTCTCTCTCTCTCTCTCTCTCTCTCTCTCTCTCTCTCTCTCTCTCTCTCTCTCTCTCTCTCTCTCTCTCTCTCTCTCTCTCTCTCTCTCTCTCTCTCTCTCTCTCTCTCTCTCTCTCTCTCTCTCTCTCTCTCTCTCTCTCTCTCTCTCCCCCTACCTCCCCCCCCGCCGCTCTACCGTGGCTCACCGTCTTTCCTGTCTCCCTCTGCTTCTCTCAGGTCCGCAAATTTGTGTCCAAGGACAGCGCAGGCCTGCGTGTGCGTAGTCACCCCTCTCTGCAGAGCGAGCAGATAGGCATAGTGCAAGTCAATGGCACCATCACTTTCATTGACGAGGTAACCGCGCACTAGACCCCCGGGGGCAGAACGGAGCACTTGACATGACGAGAGCGGAGCGCCGTCCACGTTTACTTCCAGTCTCCAACCCCGCCCCCACCACCCCCTCCCTCCTCCTCCCGTTGTTATGAAGGGCTTTATATAGGGACTGATTGGCACTAGCATGACGATCACCATTGGCATCTTAAGCGTAATGACTGTTACTTCCACACTCATGAGTTGATGTTTTTTTTTAATTGCCCTCCTCGGTTTTTACTAGCGCTTGGCTCCCAGGTTGGCCCCCGTTTTCTTTTAGTTCTTGCTTTTGCTTCATGGCGAGACACACCGAGGCGGACACGGAGAGACTCTTGAGAAGTATACTCCCCTGGAAGGTGGACTGTTCCGAGTGTGTGCAGGCCCACCGCCCGTTTAACCCGTATACAAATAGATTCAGAAACCCGCCAAATCCCTAGCCGTAGCGCCCCGATTTCCTCCCTGCAGTCGCTTCTCCCGGGTCTCTCTCGCTGTCTCCCAGGGGTGCATACTATTCTATTACTTCTTCACACGTCCACTTCCTCTGCCTCCGGTAGCTCAGTCGCTTGTCCCCCCCCCCCCCATCTCCCCGTAGATCCACAACGACGACGGCGTGTGGCTGCGGCTCAGCGACGACACGGTGAAGAAGTACGTGCCCAGCACGAACGGCTACTCGGAAGCCTGGTGCCTCTCCTTCAACCAGCACCTGGGCCGAAGTCTGCTGCTCCCGGCCGACGTAAGTAGCAGGAGGGGCCATCCCTCCCTCCTTCCCCTTCCCCTCCCATGCCCGCCCCCCCCCCCCCCCCCCCCCCCCTCCTCCCCCCATCTCCCCCACCTTCCATTCTGGTTGGACGGGTCAGGCTTGTGTGTCATGGCGGTTAAGTGCTGCCCCCTGTGTACTTGCAGAAGGGTTCTGAATGTGTGTATGCAGGGGCACCGGGGGGGAGATGAGTGGATGAAACACCCACTGACTTTTCCTCACCCCCACCCTCAGTTGTAATCCCCTTCCCATAACAGTTCCCCTGTTTTTAAAGCATGGTGTGTTGGGAGATGCCACACGCAGTAGAGTTGACTTGCATGACGTGTACTGTTGTGCCAATACTACCACTACTTAACACTCGGGATGGGTTTCGTGCCCGCACGGGACTTCAAGTTTTCACCACTAACCCACCATTTCCGAAACGACCCTCTGGCCGTGCATGTCACATGCCACGCAAGGAGGAAATGTGTGCCGCAACGCAAGCACGGTGGGGCAAGTTGTTTGGAGGAAAGCGGCGTTTCTGGCCCCTCATTTGTCTAGTTGAGTTCAAGTTGAGCCCAGTGCACAACCAAACCAGGCCTACTGCAGAGACTTGACTCCAGGTTATGGTCTGATCGCACGGTTGAGTCTTGTGTTGTCCTCATCGCCTCAAGAGTCATGATTCATTAAGACACCGGAGCATGTGTCAAACTCCTTTTCTGTTTATTTATTTCTTTTTGCTCCATGGCACAACAAATCCTCCCAGACAACAAGACCAGTTGAGGGACGCTGTGCTCCAAGGCGGGGCCAAAACATGGACATTTGGGTTGCCATTTGAGGCCGGGTGGATTTCTGTCATGAAGCAATCACTGGTTTAGACTATGGCAAAAGAGGGGGGGGGGGGGTGCTGTTCTATTCTGCTGCTCCAGGATTCCACCTTTTGCCTTCCTGGGCTGTTTCTCTGGTGTTGAGACGGCTTATGTCGGTGTGAGGTTTCTGTTTGAACAGCATGACACACTACATCATCCAAGTGGGGGATTTTTTTGGAAGTTTCTCCTTGTTCCCAAAAAAATGATGCTTTATGTTGTGTACTCCATTGAGAAGTTCTTTGGTTGTGATTTCAATCGCATTGCTAAAATATGAACCCTAAAATTTTACTCGAAACGGAAATAAACAGGTGTGTACAATTTCTGCAGTATCTTTTGGGTGAGCATTTGATTCCAATACCCGGAAGCCCGGAGGGCTTCCAGATTGGACAGCCATCGTAGGGTCTCAATGCCTTGTGCCGCTTCACTACTTCTGCTGATCTGCTTCACTAACATCCTATCTCCCTCTTGCTCTCGCCTTCCTAAAACCGTGCTTCCTATTGGCCTTATTCACCTAGCGGCCATCTTTGCTCCATACGTTGGCTGTCTCGGGCTAGCGTTTGGAACCAAGATGGCCGACAGTTGACATAAAGGCCCATGATGTCAACATTTTAGGACACAATGACAACAAAAACTTCCTTCCAAAAAAATGAATCATCCCTTCCCCAACTCCTTCCTCTACCTCTCTATCTCCTCTTTCGTTCTTTCTATTGCTCTCTCTCTCCCTCTCTATCTTTGTGTGTGTGTGTGTGTGTGTGTGTGTGTGTGTGTGTGTGTGTGTGTGTGTGTGTGTGTGTGTGTGTGTGTGTGTGTGTGTGTGTGTATTACTGTCCATGTCTTGACTGTCTCACAATCTGTTGCTCAGAGTGTCTTTAGCGCTAGCCAAGGAGTCAGTGACACCGGCTTTTTGTCGTGGACCCCCTTAAGTGTTTTCCCACCACAGGTGAGTGGTTCTGTTTCGGAGCGGCGATTTGTGTTCAATCTCTGTAGCCCGTCTGCCCTCTAGCTCTTCATCAGCCTGTCAATTTGAATTTCTAAGGGCCGCCCCCTCCCCCCCGCCCCCCCCCCCCCCCCCTTCCCGACGTCGCCTCTCGCTCTCTCTCGCTCTCCTGGTCCGTTAAAAGAGGCAAAGGGATCGAACCACAGTTGCATGGTTGTTTCTGTTGTGTGGTTTTCCCCTTTCTTTGACCGTCCCTAAATGTACCGACATGACATAATGAATCCAAAGACCTTTGGTCTGACCATCAAACTCAACAGAGGCGGACTGTGTGTGTATGCTTGCATGGGGACTGGGGAGGGGGAGGGGGAGGCTGGGGGGTGGGGGAGAGGAAGGCCACAGTCCTTCCAGTTGCATGAGCGGTCTGGTTTGAAAGGCTCCCTCCCATGTTTTTAATGTATGCAGATACAAACACCACGTTTGTGTCATGGCATGTCCCCCCCCCCCCCCCCTTGAGATAACGACACAGAACAAGTGGCCCATTCCATGTTTCCCCAACACACTCATTTCGCTGTCGCCCTGTTCGATCAATGATATACTATCATGCTTCCTTGTATAAATACGGCACATGTTGCCTTTGTCGCATTGATTCCAACGCTTCACCGTGTTGACAAGAGGACTCGGAGGACGACCGCGTTCTGGGTGATCAAACCATCTAACCGCCTCTCCCCTGGCTTCACTTTAAACACCTGTTCCTGGAATCATTTGTCAGAATCAGTTTATTTAAATGATACAGCGCTGGATGTTGCTGACTTATGCTTAAGTGAGGCCAGGAGAGACTGCTCCCAATTTCTGATCACCCAGACCGGGATTGTCCTTTTTAAGAAGCTTATCCGGAGCTCTCGGAGACTTTGTTTGTTTGTCTTTGTTGTTGTTTGTGTGTCCTGGCGCCGCCATGGCGGGCCCCTCCTCTAACCGTGCGTTCCTCCCTCTTGCAGGAGTCCAGGGCCCCCTCGGAAGAGAGGGTGAAGGAGGTGGGCGGCCACCCCTCCCCCGAGGCCCCTGTGCGGGAGCAGAGCAGGGAAGGGCTGGGCGGCGGTGGCCCTGGGCTTTATAAGGTAGTGAAGACCGGCCCCTCTGGTCACAACATCAGAAGCTGCCCAAACCTTAGGGGTATCCCCATTGGAATGTTAGTACTGGGGAACAAGGTCAAGGCCGTAGGCGAGGTACGCACTCAACCCCCACCCCTCCCCCACCCTCCTAAACCAACTCTATAATAAAATGGTTGCTTTCTTGTTTTGATTGTTGACCGCACCTTTAATAAATACGTCTTGTTACTGATTGTTCTTGTGGTTGTTGGAGTGATTCCCTCTCTGTGCTAGCAGGCTGAAATCACTCCCCTTTCTTTTCTTGTGTGAGCTGCATCACCTGTTTGTGAACATGAGAATTGTGATTTTGTCTTGTGGACGGGAATCATTGTGGTGCACACACAGGTGTTTTCTCCCCCACAATCTTTCAAAATCTCCTAATTTTCCTTTCTTACTACGACTTTGCTGACCGGCACGCAACCCAGCGTTTCCCTCTTGTTCACATGCATTTGTCTTGAAATGCAGGGTGGTTTCATGTTTTTTCTTTGTGCACCTCGAAATGCATCCTTTCAGCTAGGCGGTGTCTCTCTTGCATTCCTCTAACAGTCTTTCTCAACCCTAACCCTATTACTTTCTCTGAGCTTCCTAAATGGTCTCGGGACGGGTTCTGATTGGCTCCGCCCACCCAGTGGGATCTGACCTCTCATTGGCTGCCGTGGTGTGTCATGCTGTTCTAGAGATTCCTCCTCCTCCTCTTGCGCCTGTTTTCTGGAAAAAACTCTGTCTGGATCTGCGATGCGAAGCCTGCACACATTAACGCCTCCACCTGTGTCTTGTTTGTCCAAAATGATCACATTTTCCTGAAAGTCTTCAGCTAAGTGTCTGTAATCAAATGGTTTCTAATGAAAGTATTACGTTCTGCCTTTTGATTGTTATGTCATGCAAATTGATGCCTGTATCTGTGACTGATGGTGTGGACCACATTTCTAATGTAATGATAACACACTTGTCCGATGAGTGTGGAACATGGCGTCCCACGCTCCCGGTTCAGGGCCGAATCGGTCTGTGTGTTGCATGCGTGGCCAGCTCCATGCAAAGCCGTGTGTTGAGTGTGGATAAAGAGCGTGGTTTGTGCGTCAGGTGGTGAACTCGGAGGGCACCTGGGTTCAGCTGGACAAGAACAGCGTGGTGGAGTTCTGCGAGAGTGACGAGGGCGAGGCGTGGTCCCTGGCCCGGGACCGCGGCGGGAACCAGTACCTCCGACACGACGACGGTAAGCAGCAAAGCCCCGCCTCCCGGTCACTGACCCCGTTATCAGGGTCCGAAAATACACCGCATCGGCAAATAGTTTACACCCAAACAGCTGCTCATCACACCGATCGACCCTGTATGATGTAGCGATGGCCAGTGAATGCAGCCTTTTTTTTTTTTTTTTGACAATGCATCCCACATCCGCAACAATCAGGAATCTCCTGTGACCTCGTATTCAGCCCCATGATTGGGGAGCTCCTGTCCTAACGTGTGGCTCGCCCCTATACCGTCCTGCAGAACAAGCTGGGGTGGAGCACAACGGTCAGACCCCGCCCCCCAGCCCCTTCTCTGTGCAGGCCTTCAACAGGGCCGCCGCCTCCAACGGCGCGCAGGGCTTCGACTACGGCCTCTCCAACAACAAAGGTGGGGCCATCTCGGCGTGTCTCGGGCCACCGCCCGGCACATACCCCGGATAGTTGTTGTTGTTTTTTTAGAAGACACTTTTTCAGAAATTAATCTTTTCCTCATCGCTTAACTTGGCATGCCTCCGCTTTTCTCTTTTACGCCTAATCACTTTATGAATTCCTATTTATTTATTTTTTTTTTTCGTCATCGGTGGAGGTTGTCGTCGTCGTTCCCTTGGAAACGCACTGCTACAGAAATGAAAAGGGCAAAATCCAAACCCGTTGGGCGTGCAGTACGCTTCCGACGATTAATCAGTCCTCTGTTGAAGCCGCCGCTTATTCGGATTAGTCGACACGCTCCCTTGATTCCGAGCTCATCGTTTGTGTCTAGCATAGAAGAATACACGCCTTGCACATGTTCACTCACTCACACACTCACAGTGCCTCCACCTCCATCACGTCCGAACAATTGGACACCAAAGACGATGGACGGCATTGTATTTGATTGCTGAATGTATGAACCAGTCCCTCTATCATCCACCATGCCCATCCAGTTGACCGTGGACACCCCATTTCCTCATTTTGTGCATGTTCGACTTCGTGCCTCGTTTTTTTCTACCACGTCTCAACATTACGGCAATGTTAGGCTCTACTCTTGTGTGTGTGTGTGTGTGTGTGTGTGTGTGTGTGTGCTTCTGTTGTTGTCTGCCTGTGTGCATGGGCCAGTTAATGTGCTTCTCTCAGTATTGACACTGGTGTCTATTGAGCTGCACCAAACCAACTCAAGTGAAATCAACCCCCCCCACCCCCCCCCGACCCCTGACCCTTCCACCAGCCCCCCCTGACCTGGCAGCGACCCCTGGCCACCTCCACTCCTCTGTGGCGTCACCATTACTTCCACCTTCGTTGTAGTTAAACCACCACCTCTCTGCCCAGCCCCCACCCACCCACCAACATAACGTTTCCCTGATCACCTTGTGGCGTCTTGACTTTCTGGCGGTCGTTTGAAGTAATCCAGTGATTTTATTTTTAAATGAATGAGTTGCATCCGCCCCTCCCTTATTTTAGCCTCCTTCTTTAATTTTAACTTTCCTTACTTTTTCTAAAAAATAAACCCAATCTAAAAGTAGTTGATAAAAGCAGAGCAAACGCCTTAGTGTAAAGCTGTAGTTCTCTTCCCCCCTTCCTCTGTCTCCCATATACGCAGGTGTCCGGTTGAGCGCCATACTGAATCCCATTCAGTCTGGGCCCTTCCTCCCAGCAGCTCCCTCCTCCGTATTTGAGCAAGCCGCCCAACCTCCCACTACCTCCTCCTCCTCTTCCTCTTCCTCCTCCCTTGTCCACTGTCCATTTGTGTTTGGACAGTCCCTCTCCCACCTGTCTCAGCCACAGCCACAGCTTCTGAGTAAGTCTGTCCGTTTGTCTGACAGAGTCGGCGCTTGCTTGCCCAGGTGCCGAGTCCCACTTGTTCCCCCCCCCCCCCCCCCCCCCTTCCTTCCCCCTTGACTTATTGGTTTGGATTTCTGTTTGTGTTTTCTATGCTTTACTTATTTAGAGCTGGGGTTGGTAGGGGTCGGGTGGGTCACGGCTGAAGCGTGAAGCATAACATTGTTGTTGTGGTTTTATTTTGTATTTCTTGATTAATTCGACTTGGGCTCCGTCGCTTGCTTCAATTTTTTTTTTTCTCTTCTCTCTGCTTGGTCTCTTTTCGCTCATTGAGCTTCTCTTTCTTTCATTATCTCCCCCCCCCCCCGCCCGCTGACATCCACCTCTTCACAGCCTCCATCTTGGCTCAGCAGCTTGTTTGGCTCTCTGCCTCCACCAGCCCAGCGCTCCACTGAGCACCACTAAACCGTGGTCTACATAATCCACTACCACCTAGGCTAGAGCACGCAACAGAGACTATCTCACACCAGAGGGCCCATAATCATTTCATAATCAGACCCATGAAATGTTTATAGACCAACGTGCTAACGTTCACTAAATCAATGATCAATTTGAGTAGTTATTCCCAGAACAGGGTCCAAAATATCTCTATAATATTTCCTGTACAATATCTTTTATCATATCTATTTCTGCATGTTAATCTCTATCAGTCCTTGCTGTGCGCCCAGCCGTCCTGTTCTTTTAAATCTCTTATGACCTCTCTATGTTGAGCTTTAAGACCGTTTATCTTTTTCTTCATTTCTTGCCGTTCCTATCTGACCTCTCTTCTATCCTTTACTCCTGTTTCTCCTGTGATGGTCTCCTTGCATTCTGTGGCTTGTTTACCTGCCGCTGTCTTCTGCTGTAGATGGTCCCTCAGTCAGCCTTGCTTCTCGTGAGCGTGCGCACAAAAGCAGCACTTCCATGGCGGGGCATGGTACCGCTCGTTCCTCTCTCGCTCACAAGCAAAAGGGTGGGTAAAGCACTGAACGCATGCCCAATTCAGACTTGCAATCTGTGGGAGGGGGCGGGGAGGGATTTGAGCTCGAGAACAATCCCATTCTTCACTGAGCAAAGAATTGTGAACCACAAAAAAAAACAGTTTTTTAGTTTTTTGAATGCAGGGTTAAGAGTACAAGGACAAGAGCACACTGCTAATGGTGTACGACTAAGAAACTTTACAAGGATACATCATTTACAAAAGTATATTATGTCCTGGAATATATTTTATTTGCAAGGAGGGCTCCTTACAACGTTGGAGGAGGACCCTAGCCAGGGGTTATTCCTGGTGCTAAAAGTTACAACGTAGATTAGATTAATCGCTAATTATGTGCTGGGCTGGAATCCATTATCACCGGCTCCTACATGTCCCGATACCTACCCTGGTCCATGCTTAAGACCACTGGCTAGTAGACTAGAGTGGTGGGTTGGAAACAGATATCAAGTCATTCATAAGTAAGTCATTATATTAACATATTAAGGCATGCAATAGCATCAGCTCATTTACATTTCCTTCCCTGGTTCCTCATTTTTCTTCTCATTTCTCCATGTCATTGTCTGTGCTTTCTTTCCATTAATACCCTTTGGTTTCCTCCTCAGATCAGTTGTATTGTTTCCCCCCCCCCCCAGTGTTAGGAGGAGGCCATTTCGCCTCTCGCTCCAACCCCCTCCCGCGGTGAAACCCCCCTCTGTGCCCTATTAATGTCCAGGTGACCGAGGGAACCTGCTGTCCGGCGCGCGGCCCATGTCGCCGTCCTCCAAGCAGCGGCAGGAGAACCGCAGCGGGCGCTCCTCGGAGCAGGGCCGGGCCAGGACGGGCGAGGGGGGCCTCTCGGCCGGCGAGGCCCTGATCCTCCGCTCGGACACGGCCAAGCTGCGCTCGGACTCACACAGCCGCTCCCACTCGCCCAACCACAACACCCTGCAGGCCCTGAAGGCCGACGGCAGGACGGGCCAACCAGGGGCCCGCGGCGAGTCCCCCAACCCGGGCTCCCGCTCCTCCTCGCCCAAGCAGAAGGGCGTGTCCTCCCCCTCCTCTGGCCGGTCCAGTCCCTCGGGCGCTCCGTCGCAGCACGCCGCCACCACCGCCACCGCCGCCTCCAACAACGACAAGAACCTCCCGCCCAAGGTCAGCCCGTCCCCCAAGGCCCGACTGGACCCTCCCCGAGAGAGGTCCAAGTCGGACTCGTACACCCTGGACCCGGACACGCTGCGGAAGAAGAAGATCCCCCTGACGGAGCCCCTCCGGGGAAGGTCCACCTCGCCCAAGGCCAAGCTCTCCCCCAAAGACCCGAGCAAGGGCGGCGTCGGCAACGCGGAGAACCGCGCGCCCTCCCCCCACGTCACCCAGGAGAACCTCCACAGCGAGGTGGTGGAGGTGTGCACCTCGGGCGCCCCGCTCTCCAACGACGAGGCCAACGAGGCCAATGACGAGGGCGGCGAGCTGCGCCGCGCCGAGGAGGGCTCCTCCAAGGTGCACTTCAGCATCGGCAAGGCGCCCGTCAAGGAGGAGCAGGAGAGCCGCTCCTCGCCCAAGGCCAGCCGCAAGGCCTCCAGCCGCCACGTGCGGCCCAAGAAGGACAAGTCGGGCCCCCTGTTCAAAGCCGAGAGCGCGTCCAAGCTGGCGGAGCCCGCCAAGCAGGCCATGTCGCCCTCGGTGGCGGAGTGCGCCCGGGCGGTGTTCGCCGCCTTCCTGTGGCACGAGGGCATCGTGCACGACGCCATGGCCTGCTCCTCCTTCCTGAAGTTCAACCCGGACCTGAGCAAGGAGCACGCGCCCATCCGCAACTCCATGGGGGGCCAGGGCGCCGAGGAGAAGGAGAGCAAGCTGAAGAACCGGCACTCCCTGGAGATCTCGTCGGCGCTGAACATGTTCAACATCGCGCCGCACGGGCCCGACATCTCCAAGATGGGCAGCATCAACAAGAACAAGGTGCTGTCCATGCTCAAGGAGCCGCCGCTGCCCGAGAAGTGCGAGGAGGCCAAGGAGTCGGCGGCCCACGAGTCGAACTCCCACCCAGTGATGAGGGCCAAGTCCATCCTCCCGCTCACTCTGCAGCACCTGGTGGCCTTCTGGGAGGACATCTCCATGGCAACAATGAAGGCGGCCACCCAGAACATGATCTTCCCCAGCCCGGGCTCCAGCGCCATCCTGAAGAAGAAAGAGAACGAGAAGGACGGCAAGAAGGCCAAGAAGGAGAAGAAGAAGCGGGAGAAGGCGGAGGTGCGACCCCGGGGGAACCTGTTTGGGGAGATGGCTCAGCTGGCCATGGGCGGACCCGAGAAGGACACCATCTGTGAGCTGTGTGGGGAGTCGCACCCCTACCCGGTCACCTACCACATGAGGCAGGCCCACCCAGGTAGGCCTACTGGTTATTTTGACCTCATTTTGTTATTAAGTCAATGCATTGAAGGTATTGGATATCGGTGACTTTTGCCCGGCATGTTGCCCCCTTTGTGTTTCTTTGAGTCGACGATCTCCTGTTGATTGGGTTATACTTGTTTGTCTCCGTTGGCAGGATGCGGTCGCTACGCCGGAGGCCAGGGCTACAACAGCATCGGCCACTTCTGTGGCGGCTGGGCGGGGAACTGTGGCGATGGAGGCATCGGGGGCAGCACCTGGTACCTGGTGTGTGACCGCTGCAGAGAGAAATACCTGAGGGAAAAACAGAGCGCAGCCAGGGAGAAGGTAGCGTTGGATGTTAGCGCTCAATGACGTCCATAGAAATCTGAGTCTTGCCAAGGGGGGGCACCAAAATTAAATGGGCAATAACGTTTTTAATGTGCAGACTTGAGTGCCTGTAGTTGAGGCCCTCTCAAATACAAAAAAATAATAATGACGAGGTATCGATGACTTCATTTGGTGAACTAAGGTCGATCGTGTCTCTGGTGAACATGTGACATCCATGAATGTTGACGGACCTTTTTGTTCCTCTTTTTGCCTCACAGAAGACCTGTTTTAGGTTTAAGACCCGAGATCTTGTGCTGTGTTAGTCTTGTGTGGTCAGCAGGAATAAAATCACACATATCTTTTACATATTTGCATCAGCACTCGAACCTGAAGCACTCTGTCTGTCGGTCTGTCTGTCCGTCCGTCCCCCCCTCCCTCCCCCAGGTGAAGCAGTCCAGGAAGAAGCCCCTGCAGGTGAAGACGCCCCGCGCGCTGCCCACCATGGAGGCCCACCAGGTGATCCGGGCCAACGCCCTGTTCCTGCTGTCGCTGAGCAGCGCGGCGGAGCCCAGCATCCTGTGCCACCACCCCCCCCGGCCCCTGCACTCCCAGCTGCCCAGCCTCAAGGAGGGCGTCTCGGACGAGACCTCCAACAAGATGGGCTGCCTCTACCTGCAGACCCTGGCGAGGTACCGGCGCATCCACTTGGTTCTGGAGGTTCATTCGTAGCCGTTTGTGGGCAGTGACTCACCGATGACTCCCCCCCCACCCCTCTCTCCACCATGCCCGCCCTCAGGCAACACACGGAGAACTTTGGCGCCTACCAGGACGATAACCTTTTCCAAGACGAGATGAGGTACCTGCGCTCCACGTCGGTGCCCGCCCCGTACATCTCCGTCACCCCTGACGCCTGCCCCAACGTGTTCGAGGAGCCGCAGAACAACATGAAGTCCATGCCCCCCAGGTGACCACCGCCCTACCCGGCCATGGGTTGCTTTTATCCAGTCTATAGTTTTTATTGTTTGGATTTGGAAAAGAAAAAAGGAGGAAATAGACATTTATTCTCAAAATGTACGGAAATTGTTTTTCCTTGCTTAAAGATGTGTTTACATTTTTTTTTTTTACTTAATTAATAAGTTGTTTTACAAGTTCTTGTTATTTCTTTCACGTTGTTTTAATAATTATTTGATTATTTTACTAAATAATTAAATGTTCTTCCCAATTGACGCCCGTTTTTCTCCAGTCTGGAAACGAGTCCGATCACGGACAGCGACACGGCCAAGCGGACGGTGTTCCAGCGCTCCTACTCTGTGGTGGCGTCAGAGTACGACAAGCAGCACTCCGCCTCGCCGGCCCGCATCAAGGCCGTGCCCAGACGGAGGGTCCACAGCGGGGACGCAGGTAGGCCCACCACCACCCCACTCTCTCAGGTTAGCCGCGCACAGCCGGGCAATGTTCGCTGCGCTGCGTTCGCTGAGGTCTGGAAAGTTTTTGTCGAGGGGCGTCGCCAGTCAGTCTTACCGTGCAGCCGATGGGTGTGCTTTGTCCAGTCGAATCTCAAGCCTTTACACCTTAAGTGACGTTACTGCAACACAATTCTCATATTAATAAGGGCATTGGTTGGCTGCCCGGATTCATTATCATCAAAAACTCTGCGGGGTTCACTGATTGGCCGGCTGAATGTCGTTTGGAGCCTAGCTGCCAGTGTTGGGCCTGGTTCTAGACTAAGAGCTCCAGGAAGAACCGGCTGTGAGCCTGGTGGACTGAGACAGGCATCTCGAGGCTAGGCATCCTTCAGACTGCTTTTCATCCACTTCCCCCGAGCCAGTGGTTAACGCGGCCAATGTCCAACTCTGTTTGCTCTGTGGACCCTCTCCAGAGGTGGGCTCGTCCCTGCTGCGCCACCCGTCCCCGGAGCTGTCCCGGCTCATCTCGGCGCACGGCTCCCTCAGCAAGGGGGAGAGGAACTTCCAGTGGCCCGTGCTGGCCTTCGTCATCCAGCACCACGACCTGGAGGGCCTGGAGGTGGCCATGAGGCACGCCCTCCGGAAGTCCGCCTGCCGGGTGTTTGCCATGGAGGTACACCGCCGCCGCCGCCGCCGCGCCCGCTGGGCTCCTCCCCCGTGGGACGTTGGCTTCGACCCTACCCCGCTGAGGGTTGGGGCTCACCATCTGGTGTTATTGAGCTGATCTATTCCACTGTGCAGGTGGATAGGGAGCAGATGGGAGGCCTTATACAGAACATGTGAGGGATTAGAAACAAAGGGGTTTGTTTTGAAAAGAGTGAAAGTGTATGCACGTGTGGGAAAACTGAAAAAAAGAGAAGATTCCCCCAATTATTTGTCACATCAGGTATCACACAAGTCCTGTTTCTCCTGTGTAATGGTTTATTTGGTGGTGTCTCCTCAGGCCTTCAACTGGCTGCTGTGCAACGTGATCCAGACCACCTCGCTGCACGACATCCTGTGGCACTTCGTGGCGTCCCTCACGCCGTCCCCGATGGAGCCCGAGGAAGAGGAGGACGAGGAGAACAAGGCCAACAAGGAGAACCTGGAACAGGCGAGGAGGCCACACACACACACACACACACACACACACACACACACACACACACACACACACACACACACACACACACACACACACACAAACACATTGACGCACGCACGTACGCATGCACATGCACACTGAGACACACGCGTACACACGTGCACACAAATAGACATACACACGTGCACACAATGTACTAACAAATACACTTGCCCACAGAGACGCGCACCAATTTCATGACACGACTGTTCTCATCTTTAATTTATATTGTTTTCCGCATCGCAGGAGCGAGACCTCGGGGTGTGCGAGCACCCCCTGTCGGACATCGTCATCGCCGGGGAGGCGGCCCACCCCCTCCCCCACACCTTCCACCGCCTGCTGCAGACCATCTCCGACCTGATGATGTCACTTCCCAGCGGCAGCTCGTTGCAGCAGATGGCTCTCAGGTAAAGTGCTTTTCGCTCTGGGAGACGGCGGCGTCTGTGTACGCCTGAGGCACTTTGGAGATGCGCGGACATCCGTGGACACGCACGGCTCTCTGAGCGAGCTCCAGAACTCGTGGCGTGACTGGTAATGACGTGTTGTATGGATCCCATAGGCAGCCGTCACTGGCGTGCCCCTGGCGTCCCTTAACCAGTGTTCTTCTAGCTTTTTTGCATGGAGATCTCTAATTAGTAACATATATAACGACGGACTAAACAACCGAAGATTAATTGCAAATTTCAACTCTGAAGTGGATTTCTATTTTAATCTGGACGATTTTTTTTACCCTCATTAGAGGTTCCCAAAAAATAAGTGTGTGCAGTATTTTCCGAGCGATCCATCCACTCACAATCAATAGTATGGATTCCGCACGCTGTGGCTCTGGGAGCCTCATAAAAGCAGCTAATGGGGACGAGCATGAACACTGCATCGGCTCATAGAGTCGACCCTCCTCCCGCGATACTTAATAATAGCGGTCATACGGTTCTTTCAGATAATTGGGAGGCTGTTGCTTGTTTTCCTAGGAATGCAGCGTAGCCCCCCCCCCCCCCCCCCCGCCGTGTCCCTAAGGAAGTGCTCTAATCTCTATCCCCTCTCCATCACGCTCCACCGCTGCGTCGGTTTATACAGCCGGTCTCCCACGGTGGTTTCATAATGCATGCTCTCCATTCACCTCCATTAGAGCTTAGTTATGGTTCCACCTTGACGCGACGCAGGGGGGTTTACGGACCCATTACGTCCTTGCGTCCGCCGCAAGGGCCTGACATGCGCCTTCCAAAAATCGGTAACCTCGCGTCGAGGCGACGCAGCAGCAAGGGATGGTCCACTAACGTAAACCCAACTGCGTCGAAGCGACTGCGGGGTCATTGCGTTGCGTCAACGTAAAACCACAGCAAAGCCTTTAGGGTGCTGTGTAGTTCAACACAGCAGGGTGCATCGTAGCGGTTTTGTAATGCACGAGGGGGAAACATAACCGCTCTCCCTTCCCCTCCGTCACTAGGTGCTGGAGCCTGAAGTTCAAGCAGTCGGACCACCAGTTCCTGCACCAGAGCAACGTGTTCCACCACATCAACAACATCCTGTCCAAGTCGGATGACGGTGACAGCGAGGAGAGCTTCAACATCAGTGTGCAGTCGGGCTACGAGGCCATCAGCCAAGTGAGACCCTGGACCCGCTTTTACGTGGCCTTTTTTAGTTCTGTGGTCAGATGATGTACACTTTTGATTACTTGTAATTTACACAAAATTCAAAATATTTGGTTATCTTCTGATTAACAGTTTTCAGCTATTGAGTATCATAGCTATCTATATTGTGCTATCAAGAATATCACAATTTATGGTTTTGAAACATTATTTGTATCACTGCAATCTGATATGTTGTCGCGCTCTCGGTAAGCACAGGACACCAGACACTCATGTATCGCTACAGGAGTGTATAGAGTGTATAGCCTGTTTGCCCGGTATGAACTGTGTACTGATGAGGTGTGCGTGTGTTTGTGCGGCAGGACCTGTGCGTGGTGACCTGCCTGAAGGACCTGACCAGCGTGGTGGATATCAAGACGTCCAGCCGTCCGGCCATGATCGGCAGCCTCACGGACGGCTCCACCGAGACCTTCTGGGAGTCCGGCGACGAGGATAAGAACAAGACCAAGAGCATCACCATCAGCTGCGTCAAGGGCATCAACGCCTCCACCGTGTCCGTCCACGTGGACAACTCCCGGGACATCGGGGTGAGTCCTGGCCCCTAACCGGCCCATCCAGGCCAAGGATCACACAGATAGAAAGTTATGGATTATGTTTTATTGTCTTTTAATTGGTTTCTTTTGTTTACTTCCCCTCACAGAACAAGGTCACGTCGATCACATTCTTGTGCGGGAAGGCGATGGAGGACCTCTGCAGAATCAAACAGGTTGGGCCACTCACTGTTTCCCTCACTTCAAAGAGAAGCTGGTCCATGGACGTGGAGGAGATTAGGGAACAGCTAATGCAAGCCCTTGTTGGATAATGCACTGTAGCAGACTTGACTTCTGTGGCAAATCCATTGACATCAAAGTGCATCTCTCAGTACAGAAGGAGACGTCAGAGCTGGCCCTAGCTTCCTAGCGTAGCTTTATACAACCAATCAATCCACCCTGTGTCTCATGTCTTATTTCTGCTTTTACTCCTTTTTAAAATAAATACTAAACTTGTCTGATAAATAAGAATGTAGTGGCACACTTAAAGAGCACGTGATGAGCCACTGTTTCATATCTAACACTCAGCAAAAAAAGCAGTGAGTCGAGTATCAAAAAGCTCCACACGTCCAAAGCTGCGCGACTTTGAGAAAAGTCAAGAAAAGAACGCTCTTATTTCAGTAACAATGATAAATTGGCATAGATTACCATGTTGACAATCAAATATATTGTGGTTTTGGGTTTACTGTCTCTTTAAGAGATACGCCAGCTAGCTCCCTGCTGATAAAACAAAATTCCCTCGGTCAGCCCAGAAATACCCTGGGATGTTTAATAACACAAAACCCGTCCCCTCTCCCCACCCAGGTGGACCTGGACTCGCGGCACATGGGCTGGGTGACCAGTGAGCTGCCCGGGGGGGACCACCACGTGGTGAAGGTGGAGCTGAAGGGGCCCGAGAACACGCTGCGGGTGCGGCAGGTGAAGCTGATGGGCTGGAAGGACGGCGAGAGCATCAAGATCGCCGGGCAGATCTCTGCCAGCGTGGCCCAGCAGAAGAACTGCGAGGCGGAGACCCTGCGCGTCTTCCGCCTCATCACCTCCCAGGTCTCTCCTCTTCACGTTGACCGTCGTGATTCACAAAGAAAAACAGCCTAATTGTATTTTTATGTATCTTCAGTTCTTTTCTAATGTCAGTGATTTTTTTAAAACCCAATTAAAACTGTCAGTTTTAATATTCATTCATAACTTTAATGGTAGTGTTAAGCTTCCACTAAACAGGTTAGAAACCGCTGATGCAGAGAGAAGTGTCATAACACACTAACCATCTCCCAGCAATATAAATTAGTATATTTGTTATTATCGCTATAATAGTAAATCATGAATGGGAACCGGTCTATGTTATGAATCGTTCAATGTTATATAAGTTGTATTATAACTGAAGTTCTCCATCGGTCTGTGCAGGTGTTTGGGAAGCTGATCTGCGGAGACGCTGAACCCACTCCCGAGCAGGAGGAGAAGAACCTGCTCTCCTCGCCTGAAGGAGAAGACAAGGTGGGCTCTCCCTCACTGCATCACTTCACCTGACACAGCTTCACCTTGTACTGCCTTACATCACATCATCACGGCTCTGAATCGAGACCTTGCTGCTTGTGTCTTCGTCTCCAGGCGCCGTCTGACGCGGACCTGAAGGAGCACATGGTGGGCATCATCTTTAGCCGGAGCAAGCTGACCAACCTGCAGAAACAGGTGAGGCACCGGTGGCCTGGGGAGAGGCTGTCTTGAGGAGCTTGTTGAACCTTGGTCTGAAACACACCGGCCCCAACGATCCTTTTATTGGCCCGCTCTCTATGCGGTGTGATAATCACAGAGGGAACACAAAGCCAAAGACTTGAGTGAGTAGACATCGTTAATTTAAACAAATACAGTACTGGCCAGATAAGGACAGGCAGGCAACGGTTTTACTGTCCCGATGTGGCCTTTGACTGGCCCGGGATCCAGGGACACCTTACTGTTGAACCCTGAAGGATTTCATAAAGAAGGATTCACAACCGCTTGTAAATCTCTTAGCCCCGTCTCACCGACCTCTCCCCCCCAGGTGTGTGCGCACATCGTGCAGGCCATCCGCATGGAGGCCACCCGCGTGCGCGAGGAGTGGGAGCACGCCATCTCCAGCAAGGAGAACGCCAACTCGCAGCCCAGCGACGACGACGCCTCGTCGGACGCCTACTGCTTCGAGCTGCTGTCCATGGTGCTGGCGCTGAGCGGCTCCAACGTGGGCCGGCAGTACCTGGCCCAGCAGCACACCCTCATGCAGGACCTGTTCTCCCTGCTGCACACCGCCTCGCCCCGCGTGCAGAGACAGGTGAGGGGCGAGCGCACACGTGCACACATGCACACTCCCACAATAGTGACACCGTATACAGGTCCCGCCCGGTATCGAAGACGTCATATCCCCAGGACATTTTGAAATCCCACAACTGGTTACTCGACTTGAAAGTTATATTAAAGTACACTAATGTGTTTCATTATCTTACAATACGAAAATATCCCTTTATAAAGTTTTAAAATATCATAATGGGCAACACCACAGTCGGATGATCATCTTTTCCGATGCTCACACACGGTTTGAACTGCTTTCATCCCTGACATGCGTCATCACTTCCTGATCCTCTGGTGCCTCCTCCCCCCCCCCCCCCCCTGTAACCCTAGGTGACGTCCCTGCTGCGGCGGGTGCTGCCCGAGGTGACGCCCGTGCGCCTGGCCAGCATCATCGGCGTGAAGGCCCTGCCGCCGGCCGACATCAGCGACATCATCCACTCCACGGAGAAGGGGGACTGGAACAAGCTGGGCATCCTGGACATGTTCCTGGGCTGCATCGCCAAGGCGCTCACCGTGCAGCTCAAGGCCAAGGGCAGCAGCATTGCGGGGACCGCCGGCATGGCCGCCGGGAAGGGCGTCACCACGGTGACGCTGCCCATGATCTTCAACTCCAGGTACGCCCCGGGCCGCCGCTCCGCCCCACTGGGGGGGGGGGCGGGGCGGGGCACAGAGAAACTGTGGCAACTCTGATCAGCTCGGAAATATATTACATGAATACGATTATATATATATTTTTTATTATATTACATATTTTATTATTTGATCCAATTAAAATATGTATTATGATTATGCTTTTATAATATGTTACATTATCACATTCAAATATATGATATGGATATGATTATATAAGAATGCATTTTGATACATTATATTATATATTTTATTGCATAATATCATCTGCACTGTGTGAGTTGCCCCATTTGCAGCCTCTTGTGGCTCAGGTTGTCGGTAGAACTATGATTTGTGGCTGCATTAGAATTACAACATAGTGCAGGTTTAATATCTAATATAAAACAATAAGGAGATGAGGGTGTGTGTGTTGACCCTGTGTGGTGTCATGGTCTCCAGCTATATCCGCCGGGGGGAGAGCCACTGGTGGATGAAGGGCTCCACGCTGCCCCAGATCGCTGAGATCATCATCAAGCTGGTCAAAGACATGGCCGCCGTGAGTCACCGCCGTCTCCTCTGTGCATCCGTTCCAACGTCGTCCGTGCAAATAACACCCAACAGACGATACAGTTTGGAACTATGATGTTTACGACTTGTATTATATGTATATGCATCAGGACAAACTGCCACAGCGCTCTCATGGCTCTCGCTTCCTTCCTTTTTTTCAGGGCCACCTCTCGGAGGCCTGGTCCAGGGTCACCAAGAACGCCATCGCGGAGACCATCATCGCCCTGACCAAGATGGAGGAGGAGCACCGCTCGCCCGTCCGCTGCGTCGCCACCACCAGGGTACTCTCTCACTCTCGCTCGCTCTCCTGTTCTCTCTCTCTCCCTCTCTTGTTCTCTCTCTCCCTCTCTGGTTCTCTCTCTCTCTCCCTCTCTTGTTCTCTCTCTCCCTCTCTGGTTCTCTCTCTCTCCCTCTCTTGTTCTCTGTCTCCCTCTCTTGTTCTCTCTCTCTCCCTCTCTTGTTCTCTGTCTCCCTCTGGTTCTCTCTCTCCCTCTCTGGTTCTCTCTCTCCCTCTCACACACACACACAGCCTCCACCAGTGTGTTAACATGGTCCTCCCCTGTTGGCCGTCCTCAGCTGTGGCTGGCGCTGGCCTCCCTGTGCGTTCTGGACCAGGACCACGTGGACCGCCTGTCATCCGGCCGCTGGATGGGCAAAGACGGACAGCAGAAACAAATGGTGAGAAGAATCAACGACACACAAGTGCATGTTGATTCATTGATCCTTGCACAGAGGTGACGAGTCGACGTGCCTATAAATAGATTTTTTTGAATTTCCATAATTGAATGCATGAGGCTTGTCCCTGTTTTGTGGACAGGCCTGAATCTGCACTACTCTAGGGGATTAATGTAATGAGCTGGTTTTCTGCCAGCACAGAGATCTTGGCAAAATACTTTTTTTGGGAAAGCCCTTTTCTTGTTCAAGTCGTGTCGACTTCATTCTTAGACTATCTGCTGTTGTGTAACCCCTAGTGTTCACTATGTCGTGAAGGGGGGAACAAGTTAGCTAATCGGAAAGCAGCAGATACATTCTAACTAGACACCTGTTGATTATTTTGTGGGCCAAACATGAGAACACTTCCCATTTTCTTCCCACATCGCAGCCCATGTGTGACAACCATGACGACGGTGAGACCGCGGCCATCATTCTTTGCAACGTTTGCGGGAACCTGTGCACCGACTGTGACCGCTTCCTCCACCTGCACCGACGCACGCGCTCTCACCAGAGACAGGTGAGCCCCGCGTAACACACACTCAAAAACAATCGTTTGAAAAATCGTGATTTCAATATTGGCAAATAATCGTGATTATGATTTTTTCCATAATCTAGCAGCCCTACTCAACAGTCTCTGCCAACCCTGTCCCTCCTTACTGGACTGCTCCATTAGTGTAACCTGTGTCCAAGTCAATGCTGCCAGTTTGACCACGTTTGACTCGTATGCCTTCATAAGCCCAATTCCTCCCGGCTGGTTTGCAGGTGTTTAAAGAGGAAGAGGAGGCGATCAAGGTGGACCTCCACGAGGGCTGTGGGAGGACCAAGCTCTTCTGGCTGATGGCTCTGGCCGACTCCAAGACCATGAAGGCCATGGTGGAGTTCAGAGAGCACACAGGTGAGCAAACGCTTGTCCATACGGATTAACCTTTATTAGGACAAAAGCTGAACTGCAATTGTAACACATTTTGGAAAGTCTTTTGGAGAACATGGGATTCAACTTTGTTAATGTTATGTTGTCTGACAAGCTTTCATCACTCTGCTTGTTTGTGTGCGTGTTTGTGCTTGTGTGTTTGTGCGTGTGTGTTTGCAGGTAAACCAGCATCCAGCAGCTCAGACGCCTGTAGGTTCTGCGGTACGAGGAGCGGGACGGAGCTGTCTGCAGTGGGCAGCGTCTGTGCGGACCCAGACTGCCAGGTACCCACTGTTCTCATTTCAAACATTTATAATGAATAACAAATGGCCAGCGCGGCCACGTATATTTTATACACATTAAAGGGAAGGACTTGGTTATTTGTCCCCGTTGCATTTAAAACCAACTCGTCAGGAGTAGGTGATTACTGTGTTTTATTCTATGTACTTTTGGCCATACATGTTTTACGCATGTAGACGAATGCTACTTGGCTCACAGCTGCCGCTGTTAAACTCGTCACATGTTCGGCCCTGGATGAAAAGGAGGCAAATATATATTTTGGGATATTATCATTTGTTGATTGCACGATGAAAGTGTAGCAGTGAATCCGTTACACAAGGCATTAACTTTGCATGGCCTTATTGTGCGACTATATATTTGACCCCATGATCTTTCTCCTGTGGTCTTTAACCCATGCTCCCCCTGCCTCTCCTTGCAGGAGTACGCCAAGCTGGCGTGCTGCAAGACCCACGGGTGCGGCCACCCCTGTGGCGGCGTGAAGAACGAGGACAAGTGTCTGCCGTGTCTGCACGGCTGTGACAAGAGCACGGGCTGCCTGAAGCAGGACGCAGACGACATGTGCATGATCTGCTTCACCGAGGCACTGTCTGCAGCCCCCGCCGTGCAGGTAGGCCACGCCCCCCCCCTCCCGGGAACTAGACGTCAGGGGCGGGAATCAGCAGATTGGGGGTCCAGATACGATTTATATTCAAAACCGCTTTTGAGAGCCAATATGTTTTGTGATTCTTTGTATTTTTGAGGGTCGATATGTATTCTGATTTTGACCACTTCATTTTTGGGGGGTGGGATTAAATATTGTGTTAGATTACATATTTGTGTATGAACAATAGAGGCACAGGGCATTCACTCTGCAGATGTTATTTTTGAAGGAGACATTCTATGGTGTTTTCCGAACAAGTCAATATTAGTATTTGAGTTCCAGAAAACTGGAAATAGCATTTTTATCTCACCTACCGATGATCAATGAGCTGTCAGACCGAACCACAGCATGGAGGAGAAGGGATTGTTGCCGTTTGCGGACTCTTGGAGCTCTATATCTATATAATATAATAATTTTATGTATGGGTATTTATATAATATATCTAATTGCACGGCCAAAAGCTGGGTGCCTGGGATGATATTATGAATCATGAGCTGAACTCACGGAGTAGTCCGGTGGGGTGGTAGCTCGGCGGCAGTCCGGCAGCTCGGCTCCGGGAGAACAATCCCTTTAAAAAATCATGTACAGACTTTTTTCCAAGTTTGCATGCGTGTAGGAGCACCAGAGACCCAAAACAACACCCCAAAACCCAGGAGAAGGGTGGTTTTCAAAATATGTCCCCTTTAAATAAATTAAAAGAAAAAAGATTTTACCATTCTTTTTCGATTTTATTAAGATTACCATGACATTTCTTACAACAACAAACGACTACTAAGACTTAGTAGTCGTTTATTTCTTATTTAAAGAAATTTAAATGAATACAAATTCCTATTAGATAAGAGGTTCTAAGATACACATGGGTAAGATCCAACACATTCACGTAATGGATATTGATTCTGTCTCTATTGCACTTCTGCTGATTTATGTTGGAAGATTATGGCATGACCACCCTGCATGAAAATCAATCTTTGAACGGATTTCGCCCTGAAAAATGTTCTCCACCTGTTAGTAAACAAAATCCACAGGTACCAGTCCCCCCGCCTCTTAATGGTTCACTGTCTGTCCTTCAGAGTGGCTAATGGGTCCCTCTGTTCTGCCTCCCCAGCTGGACTGCAGTCATGTGTTCCACCTGCAGTGCACCAGACGGGTGCTGGAGAACCGCTGGCTGGGACCCCGCATCACGTTTGGCTTCATGTCGTGTCCCATCTGCAAGGTACTGAACACCCTCTGATACTCATTGTCCTCCAGAGAGGAAATGAACCGCCAACACCGTGCAGCCCATAGAGCCACAGTGAAGCACAGAATACAGAACGCCTATGAAATGAACTCACACAACAGCTCATGGGACTGGAAGTTGGTTTGTCGGCGGCAGAGGGCAACTGAGCTTTTTTTCTTTTGTTAACTGTATCCGACACAGCAATGTAGTGGGTCTTTTATTTTTTGGACGCCTCAATTTAGTGTTAGTGTTATTGCTTTAGTCTAGCATTAGAATTTTAATCACGCAAAAATATATGTCGTCAAGTAACTTTTCTTTTTCTTCTTTTTCTGTTTGTTTTCATTGTTCAGAACAAAATCAACCACTCGGTGATCAAGGACCTGCTGGACCCCATCAGGGAGCTGTACGAGGACGTGCGGAGGAAAGCCCTGATGAGGCTGGAGTACGAGGGCCTCCACAAGAGCGAGGCCATCACCACGCCGGGGGCCCGCTTCCACAACGACCCCGCCGGCTTCGCCATGAACCGATACGCCTACTACGTCTGCTTCAAGTGCAAAAAGGTACACGGGCTACTCACCTAAAGGCCTCCTGTTTTAACACCGGGTGTCATGGTGATGAGTCATATACAAGACATGGAAACTGGTATAACTGATCTGTGCATCATACCTCTGGTTGGAAACGCCCCCCTGTGATGTCACTATAGGGACCAATAAACTCAAATAAAATAGGGTCCCTTTCTCATGCATAGTTACCCGGCTCCAGTGTTGGATGGTTTTAACCCCTACTTGTCCCCTTACCGCAGGCCTACTTTGGGGGAGAGGCACGATGCGACGCGGAGGCCGGCCAGGGGGATGACTACGATCCCAGCGAGCTGATCTGCGGGGCATGTTCTGATGTCTCCAGAGCTCAGGTGGGCGCGGAGAGGGTTTGACAGCCTGTGGGGGGCGCCAGGGTTAAAATCCCAGTCGGTTCCCTGACTGTTTTGGTATTTCTAGCTCGGACCTCTGTGTCTTCCTCCCTTTTTAACAAATGTGTTCTACACTTCCTCCCAAGATGTGTTCCAAGCACGGCACAGACTTCCTGGAGTATAAGTGCCGGTACTGCTGCTCGGTGGCGGTCTTCTTCTGCTTCGGCACGACGCACTTCTGTAACGCCTGCCACGATGACTTCCAGAGGATGACCAGCGTCCCGAAGGAGGAGCTGCCCCACTGTCCTGCAGGTACCACTGTCCGTCCTTATCATGTGCACATACCGCAGCTATGGCTACAATAAGGTGCATTCTCCTCACAGCGATAGCCTCATAAGAACACTACCGTATACTATACAATATACAATACTGAAGTTAACAACGGAACAGTTGCCTTATCATGTGAACATACCGTAGCTATGGCTACAATAAGGTGCATTCTCCTCACAGCGATAGCCTCATAAGTACACTACTGTATTATGGTAAATGGTCAAATACTGAAG
This sequence comes from Gadus chalcogrammus, assembly GCF_026213295.1. Lineage (NCBI taxonomy): Eukaryota > Metazoa > Chordata > Actinopteri > Gadiformes > Gadidae > Gadus > Gadus chalcogrammus. The sequence continues at coordinate 14,291,647 of NC_079431.1, forward strand.
GTAACAACGGCACAGTTGCCTTTGGCTAGCGATCTCCTGATGCGAATGCTTACTGGTAAGGCACTAAGAGTCGGTGTGTTGTGGCCCCTTGCCCTCGCAGGTCCTAAGGGGAAGCAGCTGGAGGGGACTGAATGCCCTCTGCACGTGGTGCACCCGCCCACGGGAGAGGAGTTTGCCCTGGGCTGCGGCGTGTGTCGGAACGCCCATACCTTCTAGGCCACCGTGAGAGAGACCCGTACTGAAAAAGGCTTGTTGATCTACTGTGATTCCTGGCTGTCGCTGCTGTGGACGCTCAGCCCTGGACGATGGCTCCTCCTGCTGTGTGCGAGCCACACTGGAGGCCCCCCCCATTTCCCCCACACACATCCCCCCCCCCACCCCCCACACCTGCTGGTCAAGCTTTCTGTTCGCTGGACTACAAACGAGAGTGCCAGAGTTCTGCTACAAAGACATACTCAAGGGTCAGCTCTCGGGAATCGGTAAACTTAATGAAAAAATTAAAACAGTTATGTTTAAAAAAATATGTATATGAATTAAAAGAATACTTGTGACGTGTTTTGCATGCGGCCGTTGTTCTCCCCTCGGCTTCCATAGGCGTCGCACACCACCCGATCAATGAAGTGTAACAATATAGTGACGATTAAACATGGGATATAAAATACATTTGCATAAGGCAACCGTGGAGGGACGTGGTTAGAAGAAAAAAAAACATGGGCCGTATTTACAGCTTCCTGAATATGAATTAAAAGATTTTGTTGTATGTAAACTGACTTTTTTCGTAATCCTGTACAGTATTGTCCCCTGTCAAGTGCATCATGGGTTGACGGACAAAAAAAAGACATGTGGGTGAATAAGACTGTAAGAATGTCAAGTCTGGGAGGAAAATAGTGTACGATTTATCTAATCTTGTATATAATAATAGTATCCAAAATAGCTGTATTCCGAAATTGCTACTCTCCACTTCAGTTTTGTTTGATATTCTGGGTTATGTTTTGAGCCAGAACTTTTAATGAAGTGCAATACTGGGTGTGCCTCCTCTTCTGCAGCTGTTATACCTATGGAATGTATGTCAATAAAGGCCACTGTACATTTTTATACAGTAGACACAGTTGTGTTTCATCCCCTTTAAACTGTCACTTATGTTTTTTTCTGGAAATGCAAAAAAGAAAAGAGAAATAAAGTTATAGATCTGGGACATGGAAGCCATTTTCATCTATAGCACAGTTGTATCCAAACTTGACCAGGAGTCAATTTTCAAGGAGTGATCACTGCACAGTTTGAGGCCAGTTAATTGCACCAATTATTACAATTAATCTCTAATGTTATTCCCGAGAAGGAGATATGGTGTGTGGGTCAGAGGAAGAGTGACAAAAACAGCTGCTGTTATATATATATATAAATATATATTAAAAAAGCATAATACTTGTGAATCTGCTCTGTAATATCTGTGGTGGATGGAGTTGAATGGTAATAAACCAGGTTATCTGTTTCGCAGACAACATTGTGTGATTTCTTAATGACTAACAAGTGTTGACCATTTAAATACACTTTAAAACACAAAGGGACTAATTAAAAATGTGCTATTTGCAGTGTGCAAAACCACCCTTCCTAATTAGAAAGTGGGCATAGATAATAACTAACTGTGCGTTCACACCAAACGCGACGGGGCGACAAGATCCCATGCAAAGTGAACGTAGAGACGCGTATCGGGCGATTTTTTTTGATTTGTCACTGCCTCTTCCGTGGTCATTACAATATTATGAATAGACTGCGTCGGGTTCTCCGACGTCTCTCTCTCTTCCACAAAAGGTAAAGACATGCAATGGTGGTGCAAAAGTTGTGGCGCGACAAATTCGCCCAAAACTTGCACAGCGACAGTTTATGATTTGTGGCGCGACAAAACTTCGGCGACAACGCGAACGGGCGAAAAATGTCGCGTTTGGTGTGAACGCACAGTAAAGGCGGCAACCATAGACGGCAACTAGCTGGGAGGTTGCAGATTGCAACCAACTGAATAACCTGACCCCTCTCTTTTCAACCAGTACGGGGCCCCGTACTGGTCTGTATTGTGTAAGGTGCCAGTACCTTCTAAAAGGATGTAATCGGCTATGACAGCATCGAGTAGAAAAGTTTCACGGTTCTTTGATCGATTTAAGAATTGCATTTAGTTCTATAAATGTAAACCTGTCTGTGTCAATAAAATAATAACTAATCACGGAACTGAATGGGACTGTATGACAGCGCATTTCCGTTTTGCAAAAGGACATTCATTTGAATTGCGCCAAGGGTGATTTTTAGTTTCCGAATAAATCAGTTATGTACTCTGAAACTACTCACCTATTAATTATGTGTCAAGGATGTGTTCGCCAGTAATTATGTAGAGGGCGAGAAGGTTAATTACTGCCGCTAAATAGGCACCTACTGGCCCACAGCTATGAGGCTGATGCCCACTGATAATGTCCATTCAATTGAGGGATAACGCTCGAAGCGGGTGATATTATAGTATTATTGAACGTAAATAAACCAAGGCGCTACTAGTGTGCGCTGCACTGGGCGTGTACTAGTGGCCCTGCATCGCACAGATGCTTACAGCGCCCTCTAGAGGAAGTCCATGACTTCTGTCGTGGGCAATGACTTATCTTATCCTTGCTGGCCACCATGTTGTCAAACTTTACCAAAAGGTTTTCACTAGTCTACCAAATAAGGAAAATGCATATCTTGAAAATGCATTTTACTGCTACTTTAAAGATTCTTTCTCTTTCCAAGTACATTGACATCAAACTTTGAATGAAAGATGTCCTTTTTAATTAACATTCCACTTAGATTTCCCAATAATTGCAACACCAAGGGTAATCAAATAAACCTTGTACTTGTCAATTGTTCACTGGCCTGACTGATAGTATGGAGTTGTTTGTTCTCTGTATAAATGTAAAGCAACCCTAAACGTTTCTCCAGCCCTGATTTTAATTATATTGAATCAAGTGTGGTAGAAAACGGTGCACAAGCAATCGAGATAACCGTTGCCCTGAGAGGATTGTCAAGTAAAGGCCATTCAATAATGTGTGGGAGCTTCATAAGGAGTGGACTGAGGCAGGAGGAAGTGCATCAAGAGCCACCAGGCACAGACGTATCCAGGACATGGGCTAATACAACTATCGCTAGTCATACCTAGGGCAAGAGAACTGGTCTGTTGCTCAGTGGTCTGTTACTCATTTTTATTTGGAAATCAAGGTCCCAGAGTCTGGAAGAATATAATTGAGATGCACAGAATCCAAGTTGCTTGAAGTCCACTGTGAAGTTTCAACAGTCTGTGAAGATTTGGGGAGCCATCATCTTCTGGTGTTGGTCCACTCAATGGACCAACACCAGAAGACGGCTGCAACTCAATGCAGCCGTCTACCAGGACGTTTTAGAGCACTTGCTGCCTTCTGCTGACAAGCATTATGGAGATGCTGATTTCTTTTTGAGCAGGACGTTGCACCTACCCGCACTGCCAAAAGTAGTAATACCTTGTTTAATGACAATAGGATTACTGTGCTTGATTGGCCAGCAAACTCGCCTGATCTGAACCCCATAGAAAATGTATGGGGTATTGTCAAGAAGACGATGAGAGCCATGTTGGAATTTTGCGATGCAGGCGAGCTGAAGGCCGCTATCGATGCAACCTGGACTTCCATAGCCCCTCAGCATGGCCAAAGGCTGATCGACTCCATGCCACTCCACATTGATGCAGTAATTCATGCAAAAGGAGCCATGCTCCCTCTAATACATGCTACTAAATTATACACACTGGACCATAGGTGTAATAGTATGCATGGTTTCTGTCATGGATGTATAGGTTTTTGTAATGCATGGTTTTTCGGTGTATTTGTTTCTGAAATGCCATCGATGAAGTGATGCCTTGGCTGTTTGTGGTCTCTGTATGTAGGGTTTGACTAACCTGGTGGGCGTGTATTGTTTACGCATGGTGTGCATGCTGTAACGCGCTCTGGCCACAGCCATTTCCCCCTATTCCTCCCATAATGCACTCCTCCTGTCACAACAACACATCGCCATTTCAGGGACAGGGGAGACAAAGGTATTAGGTCAGCGCCTGTCAATACATTCAGCGGGTCATATTTCATAAGACTCTTCAGTGTCTGACTTGGTTGTTATTTTTGACTGATAGGATATCTTTGTTTGGTGTGAATGAGTTTTTCAAGCGCGGGGCCGGGTGGAACATACAAGTACGGGATCCGATTTTCTTTCTACTGCAAACAGCTAGCAAGTCGGCTAGTTCAGTGTCAACACAACAAGGTAGGACTCAAAACAGATGACATATTTTACCTTGATTGAAAAAGGCTGCATTAAGGCAATATCAGTTGAACAAACGGGTTGTCGAGCTAAACTGCTATACAACATGTCTGTCTGACGTTGTGATCATGTTATGTTGTGTTCATGTTGTGTTGCGTTAGCAGCCAGAGCAGGGGACACACAGCCGTCCACCTCGATTAAATACAAGTGCATACATCGCTACCTATACAAAACAATTAACTATTTTCAATAAGTCTCCAGCTACGCAATCCTAATCATGTTGAAAGTAGCCATATGAATGAATATAGGATATCCTTTACTCTCCTCTTATGCTATTTTTTTTGTTGTTGATAAAAGTCAGTTGTTTTCTTAATTCTTTTAGCAGGCAATTGAGGGCTATGTGTCCTGTCTTTACTGATGGTGCATGTAAAAATCTGTGTAGCAGGATGAAGAGGGTGAAAGGAGACGAGGAGGAAAGCAACAGCACATCTCATGAAAGCCCACCGGAGGTTTGCAAAAAGGTCCGGAAGCAGCTGAGTGAGGAACCAGATGAGGAGGACGTGCAGTGTGACCTCGGTTGTGACTGGACACGGCTACCTCAAGAAATCGTGCTCCACATCTTCCAGTACCTCCCGCTGCTGGACAGAGCCCCCGCCTCACAGGTGTGCCGCGGATGGAACGAGGCCTTCCACATGCCGGAGCTGTGGAGATACTTTGAGTTTGAGCTCAACCAGCCTACGAGCTCCTATCTGAAGGCCACTCATCCGGACCTCATCAAGCAGATCATCACACGGCATTCCAACCATTTACAGTATGTCAGCTTCAAGGTAATGTGCTTTTAGACATTAGTCCCAGCATTGAATCAAAATAAGGGATAATGTATTTTGAATCATTACCAATTTCACTCCTCTCGTTTGCCCTCTCTTTTCTCCAGGTTGACAGTAGCACAGAGTCAGCCGAGGCAGCGTGTGCCATTCTTTCTCAGCTGGTGAATTGTTCTCTGAAAACCCTGGGGCTGATATCCACAGCAAGGCCTAGTTTCATGGAACTGCCCAAGGTATACGTTATGATGCTACCTGCAATATGACTACAGCCAATGGACAAGAGGGAGATTGTATGAATGTTGTGTGAATGCAATGTTATGTGAATGCAAACAATGTTGACCCTAACCCTTAAGCACAGCACCCATGTTTGCATGTACATTCTGTACATGTATATTAAAAAAATACTCACTTTTAAAGATCTATTTTTGTTTTAGTTATTTGCATAATATTACGAATTTGTATCCATTCGTTATTATTTTACTGTACTGTTGCTGTTCTGACATCAACGTTTCTTATCTATTGTCCAACTTTCAATCGGTAAGGTTTTCTTGAGTACTTTCTAGGGTGAGTATTGCACATGCTAGTGGTATGAGGCTCATTCTAACAGAGCAGTGTATTCTATCCCCCTCACACAGTCCCACTTCATCTCAGCGCTGACCGTGGTGTTTGTCAACTCCAAGTCGCTGTCCTCTCTGAAGATCGACGACACACCGGTGGACGACCCGTCTCTGAAGGTGCTGGTGGCCAACAACAGCGACACCATGAAGCTGTTGAAGATGAGCAGCTGCCCCCACGTCTCGCCAGCAGGTATGTGAAGGGGCCACAGCGTTACCTCAGTCGGCCTCAGGAGAGACTTTGATTAGTGAGTCTGATTCTTGAGTCACCATTTACATTGAGTCTGTAATTCTGTAAAAAGAACAGCTTACTCCATGTATTGATCCATTTCAAGGCTGTGATTTTCTCCAGGGATTATGAAAGAGAAAGATTTGTTTTCATCTGGCATACTTGCAAACGCATACAATTTCTTGGAACCGTTTAAATAACTGGCTGGAGGGCTGCCCGTTAACTCAGTCATGGTCCGCTTGCGTGACAGACCCAGGGGGACTGCTTCTGCACAGGAAACGAGAAGCTATCAACCTTTACACATTTAGCTCAATGTCTGATAACCTCCACAGCTGCAGAACAATTGTATTGACTCACCAGGGCCTGTTCCTCGGTGCACTGCAGGCATCCTGTGCGTGGCAGACCAGTGCCACGGGCTGCGGGAGCTGGCGCTGAACTATCACCTCCTGAGCGACGAGCTGCTGCTGGCCCTCTCCTCGGAGAAGCACGTGCACCTGGAGCACCTGCGCATCGACGTGGTCAGCGACACCCCCGGCCAGCACTTCAACGCCATCAAGAAGAGCAGCTGGGAGGCCATGGTGCGCCACTCGCCCAAGTTCAACCTGGTCATGTACTTCTTCCTGTACGAGGACGAGTTCGGCCCCTTCTTCTGCGAGGAGACGCCCGTCACGCACCTGTACTTCGGCCGCTCGGTCAGCAAGGACGTGCTGGGCCGCGTGGGCCTGCACTGCCCCCGCCTGGTGGAGCTGGTGGTGTGCGCCAACGGCCTGCGGCCCCTGGACGAGGAGCTGATCCGCATCGCCCGGCACTGCACGCAGCTGTCGGCGCTCGGCCTGGGCGAGTGCGAGGTGACGTGCAGCGCCTTCGTGGAGTTTGTCAAGATGTGCGGCCGCCGCCTGTCCCAGCTGTCCATCATGGAGGAGGTGCTGATACCCGATCAGAAGTACACCCTGGACGACATCCACTGGGAGGTGTCCAAGCACCTGGGCAGGGTCTGGTTCCCGGACATGATGCCCACCTGGTAAAGGCCAGGCCACAGACTTTGGAACGGGGTGTGATCAGAGGGACTTGGAGGGGCGTTGGCTTGATGGGTCCCGTGTAGCACAGAGCCCGTCCGAGGTTCTGTAGCGGACTCCCCTGACCATCTTTTCCCTTGTAGAGGGAAGGCTGTGGGCTAGGATGTGAACTGAAAAGAGACAGACACATTATACGCCAACCAGAGGAATACTGTCTAGAGCTCGAGCTGCACACCAGAAGGTCGAGAAGGGGGTCCTCCTTCATGGGAGGAATTCAGGCCCCGATGCTTTACTTTGGACATTCATCTCACACTTCAACAGGCAGATAATTGTACCTAAACAGATGTTTTTTATGACTGTGCACATTTGAGCTACAATGAATTTGTAGCGTGCTACTTATAATCCGTATTGACACGGCCATTTGGACGTCAGTGGCTGTATATATTTAAGAGATTTTTTTGAATTTTTTTCACTACTATTCCAACACCACCATAGGCTTATCTGGCCGGTCAAAGGTAATGGAAGTCATATGGATTCTTACAGGTCATCCTGTTCTTCAAGCCATTCGATTTTCAAAAATAGAATGCTTACATTATCTTATTTACCACTAATAGAACAAAAAACGGAGGCTATGCAACCAAATTGCAACCATGTTGCAATTTTAGCATTGCAACATGGTATTTAAAAAGATAAACTGGTCAGTGTTTACTGATAACCATCAAAACACTTCCCAGAATGTCAATAATATGAATTATTATTATCAACATATCATTACACATTTCGTGGCTCCCCTGGGGTGTCCAACAATTACATTTTCAGTTATATAAATATGATAAGCACTTTTAAGATGACTTTATCAATATCTAACAAAGTATTACATTCAGGAATATAAGCTTATGATCAGCAAAATTGCACTTCAAAGTTGGCTCAAATGTAATTCAATTAAGTATGGCGGAACAGTATATATACGGGGGAAGCTAAAGCATGCTTACTGAATCAAAGTATATCTGTTATGACCATTGATGTCCTCCAGGTATCCTACAAATATTTCATGTGTTTGCAGTATCCCGAAGTGTCTTTGGGGAAGGGCTGTGAGATGATAGGAGAGGCTGTATCCAGGCCTCCGTGTAAAATGAAGGTGTACACAGTGTAGAAGGCTCTCCTGTTGCAATGGATGTTCTCCTCTGCATTTCTAGTTCTACTAAGCACCTTACACTAAAACCAAATATTGTAAAACGATAGCTTTAAAGCAAAACATGGGTTTGAGGAAGGGCAATATTTACAGAATTAACAGAATTTATAAAATATAAATTGAGAGTTTGGAGGCAGCTTAAAAATAGCCTCCACATCAATAGTGTACACTGGGAGTGCACTGATAATCTATCCGTCTCTCAGGTCTGTGGAGGCATATATGGACATATTTATATATATATATATACTGTATATGCTATTTGCCTATTTGTGAACTTAGCCCTCTCTGCTCTCTCTCTGGATAACTGCCCTCATACCTGCCAAGGTGTAGGCATCTCTGCATAGGTTTGGGATGGAAGAGACAGCCTTTTCTGAGTCACTCAGCACATCAACATCATGGACAGGAGGTTGATGTGCTGAGCGACATCATGCTGTGGTTCCTGTCAAAGGCATCCATTGGTTTCAGGTAGAAGGAAAGAGGTTTGGCAAGTGAGATGAGTCGAACGATTGTATTTTTTCCTCTTAAGGAAGTGAGAAGTGTATATAAAATACTATGTGTTTGATTAAATAGAAAATGTGTTTCTTTATGTCAGGATTTCCAATTTCCATCACCAACTGGCTTTTGTAATTTCTATAGAAGTATCCTTTTGCTAGATGGATTTTAATCTTCCCGTTGTTCTTGTCACTAGAGCTAATTAGGCAGGTCGTTTATTGATGAATGGATACTGCTTTCGTCATTTTACCTGGTGGTCTTTCAGTTATGTGTACAGCAAACAATCAATATGAAGAGCTTTTTAATGCTTCGCCTCTTTCAGTAGGTTTAAAGCTGTAGATTATCTATTTTATTTTTTGATAATGTTTAATGGTTTGTATTTTTAAAACTTTGATTGTAATCCATAACAGATGTGTTCCGTGTTCCCCCCATTTAGAACAATTAGACCTAAATATTCTTGGATCATGTTGAATAAGTGTTAAAATGGACCCAACTCAAACGTGAGGATCCATTCTTCACTTTTGGATATGTAGGCAGCGATAGTTTAAACAAATGTATTTTGCTTAATCAAGCATGTAATTTTTCTAAAGAATAAGGCTTTAATTGGGTTAGCATAGCAACAGAGATGCCCCCTCTCATCATTTAGCCACTCCTGAGCCCAATTAAACTGAAGTAAATTAAATCAAAGTTAACTGGTATTGACCAAGCAGCTATTTTAACTTTTGTTCTGTATGGCAAATGCTTTTTCAAGTTTGCTTTACCGGTTGCTTTATTGATTAAATCAATTGTTATGGACATGTGATCATGGAATAAAGAATTGTGAATGTATATGTTAACTTTACAACTTTTACTTGTTGATACGGAAATAACAAATGAACATTAATACCAGGGCTTCCAAACCTATTAGTTGGTAAAAAGGATTGTATACTTTGGGATTAGTCATTCAGACTGACTGGTCAATCTTAATTTAATTAAATACATTTTAAGTCCAAAGAACCAATCATTGCAAAACGGTGGGGTTATATCTTTAGAAGAATTGAGTGCAGATCATTCATGGTCTTCTTCAGCCTTTGGTCTTGGCTAGGGATCAAGAATTTCATTAGAATAAATTTGCCACGAATAGCAAGTGACTTCAATTACTACCAAGACACTGCTGAACATGTCCTTTTTATTACACATGTGGAAAAATGATATTTTTAGAAAATAACAGGTCATCTTATACATTAAAGGGGATCTGGGCCGCGCCAACAATAGCAACTATGGAAAACACTTTGTAACACAGATTGACTTAAAAACACAGTGGTTGAGGCAGCAGGTAATACATCCATTAGGTTAAAACATCGAGAGGAAAAATGTATGTTTCAATATACAATTTCGATACAGTCATCTGACTAAATCCTACAGAAAAATACAGTCTGAAAACATCAGACCACTCCAATAATTACAGTTGTTTGATCTTAACCAGTTAACCAGGCTTAGCATTAAATTCTTAAGGCAAATAGAGAGCAAACAGAATATAAGCATACATTAGGGTAAGGGCACCTCCTCGTAAACAATTTGCATATAGGGCGGTTTCATCGGCAGATGCCAATACTCAGAGTTGTAATAAAGGTAGAAGTTCTTGTGCACCACCACCTTCTCATAAATGTCCACTAAACTAATGGCAAAGTCTACGTAGGACTGGTGGGGCCTGAAGGTGTAGTAGAATTTCTGGATGTCTGCTGCCAGGTCTTTCATGGAGGGCTGTCCGAATATGGTGCTGTCGTTCCCAAGGTAGGTGGGCTCTCCACTGTACAGGTAGACCTTGGTGTATTTGGTCGGGGAGCTGCTGGACAGTTTGGCCCCGAGGTCGGCCAGCTTCCTGTAGGTGCGGTGGACAAACTGGGAGCAGTCGAAGGACTCGAACCACACCGTGGCGTTCGGGCCCGGGTCGGAGCGCACCGTCCACGTTTCGTAGTAGATTCCCGTCTGGTTATCCTCCTGCACCCACTGGGCCATGTCATTAAACATGTCACCTGGGGGAGGACATGATCACAGGGGGATCACCACAATGACACGCTTATTCCTGGTCTGTGGCTTCCGCTTGCTTCCACTCGGTTATTTGTATTTTGAAATGTATTTAACCTTTATTTCTCAATGACTCTCTGAGATTTATAACCGATTTTCAAGAGAAACCTTGCCAAGAGCAGCATAACCATATCGCACACTGCCATGGAAGCCTTCATTTCTATAAATAGCTATTCTTTATAGTGTGCCGAAGATATTTTTGAAACTTTTTTCTTACCAGTGATGACTCCAATTTTTTCCAGGGTGCCATTTTGAGACCAGTGCACATCATCTACGCCCTCGAAGAAGCACGCAGCACCCTGGTTGCACCAAAACGGAGCACTGGCGTTGGCTCTCAGGTGAGGGAAAGTGCAGTTGCCCAGCTGGAACAGCTCGTACCACTCCATCGTGTAGTTACTCTCAGTCTCAGCGCTGCTGAATCCGATGGCATCATGCATAATATGCTGTATAATAACAAAGACAGACCAATGAATATACAATGTATGATGATGACTCTGTGATGCTAAGCATATATATCCCACTTACTTTTTCTACTTACAAATTTGCCCATTAAATCTCCATACTTGAACTCCCATACTGGTGCTTGCAGTCGATATACTGAAATGCTATCAGTGTCCCTCATGTAGGGTATTCGTCCATCTCGATCACCATTAGGGCAAAATGGGTACAGGGCTTCGCAGTACGAATCCACATCTGGCCTTTCATCAACCCGCCTTTGACAAAATTACATGTAATACAAGCATTAAAAAAACCATATAAAAGCTTTCGTAAATATTTGAGTTTTGTCTCTCGTATGCAGGAAATGCTATCGGAATACCACCAACAAGTTTCAAGAATATGTAGGCCTATCTGAAGTGTAGCAACGTTTATATGAAAGTGGAAAGTCACATGATTGTGGTTGAGCTGGGACCCCATCCCAAGTCAGAGAGGTTCGTTGTACCTGTATGGGACGGGCCACCTCGACGACTGTTGAGAGAGAGGTCTGGTATGTGCCCTCACATAGAGGCACGACAACAGATCCAGAGTAAAACACAGAAGCGTCAGTAGAAATCTCATGTCAGAACTCACGCACACAGGAACCGAATATGATCAGAAAGTTGGACGGAAAGTCCTCATAGCGCCACTTCCCTGTATACAGTCGGTGACGTACAGGTCACATGGTCTTGTTTATCATGGGCAGTCATGCGGTTGAGGTTAAAAAGTTCTTAACTAATTACATAGACGTAGACTAACCAGGTAACCAGTACGGATATTCTTCTTAAAATAGAAATTATAAATATATAATGTAGCCTATACTTGTATACATGCCTAAAATGGATCGAATCTGATATGAAGTACTTTTATTAAACTAAATTATATGTGCAAATCAGTTGTATTTTTAAGTATATATTTAAAGCACATTTAATTATTTATTAATGTAGTGAGCATGGGGATTATCATAGACGTTTAATGAATAATACAGCCACACATGTATGCAATTTGGGCTTGTTTTAATCATCCGCTAAAGTAGAGGGCGCTATGGTCATAACACGTTACATTACAATCTCACACGCTTGACAACAAGTCTTCTCGAGCCGGTTGTTTTGTACTTGAGGCATCGGGTCGTCGATAATAACAACACACTATCATCTCAGCATGGGGAAGCGCGTCGCTGTAGTGCTCGCAGGCTGCGGAGTATTCGATGGCACTGAAATCCATGAAGCCTCCGCTGTTTTGGTCCATCTCAGCAGAGGGGATGCAAGTGTACGTACAATGTTGCTAGTGTTTTGCAGTCATACACTAGCTAGCCCCATGTGTGACCCGATTACCCTCCATAATATTGGCCCACCTACTATTACTACAATATTCAATAGTAGTTTATTACTTATTGATGTAACATATTTTGGCTATCCTAAATGTTTAATTTTGCAATCCAAAATTCCAACAAACGACAATGTTTTTGTTTACATTGTTTTTCTTTGTTTACATTTTTATTATCGGTGATCAATAAATGGCAACTCCGTGCAGGTGAAAATGTTTGCCCCCAACGTGGATCAGATGCATGTGGTGGACCACATGAAAGGCGGTCCCACGGAGGAGAAGAGAAACGTGTTGGTGGAGAGTGCCAGGCTGGCACGAGGAGACATTCAGGATCTGTCTAAACTCCTCGTCAAAGACTATGATGCCATCATTTTCCCAGGTGCAGGGTTGCCCAGGCAACTGTGATCCAAATTATGTTGATAGCCTGCTGAACGGATGCCCCTGGCCTTCGTTGTGTCCTCTTTGCTTCACATGCTCCCAATAAGGGATGAAACAAATCATGAATTCAGGGAGTGAAACAGCCCTGCCAAATTTAGATTAACTTAAAATTATATTGAGTTAATACTTTATGATACCATTATTTTTCTTATTTCCCACAGCCCAAGGCTAGTATAACTTTAAGTAGTATAACTTTCATAACAATGTGAAAAATATAGAGCGACGACTTATCAATCGTTTTTTTTTTTGGTTGAAAAATTAACAAAAGTTTTTGGTCCTCCCATGGTCGGTTTTGCAGGCGGCTTCGGCGCGGCTAAGAACCTGTGCACCTGGGCTACAGAGGGGAAGGACTGCAGTGTCAACGTGGAGGTGAAGGGGGTTCTCCAGGCCTTCCACGGTGAGGGCAAGGCCATTGGCCTCTGCTGCATCTCCCCCGTCCTGGCAGCCAAGGTCTTCCCCGGCTGCGAGGTCACAGTCGGCCGCGAGAACGACGACAAGTAGGTTTGCTTAGGTACACCTGGATGTGTCTTCCTTAACCTGCATTGTTCCGCTGCTTGCACAAAGTGCCCCAACAAATACCAACAGCCAGTTTAAGAACGATGGCCAAAGTTGGCTAACGCCGATTCAACAAGAAATGCGACCCGACAACCACCAGTGTCCTGTGCACAAACACACAATGTTGTGTTTGTTGGGGCAGTGGGGAAGCACCTTTACATGTCTGCTGTATGTTTCGTCTCGCTATCTAAAACTGACTATCTTATAAACAATTACAAACTAGAACGTAACAGTGTGTAACTGAATGGGGCAGTCTGTTACTGATGCTGGAAAAGTATTTCATCTTTGGTGCACATAGTTCACACATGGCGTCCGTATATTAGCTTTTACGCGCTGTTACAGTCCTAAGGCGTGTTGGCTTCATTCTTTGTACAGATACCCCAACACCACGGATACAGCGGCGGCCATCGTCCAGTTGGGCTGCACGCACGTGAGCAAGAGCGTGGCCGAGAGCCACGTGGACGAGAAGAACAAAGTGGTCACCACCTGTGCTTTTATGTGTGACGCGCCCCTCCACGAGATCTTCGATGGCATAGGCACCATGGTGCAGGCTGTGCTGAAGCTAGCCTGATTTCCCTTTGACTGGGATGAATGCTGGAAAATGAACGCACTTAGTTGCATGCACTCTGCTGTAAGAGCCCACTGGCCAAAACCAGTATAAACCTGATCATAATATTACTGACGACCAGTAGCAGAATCATGTGACCATTCTAACTGTTCTCTTGATGCAAGCCAACAAGAGTTATGTTTGCGTCCTCCAGGCGGATTTGTAGGAGGAAATGAAAGTCAAATAAAGTAAATTCCCTTTCTCATAGGGAAACAGGAGTAGTTTGGTTTATGAGAAGCATTGTCATTTGTCAGCATTATTTATTTTCCATTCACATCTAATAAGATATTGCACAATACATCTTACTGCAAGACAGTAAGGTATTGTCACACAAATTCAAAGACATTACAAAATCGTAATTTTCAATGCATATGTTTTCTGTGATTGAAATAAATATATAAAGCTCTAACAAACAAAATATATAACTAATGTATATCCAGATCTAAATACTTTTAAGACTTTAAGCCTATTGATTACTTGTCATCTGGAGGTATAAACCAAGAGCAGAAGAGTCTGTGATTCGCTCCATGTTTCCCACGACGTCCAAGAGGCCCTCCAACCCCTCAGACGACAGCACGGTGGACGCGTTGTTTCTAAACTTCCTCTCCAGGTCTTCTTGGCTCAGCGGCCGTCTCCAGTGGCCGTAGAACGTGTCGCACCTTCCCGCGTACCTGTTCCCCAGGTGTGTTTCTATGACGACTTCACAGTACATCTTGTCGAAGCTGGGGTGGTTGTCCTCGGGGCTTTCCACCCAGACCTTGGACAGAAGTTCCCTGAGGGCAGGCCGGTTCCTCTGAGCGTCGCTGAAGGACTCCACCGTCACCCGGTCGTCCAGCAGGGCCGAGCAGGCGTTGAACTGGAAGGAGTGCCTGGCCTGGTGCTCCGAGGACGGGCAGGTGCGGTTGATGTACTTGGAGGCCGGCACTCTCAGCGTCACGCTCCTGACCTGGTCGAGGTGGTTGGTGTTGTTGGAAGACTCTCCTCCGCTCCGGAGCTCAGCCTTGGCCGCTAACGCCGCCTCTGCCACCCAGTGCATCCCCAAGTGAGCAGGGAAGCTCTTGACGGCCACGCTCTGACTCTCCAGGGCCCATTCGAAGCCCCCGACGTCAGCCATCGCAGAGGGGTTGTACTCGTTGAAGAAAACCCCGAAACCGGACTCCAAGTCCAGGACGTCCGGGTTCCCCTCCAGCCCCATCCAGGCCAGCCGAGCGGCCTCCAGCCCTCTGCCCGCGGCGTTCCCCATGTGGAGAGGCTTGGTCGGGGTGGCAGCGTTGGCCAAGGGGGAACCAGCGGACGATGCTGCGATGGCCAGAGCGTGAGTGCACTGGGCTGGGGACAGACCCAGGAGATTGGCTGAGGCTGCTGCACTTCCCATCACACCAACTACAGTGGGTGGATGGAATCTAAAAGTTGTGAGAAAAAAAACAACTTTTAGCACCATGTGTTGCTGTATAGTCAAATCATCAGTCTCACTGGTGTAAGCAAAGCAGGAAATAGCTTCAAGATAGGTTTGGTTTATTAACAAACCGGGCCCTACCTTTGAGGGATGTTGAGGGCTTCCCTGGAGAAGCTCAGCAGTCGGCCTTGTACCTCGATGCCAATGTTGAAGGCCAGGATCAGGTCTAGTCCAGTGAGCTTCCTGGGAAGGACCTCGGCCAAGGCCAGGACCGCAGGGAGAATGGCCCCAGATGGATGAGTGGCCGGGTGCCACGTGTCATCAAAGTCCATAGAATGAACCTGCAGTGTGGGGAGATCAGAGATCAAATCGGGTTTGTCAAGGGGAAGAACACCTTCACATACACATTATGCCTGTGCATATGTCCTATCGCAGTCTAGCAGGCCAAAGATGAACTATGAATGAATGTCCTGTTATTGGAATATAATGTACAACATTGATCAGCTGAAATGTATTCCTCTGCAGACAGTGCTTTGAGCGTATTGGTTTGGCGTTGTCAAGGAAACATCTGGTCGATAGTTGTTTTGGATCTTAAATCTTGGATTTTTAGCACATTCATCCAAAACCAAAAAGAAAATAAGTGGCAGATATCCGGTTTTTGAAGAAGAATGCACAACCTTGAATGCAATATTGAATATTCTGAATCATTCAACCCTTCTATGGTATGAGAATACTGCATAATAGTTGAAATCAAGTTTCTAAAACAATCGTTTGTTTTGTCTGCACAATGATTGTGTTTGAGTCGACAAAATGTTGATCTAGGATGAAGAAAACTTGCTCTCATATCAATGAAATATAAATGATTATTTGCATTGTCCTCTAGTCTAGAGGAAATTCTGTGTTTCCAAAAAGATTTTGAATGAGTAATGATACAAATGAACCAAAAGCATTATTACAACTAGGAAAGCCCCCCCACACACACACACACACACACACACACACACACACACACACACACACACACACACACACACACACACTCTGTTATGATGATGAGACCCAGGGCAGTTGCTACGATTCCTGGGCCCCTAGACAAGATTTACTGATGGGCCCCCCTGTGCTGAATTGTTGACGGGGGGGGGCGATGTAAGGAGCAATTGTTGACGGGGGGGGGGGGGGGGGGTGGAAGGAGCAATTGTTGACGAGGGAGAAATTGTTGACGGGGGGGGGGGGGGGGGGGGGGGGGCGCTATGGTAGTACTATGGGCTGGTAGTAAAATAAAAAAATAAAAATATATTTTTTTTTTTGTGGGCCCCCCCTGGGCTGTGGGCCCCTAGAATCGTCATCACCTTTCACCCCTTATGACCTACCGCGACACCGTTGACGAAGGCAGCGTGCTGCGGGGGCAGGGCCGTCTCTGCCCTCCCCCAGACCTGGCTCTGATCCCTCGATGTAAAGCTCTGCAATAAAACACTCTGTATGACTAAAGGATAAAACAAGATTGTTTGTACCGTCAGGAGGAGATAAATGCTAAATGCATCACAGGGGATTTCCATGGCACAGTAGTGTACAGCTTTTGTAGAAAAGATCTGAAGAGAACAGTGTGGATTTGGGGATATACAGCACATGTGCTCAATTATCAATAATTTCCATCAAAACATGTTTGTATCTATATATTTATATTATGTTTTGTGTGTGTGGCATAAGTTATTATTAGTTATTCAGCCATGCAGATGCTTTTGTCTCTGAGAATTCAGATACAGTTGATTAAGAAATAGTGGTGAGGCATATTACTCAAGGATATAACTAGGTACAGGTAAGCTGTGAACATCGGGGATCAAACAGAGCCTTTCTGCTGGGAGTTGAACACGTAAACCACTACAACATTCTCGCCCTTCTAGATCTTGTTCATGCGAGTTTCCTTTAGATGCAATTCATTTCGTATACAGCCGATGAAATATTCAGTTCACAGGATGGAGGTCACAGTACCTGGCTGTACCGGAGGGCTTTGTTGTAGACGTCCGTCTGGGTGCCGATCAGCCCCACCCCCAGGGTGTCCAGCATCATCCTCTTGCTCCGGGAGATCACTCGCTCTGTCAGGTGGCCCCTGCCCAGACCACTGATCGCGGCCCCAAAACTTCTGGTAACATTCTGGGAAAAAACAACAAAGTTATGTTGAGGATTCCCATCCAGCCTAGTAGATCACCAACCTTGAGGGAAAATGCTCAAAATACGTATTGGAAAGGCATTCAAAATGGTTAATCAAGTTGTAATTCGATTTTTATTTTATTTTAATTGGCAAAGCATTAAAAATAATAAATGTATTCGATCTGTGATACCTTGCGCAGCATGTTTTGGTTCCTCCCGTGGTAATGATTAAAAATAATGTAACTCAAGTTGAGGGCGGGTCACTTAAATACAATACGGCCTACCCACTCGAATAATGACGGGCCACGGAGATTTTCCCGAATGACCACTGAGGATTTCTTTCTGAGGAGGAAGTTTAACCATTCAAACCATAATCATCAACAATTACAATCAGATTCAAAATCAGCATGTAATTTTATTACAACTTATTGTAGTAGCCTGCACAAGAACACAAGAATACAATTCTTAGGCTTGGTTCCTCAACAGCCACAAGATAATGTAAATAAAGATAAGTAAAAAATAACATGTAACAAATATGTAAAAAGTAATGTGTTGATATGAATAAACAAAAAATTCCATTAAGGTACATTCAGATCTCATTTTGATGTGTCAAATCTATTCAAATTTCATATTATGAACCATTAAAGTAAAAAACTAGTTGGTATTAATGTCATTATTTTTTATCTATTGCCAATAGGTAAAAACCAAAAACCTTGTGCTTTCAGTTCTACAGTGTTGGGGAACTAGACAGCAAGCTTTAGGGAACTAGATTGCCTCACCAAAAGACACTGGGAAGTTTCCGGGTGGCTGTCTAGTTTTCAGTCTATTTTATTAAATTGGCCCCTTTCAGAGAAACTCCAGACATCTCCTCCTTGACTGATGAGGAGACATTTATTGAATGCTTGAAATGTAATAGCCTACGTTTTGATGAAAACTATTTCGATCCCTGTGGTATGTGCGTGGCGTGCTAGGTATGACTCGGAGAGTGGTAAATGTTCAACGCATGGTTTATTCCAGAGAAACAAGGTAAACGGTAAACGGGCTTGCGTTCTGGGCCCGTTTCCCGATAACGATGGATCCACACTCGTACGATCATTCTCACGACGGATCTTGTGATCCATCGTAAATTTCTTTGGAGCGTTTCCCGAAACACGACACGGTGCTGAAATGGGCTTAAAGCGTTAAAATATCTCCCCATCAAGGCCAACAGCAGAGTAGCATACGAATAGAATAGACTGCAATAATATGAATGCTAAAGATTAAAACACAATTGATTAGGCCTAGGCTGACATATGCATCAGTCCTAATCCTGAATGCAGTTTGTGTACATTTTTTCAGGGCATTTTTCCCCCCTGAAATAATTCCATATTAACAAAAATCAAAAATAGCTTGTGTGACAACTACATTTATCTTGTCGTGTTGTCCTACTTACTACGGTGAGGGTTTCGTGTAATTTAGCCACCAGAGGGCGCCCCCGACACATTTACCGCCTGAGGCGATATATTTTTCAAGATAGGGCCCCTAACGCGGTCTGGGCCCCTGTGCAGTGCACCGGTTGCACCGTCGATATTTACGCCACTGTCTTCTGTCATTGATCAATATGAGGACATTTTAAAAACCAATGGTTGAATTAAAATCAGAAGGAGACAGCAAGTGCAGCTCGAAAGTGACCTCCCACACAAGAGCAATGGAATCATTTGATTTTATTATATGCCTTGTGACGTGGCGTTTGATCGGAAGCCTACATCTGAGCTGCGCATGTATTTTTGGAATTTTAAATTGCTGCAATAAATTATGTTGTTGTTGACTTCTAACATGTCTCTATCTTTGCTGTTTAGTCTATGAGTAATATATCGGCGATAACCACTGTTTTTGGTTGCGAAATAACGCCAGCTGGGCATGTCCACTGGTGACGCTGTCACGCCAAAATTGTACCGGGGGCGAAAATTGTACCGCCTACGTAATCCGCGTTCGAAAATTAGCTAGACTACAAGCTAGCTAGACTACATACACTTTAAACACTCAGTTTACTAGCTAAATTCGATTAAACAATTAAATACAATACAAATATAAACTACGATACACTTTAAACATTCAGTTTACTAGCTAAATTCGACTAAACAATTAAATACAATACAAATTAGGGCTTTGACTTTTGCCCAAAAATCATATTCGAAGTTCGTTTGTTTATTAATATTAACATTCAAATATTTATTAATAATATTTTGACCATTAAATGCCTTCAGTAAGACCTGGATTGGGCTTCGCGAGGTTTGTTTACTGGCGTTGCTATGGTTACCGGTCTTGCGTGTTCCAACGGTTTATAAGGTTTCTAAAAATCGCTGTCCAATCAATACTTCATTCACTGCCTCTTCCGTGGTCATTACAATATTATGAATAGACTGCGTCGGGTTCTCCGACGTCTCTCCCTCTTGGCCTGCCCATAACAGGTTTGAATATTAAGGGCTGCCTAATATTATTTGAATTTTGATATATTTTTTGATATTCAAATTATATTCGAATAACGAAGTTCGGAGTCAAAGCCCTAATACAAATATAAACTACGATACACTTTAAACATTCAGTTTACTAGCTAAATTCGATTAAACAATTAAATACAATACAAATATAAAGTAAAAACAAGTGTTATCTGTATTATGTTATTTCGTCTTGATGAGCGCAAATGTTTTTTGAAACCTGCCTGGCAACGGACAATCGCGTCGAACGATGACGTAATGTTTCGCCGCGGAGGGCTGTACAATTTTCGCCCCCGGTACAATTTTGGTGTGACAACGCCACTGAGGCTATAGTAGGCTAAAGGCCCATTCACACCCTACTGTAACTGTAACGGACTGTTTCGTCCGGTCCCGGAGGTATGAATCGGCCTTTAGCATCCTTTAGCATTCTTCATCATTTACCTCCTTCCCCTCAGCAATATCTTCTGCAAATTTGACATTCATTTCCACTGTTATGCTGATGACACCCAGCTTTACCTCTCTACCAAGCCCTCGTCCGCTCTCCCGCCCACTTCCCTTACTGATTGCATCACAACATCAATAACATCACCAGATCTGCCTATTACCATCTACGCAACATCAACCACTTCCGCCCATCCCTCACACCCCATAGCACAGCCATCCTTGTTCACACCCTGGTCACTTCCCGCATCGATTACTGTAACTCCCTCCTCTTTGGTATCCCCCTCAAGTCCATCCGTAAGTTTCAACTGGTCCAGGACTCTGCCGCTCGCATCATCACCAGAACCCCCTCCATTAATCACATCACTCCTGTCCTTCAGCAGCTTCACTGGCTCCCGATCAAAACCCGCATCCATTTCAAGATTCTGCTCCTCACCTTCAAGGCCCTCCACAACCTCGCCCCTCCATACATTTGTGAACTCATGCACACCAACACACCCACCCTTACTCTCCGGTCCTCCTCTTCCATTCAACTCACTGTACCACCCGCCCGCCTGGTCACCATGGGGTCCAGGGCATTCAGCCGATCTGCCCCCCACCTCTGGAACACCCTCCCACCTGATATCCGTAACTCTGACACTCTCTCCACTTTTAAGTCCGTTCTAAAAACACATCTTTTTAAACTGACATTTTCAATCTAATTCAATGTCTCCCACCCATTTCACCCCACTTGTGTAAATAGTTTTAATGTATCTTGTTCTTGTGTTTTTTATGATTGTTGATTTTATTTTTTAACATTGCCCTGTAAGGTGACCTTGAGTGCTATGAAAGGCGCCCTCAAATAAAATGTATTATTATTATTATTATTATGATCCTACGAGTACCCCTGTGTTAGTGCCATTTTGCCATATTGTAATTTAGACTCAGATTTAGATATTATATTATTTAGATGAATATTTAGTGATTGATCATTATATTGATTGACTAGTTGTTTTGCATCGTTTTGCATTCTAGTTTAATAACTGTTTAGTTTACTTGCTTTCATTGATTAGAATTATTAGAGATGCATAGGATACAGTATATTAGTTGCTTTAGAGCGCGCTGTTATGACGCAGGGATTCGCGCATTTAGGGAATTATTTTGTATTTGTATCTTTTGTTTCATTCAGTAAAGATGGAGCGAACACAGTTTTTCTACTGTTGTTTCAACACGGTAAACACGCGTAGACCTCAGCCTTTCTGTCATAGAGTGGTTAAGTGACTGAATGTGTTGAGAGATATTTACTGATCAGTGATCACTACAAGGGAACTTTAGCCACTACACCCTGTAGTCCTCGTTAGCTACGAGCGTTTTCACGACGTTCGCTACCAACGACGCTTACGAGAAACAGTGTGAAAACTGTCCGATGCTCGTACGACGCACTTGACGATCCACTTAGGCTATCGATGCTTTCGGGAAACGGGGCCCTGGAGGTGGTTCATGAAACATCTGGCAAACACAGGTAAACAAACAGTTATTATCGGGAGTGGGCGGAGTGGTAAATAAGCCACGCCTACACATTCTAAAATTTACCCAGGTAAACCTTTGGTCCGTCTTGGCAAAGTGGCCATTTTTGTAGTCTTTAACTTATAAATCATTAAAACCTCATATGGTGTTGTCCATTATGTGGTGAAGACACCATTCATAACTGTGGTTAGACAGTTTCCATACACTGTAGCTATGTAGGGGAGAGCCGGGTCAATTGAAACACTTTTAAATTAAACGTCTTTTTCAAAGATGACGTTACGTATACAAATAATTTTAACATGTGATCAACAACTCACAGGTGTGTTCTCTTAATTACAAGTGAAATTTAATACATATGTTGGATGATCAAGCTGTTTTTTAACTTTGAACGCAAGTTGACATTTGTTTCAAACGCCCCGCCTAGTCGGGACGTTTGAAACACACATGCGGGAATGAAACAGCATATTTTAAAAATAATCTATTGCCCTTACTCTTGTTTTTACGCTACATACCAGACAACATACTAGTGTATGTCATTGCTAAAATTTCACATAATTCCGCATAATATAAATAGGTCAAAATATATTTTTGACCCGTGCGTAATTGTCAAGATGCACATTTCGGTTAAAACTCACCTTTCTTCTTTTGGACGACTAAATTTGCATTAAATTTACTTATTTCCCTGTCCTAAGTCATGTTTAAGGATACACAGTTGAACATCCTTTTATTTATTTTAAACAAAAACTACCAGGTCAACAGGATATCACGAGACCTGTTACATCTGAAATGTATCCAAGCGCCGCACGGGGTTAATTTCTTTGACACGCTCAGCCCGGCGCACAGAAGCATCCTGCACATTTACATGAACATTACGTTGAAATCATAATAAGCAGAACTTTGACACTCTAGATGATGGATGGTAATGGCCATGTGTCGTGACCAAGAGCACGGGTGTAGAAGACTAGCCTATAGCTTATACCCAGCAGTTCTTAAGTGTGCATGTCCACTAAATTAAATTATTATTGTCATAATTTAATGTAGCCATTGTTATTTTGGATGCGTTACAATGATGGACGAAAAGTAGGCCTACCCTGCAAAATATTTAATAGCCAAGCTCCCACTCATAGCCTAACCCAGGCCTCATAGTTAGTTAGTTAATCAGTCTATAATGTTAAGTGAATTGTGCTGTAGGCCTACATTCACAGTATTTCCACTGCAAACTAGTGAAGACACATGGACAGTATAGTAGGCTGAATATTTTTATTCTTTGTCACACAGGTGACACAGGTAGTGTGTGTTACCGGTCCCAAGTGGCCAGGACGGGGGTAACAAATAGAGTTGAGACCGGACTCCCTGAAAAGCAGGTAACATGGGTTACAAGGACTGAAGCGGCACTGCTCTTGCTTGGTCTCCGAAATCCGTCTCTTTATTTCACAATTATCATGAATAACACATTAATAAATAAATAAATAAATAAATATAAACTCTTCCCTCGTTAAAGTGCCTGTTAAATTGTCTATTATTCCTTTGTAAGTTCTCTTTGCAAATAAAACATAAAAAGTGCAATAAAAAGTAAGGCTCACATGTACCGTTTCTCTCCACTCTTAGTTCACCTTAAAATCAATACAGAACTCCTTTTTATCAAAATCCTCATTAAAGTTAAAGTTCCTGTTTCAGCTTATTCGCTGGTTGTTTTGAGCTTTCTAACAATGCAATTAAATACTGTTCTGTTCCTATAATAGAAATAACATATTTTGGCTTTAAACCACAATAAACCATAACAAGACAATAACCAGCACCTAGGGAATTAACATTACAACACAGTCGGACCTACAATGGATTTGCCTGTCTAACAAACCGACTAAACATTTAATTATAAAACATCATATCAACACTTTTCTTATAGCCTACTCTAAAATATCTTATCATTACGTCATCTAACTCTTAATCACATTAAATACATTCTTAAACATGTACGTTAGGTGTTCAGGGCCAAAGTAAACTTAAACATACTCTACAGTGTGTGTGTTTCCACAATAATATACTGTGCGAACGGGCCAACTGCCATTTCACGCTAATGCCGTTCGGCGCGAAACCAACAAAGGAGTTTAACAGTTAATAACTCGATATTACAGACATCATATCAACACTTTTCTTATAGCCTACTCTAAAATATCTTATCATTACGTCATCTAACTCTTAATCACATTAAATACATTCTTAAACATGTACGTTAGGTGTTCAGGGCCAAAGTAAACTTAAGCATACTCTACAGTGTGTGTTTCCACAATAATATACTGTGCGAACGGTCCAACTGCCGTTTCACGCTAATGCCGTTCGGCGCGAAACCAACAAAGGAGTTCAACAGTTAATAACTCGATATTACAGACATCAAACTTGACACAAAGTTTATCAACTGTTCTAAAATATCCAGATTCATGAAAATCGTTATTTGTGTGAGTTTCACGGAGTACAAACCTGAAAAGCAGGTAACATGGGTTACAAGGACTGAAGCGGCACTGCTCTTGCTTGGTCTCCGAAATCCGTCTGGAGAGGAAGCGGAAACGCCCCCCAACCATAGGAGTCTGGGCTGCCGCGCAAACATTTTGGTACTGCCCCTTCCGTTTCCAAGTATACCGTAATAATAAGTTATATAAAAAAAATGCTCAATGTAAATAAAACGAATGTAAATTATTGACCAACGGTTATACATATACATTCACGAAAAAGAGAATACATCTTGAAATCGTGGTCTAGTTTTGAGTGTACCACATGTGCACTCCCGTCGGTGCAAGCCTCATGCGACCACTTGTAACAAAAGACACACTGGACCCACTCTTCCCCAGGCATCGAGGCGCTGAAGAGCTCGCAGCACACGAGGCAGCTGACGTCCTCGCTGGATAGGCCTAAATAAATTGGAGAAGTAGAGGCAGCAATAGTGGTGAACTCTGCTGCCTCCGGAACAGGACACACTAGGCCTAAGGTGGGGCTGACTCCATCAGCGGGCCAGGTGATGGTGGGAGGAGCAGCTGAGGTGGCAACAGGTGTGACTCCAGCAAGGGGGGCGGCATCAGGAGCGGGCGAGAACAGCCTCTTCTTGGGAGCCCGAGAGGAGGGAGGCTGCTTGGCGGGACGACGCTGCTTCACAGTTCCCTGCTTTTCCGCCTCTAAAGCAGCCCTCACCGGGGTGTCCGTAAGTATAGCAGTTGTCCTGAAAACATTAAATTGGACGTTTTAATGATAATTGATTTACTTTAAATGTGGTAGGTCTACATGACTGTAGACAAAGGAAGTCCAGACAAGATATGAGATGCAAGAGTAACTCCACTTGCCTCTTTCTCCCTCTTCTCTTTGTGATCTTTCTAGGTCCGGCCTTAGGGTAAGGCCGGACGATGTCCGGGCTGAATTCAACGGCCTCTCCCTCAGGCCGGACAGCTTCGTCAGGCCCGGCAGCTTTGTCAGGCCCGGCAGCTTCGTCAGGCCCGGCAGCTCGATCAGGTACATCCATGCCTGCCAAAGGACACATTTAAAAAATACACACTTTTAAATAAATGTTTATAAACTCACCCTCCTGTTCTTTGTTAAATACCCTGATGTGAGAGTTGTGGCCGGGTGGTCTAGCAGCTTCTCTGCCGTCCACTACCCTATGGACTTTTTTTATGAACTTGGACTTATGGGACTATTTACTTATCTATTATGAACTGTTTAATCCTCTGTTGCTTCTGATGAACTGTTCCTACCTGAAGTGGCACCTGGAGAAGCGCTGACCTCGTCACCCGAAGCCTGGGGAGGAGGACGGTCTGTTGAATAGGCTCCGGCGAAGTCCTTTTCCTCAAATGCAGAGGGGTTAAAAGGCCAGATCCCTGGACTTGAGAACCCGGAGGTAATGTTGTTCACTGTTGCAGCCTTTGGTAAGGCTTCAGCAACGATGGAGGGCACATCATAAATTGAGATGTTTATCCCTGGGTGGCTCCTCATCCACCTGTCCGCCGCACTCTTTACGTACCCCTTTAGGGGGCCGAAGACACTAATGTCCATTGGCTGCAACCTGTGGGTGCAGTGGGGAGGGAATGATAGCAGCACTATGCCATTGGCTCTGCAGTAATCAATTGCTGCAATTGACAGGTGGGACGGGTGATTGTCCAGCAGGAGGAGCAGCTTCGACTCCTTGGACACACGGGTGTGACTGATGAAGTGGGCCAGGTACCGGAGGAAGTCTGGCTCCTTCATCCATCCAGTTGGATTGGCGGTGCCAGCATAGCCAACGGGTCCACCCCTCAGGAAGTGGTCTTTGAACCGCTTACGGGGGAAGATGATGTAGATGTAGATGATGTATAGTTGTATATATATATAGTTGTGTGTGTATATAGTTGTGTTTTATGTTAATAAAGATCATATTAAATACCGGTTTCATCAATGTTCCAAATGTCCTTGGCCTGGAACTGGTGCCGGTCCAGCACCGTCTTTAAATTTTGGTGGAACAAGTTGACATTTCTTTGGTTGAAATTTGACAACCGTTGTTGGCTAGTGGCCTCTGGACGCCGAAGGGAGAGGCTGCCACTGCGCTCCATGAAGGAGGTGAACCAGTCCTTCCCCGCCATGCTCTTCCTCGACCAGGATGCAGGGAATGGGCAGCTGAAGTGCACTGCCAGCTCAAAGGCAAATTTTCTGACCTGAAGGGGTCATAAAAAGTTGATGTACATTTGTGTGTTTATGTTATTTGTTCATATTTATTAATTAAAGCATGTGCATAGCATACATGTGTGCCTGTCCTAAAACGTATGTAGTCCTTTTCACAACACTGACCTCATTAGGGGTGAGCGCAAAATAAATAGCTGCTGCCCTCTTCAGGTAGTCCCTGACCTTTCCCTCCTGCGCTGCGTTAAAAACCCTATTGTGCGGGTTATAGCCAGGGGACCTAGCCGCTTCACTGCCCTCTTCTGCCCTCCGCTTGAGGTAGCGTGACAACGTCACATGATTTATGTTGTTGGCCAACGCTGCCTGCCTCACTGAGCTCCCAGAATTGACCTCGCTGCAGGCCCTGGCATACAACCATGCAGGAACCAGCCCACGGGAGGTGGTTCTCCTTCCCACGCGCGGCATTTTTCACTCAGTAATAATCTGTTGATGCATGTGATAAACACGTTTTGTTCATTCAAAATATGTTATTAATTCAAAGCAGTAGTTATTCATTGCAAAACATTTATTAATTCTGTGATTTATACAGGTAATGATCGTGCAATGTTCGCGTAATTACGCATGGTGATGTGCGGGACGTTTGAAACAGGTGTTTCAATCGTCCCGACAGCGACTACTGACACTTAAACCTTTTTTACCTCTAAACTTCAAAACTGTGACATTGCACATTTATCACAGGTTTAAATACTAATTCATCTGTTGTATATTGATATTATTATGGCATGAAACAAAAAATACAACTATTTATTACAAAAAAACTACCGCAGGAAGGATTTTACTTACAGCTCTCGAAAACAGGTTTGCGGGATAACATCTGAACGGCGTGACGTCATTACACGAAGTTTCCCGGGATTGGTCAGTCTTGCTTGCTGAACGTAGTGACGAATTTTGACGTGAAAGCAGGGCTGTACAGTGCGAGTTTTGATCGCATTTGCTATTAAAATATATAACGTGCGAAGATAAATACAAGTCCACTCGCACCGGTGCGAAAGGGTGAGAAGGACCCGTGGCAAAAATAAATACGTCTTTCTGTACGGCTTTCAATGGCACTGCTAAGCGCGAGTGTGTGGGAGCATGATGGGAGCGATGCATGCAGGGAAATGTATTTTGAATTATAGGCTCGCCAGTTCCCCTCAACTACTAAAAAACTACATTTCCCAAACATTCGCACGTTGAGGAGGGGCTTTGTAACGGTCGCGGGAAATTCACTTTTTAAGCAAAACAGAAAAATGAAAAGGTATTTCTCTGTATTCGGAAGTTCTTCTTCATCAAATAAAGATAGAAACTTTGAAAAAAATCCACGTATGGAAGAGATTGACTCGGCGACCACAAGCACGGAACCGGCACCTTCGGACGAAGCCGACTCCACCCATGACTCCGTCTCGGCCAACGGGAAAACGTACAGGTTTAACCCCCAGTGGTTAAAAACGTTCAATTGGCTGGTCTACGACCAATCCAAGAAGTCTATGTTTTGTAACTACGTCGAGGTAGGGGAAAGGACATCAGAGGTTAATTAAAGGTTGGGTACGCGATTTGCGAAACGCCAGCAGATTTTGAAAATACACAACTCAAATGGTCCTACCCCCTCTCCTTCAACGCTGACTCTGACTCCACCCATTCCAAGTACCTGGACGCGCAATCATGCACGAGCGCGAACAGAGATGCGCGAGAGCGAGCCAGGCTAGCGTAGGTTTTCGTTTAACAACATGGCACTACATTCAGCTGTAAATTGCACCCAGTACCGCGGGAAGTAGGGGTTTTGGGGGTGCTGCAACACCCCCTGTCCGAGGCCCTGTCTTATCACAGAAAACGATCATTTCTAAAAACTCCGGCCAAAGTGGAGATTTCTGAAAACGCCGGTTATGTGTTGTCGTATCAACGGGGAGAAACGGGATTTTAGGTTCTGAAGCGTCACATTATGCACCAGGAAATGCTTGACGTCATGTGAGCGTCCGCTGTACCGTATTGGTCCGAATATAAACACAAACCCCATTGTAATACGACCTATATTTGGAAAAAAGATTTGAAGACCAGATCTTGATTTCATGAATAAATAAATTGTATTAATTGAAATAATATACGAAAATAAAAAGGCATAGAATAGTAGTGCAAATAGGCCGTACTGATGTGTACACCAAAGACTTCCTGACACTCCTCTGCCCCGCTGTGTTCGCTCTGGCTGTGGTCGCTCCGAACTGTTTCGGCCCGTGGCAAAGCGAGTCATCCTCGCTGCTGTCCAAGGCATGTTGAGACGCAGCATTTATTTAATGCTCATATGTCCTAGTGCTGAAAAAGGGTTATATGAAAAAGTGTGAGGGTAGCGGTGGTGCGCTAAACTTGTTCTGTGAGCAGCTGGATGTGAACCTTGGTGTGAAGGAAGTGAACACAACGATTGATTTTCAACTGTGCGCGCATGCACTGGTGTAATTGAGCTGCGCTGCTATATATCTTTTTTATATATCGGTTTTTAGACCCTTCTCGTCCTTCAGTTGCCGCAAACGTTCAAGTTGCCGCAAACGAGTGCAGTACGACCGTTTGATTGACGTACTTACTGTCCAATGAAACTCGGTGGCAATGGAAATGATTGGCTGGAGTTTTTCGAGCCCTGCCCGTTCCACAGATGATTGACAAGTTTAATTTTCATGTCAGTACTTCTAACTCAGTGGCTGTAAGCGGGTTATGATAAGGATTTCAAGTAATTTTGCAAAAATGGCCAAAAAAGCGAATCACCTACGCAACCTTTAAATAAGTGTTTGTTAAATTTGTACATTAAATTTGTAAATTACTTAATTTTGTTGAATGTGTTCACCACTTCTGGCTGCTGATGTTTTAAAAGAGGCTTTAAAAGAGGTGTGTGTTTATTTTTTTGAGTATAGTATGTGTGCTACCAAAATTATTTTTGTGCTACTGATTTTTTTAGCTTGCTAGCACCAGTGCTATACCATTTTAAAAAGTAAGCGTACAGCCCTGGAAAGTCTTGCGTGGTTTTCGAGTAAATCGCTGTTTCAATCGTCCCGTGTTTCAATCGACCCGGCTCTCCCCTACTGTACATACAGTATATCCGTAGTAATTATGGATGTAATTATATGACATTAGGCTACTTTACACAAGAGTGTATAATTTGGAATTACAAATTAAATCGTACATGCGACCTAGTTATGATCTGATTTGCTGGATAATTTTAAATGTGTTATTGCCTTCATTAGTAATAATGAAAAAAAAATACCTTTTGGTCAATGTAAAAAAAAATGAGGGAATAAATCTGACTCATTGTGAAAGCATGACAGAGTAGAGGAACGTGTGGTCCAGTAGGTGTCAGTCTTGCGACGCGTTGTGCGCATGATTACCCCACACTTAAGGACTTCTGATTGGAAATGCCTCATTGCCAATTTCTCCTCATTAATTCATCTCGGCAAAAGTGTTTGATTTGTATTATTGGGGAGCATCATATAGCTACATAGCTACTTGAGTATTATGATATGAACATAGCATATTCCCCTTTGTTACATGAAGTGTTAAGAATAATATTGTGTGCTTTCTGGAAGAATATAAAAATACAACTTTTTATGTTCAGTCTGCTTTATATGTCGTTTTTTCTTTTTTTTTTGCTTTATACACAGTCGTATTTTTATTGGCAGTCCTTTGCTTAATTATACATCTTATTTGTCCGTGTTATTGTTTATTTCCGTGCCAATAAAACCTGTCGAAAAGGAGAAGGGGAGGGAGAGGGAGCCACAGCAGCCCCCCAGTATGAGCACGCCCATTGGACAGCCATTATCCCCCATAGGGCTGCGCAATGGCCGCCCTTAAATGGTTAAATACCAAATTGGTGGTCGAGATCCCCTCCTACTCCTAAATGCCAGGCATAGGCTACATAAACAACCAGCCACATCCACTCCCCTCAGTAAGTGATTCTGCACGGCGGAGACCCCACTGCTCCAAAATGGCCCTAGCAGACACCGAGAGCGGGATGTCAAATTGCAACGAATTCTCCCCGTTTCCCGAAATAATCGATTTGAATGTCGGCGGTCAAGTGTACGTCACCAGACACACAACTTTAGTCGCTGTCGCGGACTCCCTCCTCTGGACCATGTTCAGCAAGAAGACCCCCAAAGAGTTGGCGAGGGACAACAAAGGACGCTTCTTCCTAGACAGGGACGGATTCTTATTCCGCTATATCCTCGACTATCTGCGCGATCTTAACTTGGTGCTCCCCGACTATTTCCCAGAGAGAAGCCGCCTCCAGAGGGAGGCAGACTTTTTCCAGCTGCGGGAGCTTTCCAAGCGTCTGCTGCACCCCAAGATGACTAAAGACGACTCCATCAGCGAAGAGATCTGCCAGAGTGACCCCGACGAAGGCGCGCCCCAGTGCGGCGCCATGGACACTTTACGCATGGACACTTTACGCACGATCACCGCGGTGGGCAGCAGCCCTCGCTCGCCTTCCCTCGACTCCAGGAAGTCCGGGTACATCACGATAGGATACAGGGGCTCATACACGATCGGAAGAGACATCCAGACCGACGCAAAGTTCAGGAGAGTGGCGCGCATCACCGTGTGCGGGAAGACCTCCCTGGCGAAGGAAGTGTTTGGAGACACTTTGAATGAGAGCAGGGACCCCGACCGTCCGCCGGAGAGGTATACGTCCAGGTATTACCTGAAATATAATTTTTTAGAGCAGGCGTTTGACAAACTGACAGAAGTGGGCTTCCACATGGTGGCCTGCAGCTCCACTGGTACGTGCGCCTACACGAGCAATGATCCAAACGAGGACAAAATCTGGACAAGCTACACTGAATATGTTTTTTGTCGGGAATAAGCGTTGCTTCCTCCCAGTAAGGTCTATTCAACGCCAAGAGATAGGAATAGTGTCTATTTGTAGATAGAAATATAGCGTAAGAAGGTCTGTATTTAATGGGCATCTTCGACAGATGATGGCCACTGTCAGGATGGTAGTACCACCAACCCCAACCATCTGCCTGCCAGCAATTGGACATTAATCCAAACACAACGAATGGTTGTGAAAAAAACGACGAATCAGTATTCAACAAAGGAAGCTGTAATCAAATGTAATAACCTTTCAACTAAAAGTCAACACCAAAGCATTAATATCATCAAACCCATTGCGCACAGTTTCTGTTTTAGTTCACACTATTTAGCTATATTTTAGTCCTCTCTGACCGTGTGAAGCCAACAGTGTTCCAGGATCCAGACATTTTGACAGTATTATTGTAACAAACATGCTTGCTTAGCAGTCTGTTTTGACTACGTTTTGTATATTATGCAACTTAGCAATGACTAACCGACATAATTACAATAGTGTGCACTGTGTGCTTGTTATCGTGAAATAAAATCTTCTACCTATCATGTTCTCAACATCTTGTTTACTTTTTATACTCATGCCTAACATCTATTATATTTTACCAGTAGACCCTTCAACTATTGCTGAGGTTGAAAGAACCAAGTAAAAATAAAAACAGATAAAAACAAACATTTCCATTACAAAAATAAAAACAAACATTTCTTATTCATTAGTGATTTAACAAAAAAACATGGATGACTGCGTAGATGACTATGACTTGAAACATGTGCTTGAATAAAGAAACTGTATACTACTATTAAACTCCATATGTCAAAGTAGTAAATGTGTAAATTATACAATATGAATCAAGAATCTATCATCATAAAGTATTGATGATTGTTCTGCATTGTGGGCATGGACAATGTGGATAATTACACAAGGATCGTTATCTATGTGTAATGACCCTGTGAATGAGTGTGGCTTCACATACATGTGCATGTGAGTGTAAATGCGTTCTTTGGTTTAAAAAGTGGTTGAAAGAATAAACGAGTGCTAACTAAACTGTTTGTGTGCTGGCTGACTAATACGATAGTGGTAAGAGACTGTCCCAAACCGTGGATGAACCACCACTGAGTAAGCATCACACTGTTGCATGGACCTCAGATCTAACATTTTGTTTAAAAGTTAAAATGATTCAATTCAAAGACGTCTTAAGGGTTAATCAGTTCTCTTGTTAAAGCATGTTTTCCAATTGACTTCCATGGCGTTCTCTTATTAAATCTCAACTCATTTAGAATGTATTACATAAATCATTGGTTCTACTAATTGCGATACAATGAGTACAATGAAAACAATTACATTTTTGTGTTAATTTAAAACAAATATGAAGAGCGATGCAGTTGCTGTAATGTAATGTCCTTGGGGTTAATACATTTTTTTGTTATTATATTCATTATTATATATAATCTCAGCCGTTTTCAATGACAAGGAAGACAGGTGAAGATAGATATCTGATAGACAGATGTGTGAAAGTGCAGTCGAGTTAATGACATGCTGTCAACCATTTTTCTTGTGTGGGGACCTCTGTCAGAAATATTGGATTCTCATTGGCTGACCTTCCTTTCTCGATGGTGCCCGCAGCTATGCAGCGCTATTTTGATTTCAAGCATTGGTTGCAGAACTGTTGTTATGCTCCTTGTTATTTTACATCCACGTCTTCTACCTCTTGATTCCTAATGACCCCAGAGCCCAGACCCAAAGGCTACTATTTTAATCACACTCACAGGTTGTGTCAAAGCCACAAAACAAGGACAAGTTGAATTCTTCTGTGATGGGAAATCATTACATATAGCAATAGCAAAAGCTCAGAATCCAGGTGAAAAACGACCAGTAAAAGGGTTGGAGCGTCTATAGCATCTCCATGTATGAGTTTGCCTATACATCATCCCAATACAAAGGATAGTAAGTATGAGTGAACGCAAAACCTCATAGGACAGGCTACAGGCAGAAGAAGAGCTTTGGAAAAAGGGGGGCTGTTTAGTCTTGAGTCTTAATACCGTCAACCAAGCTGCGGCTGGCAGCGGTTCCATTACCCTAACATCCACTAAGTACCTCCCACATATGCGCGTGATGGCACCTTGCATAGCAACGCAATTTCCAAGATTGACGGTCATGAGTGTTGACGACGAGGCTAGTTCTTACTTTCGACTTTCCTGGTCGGCTGGCTGTCAATCCCAATCAACCACCTCCAGACTTAAATGTTCCCAACGTGCTCTGATGTGTCACGAGCAAATCACTGTCCTTCCCCCCCACACATCACCTCTTAGTGGGAGCTATTACGGTAACACACCGACTCAGAGTAAGCTCTTTTGAAAATTGCAGTCATCACGTCGCACATGTGAGGCCGCGCGCATTCTGTCACTGCTACGCTACCTATGCTGCGGCTGCATATAAATGCGTATACATCTGGTGGTGCCAGTCGTCTGCTTAGGGTGTCCTGCCTGCATGTGTGTGGCTACGGCTCTCATCTTCTCGTCAGGCTTTTCATTTGAGCCTGGTCTCCACATTCCCCAGGTGATGCTCCCCCCCCCAGCCCCCACACACCAACACACACACACACACACACACACACACATCTACACACACCTACACACACAGACACTCCTCCTCCCCTCTTATCAGCCCTCGTCTACGGTGCTGAGTGGCAGACCTCCAGCATGTCTTCTCTTTGATGCGGGGAAGCCGTGTTCTTGACGCTTAGCCATTTGTTCATGACTGGGTTCCTACAGGCATCATATCAGCCGTCACCCTCATTAAAGCCATGGGAGGAGAGCGATGCAAGCTCACATTTTGAATAACAAGCCCATATATATACCTTCCAAGGCTCGTCGAATGTGCTGCCGTCGCGCTCAATGCCAAATAACCGCCCTCGTCTCGCTCCATCTAGTGTGACACATAAGGCCTACTGTCCAAGTGACTAATCCCACACGGACCACGTTCAGCCCAGGACCATTTGCAACCCGTTGGGTATACGTTCCTAGGATTATCTGCATCACCCCAAGTCACTGGCTTTGCTATTTTGAAATCCGGGCTGGTTTTTCACCAAAAAGAAAAAGCTTATTTTACACTTTGTGTCTCACAGGGGAGTACCAGCCCGCTGGGGTAGCATGGCATGATTGATTCTACTGGAGGCCCGGAGTCCTGGATCACTCCGACTATGACTACTTGGGAAAGTTGCTGTGGTGTGCTAGGAATATGTTTCTGGTACAAGGCAGAGCCGAAGCCGATGTTGGACATACTGCCATTTGAGATCCATGAGTTTGGATCTCTCCACTCTGTGTTGTCTACAGTGAATTTTGTTTGATATTATTTTTTTAACAGCAGCCGTTGTCAGTAGTTTCCTTGTGTGTGGCAGAGGGTCGGTCAGATAGCGGCCTTTAAAGCACACATGTACTCAGGCTTGCTTTTCAGTAGATTGGGCAAGGAAATTAAATGAAATAAACAGCACAGCAGAACTGCCAGTGCTGACTGTGTTTGTCTTCTAGCAGCGCTAGCAGACACATCCCAAACATCTGTTCCAGCAGGTAACAGCAGATTTACCGGTCCTTTTAAAACCACAATTCCTGGTGTGTAGCCCTGTTTCGAGAGGAGCGAAGACAAAAGAAAAGGTCACTGCAAGCTTTGCCTCTGTTTGTTTTGGGAATCATTTCAGCTTGCCAATATTGGACCGCCAATATTGGACCGCCAATATTTGACTACCAATATTTGGCGAGTCTTATTAAAACAACTCTTTAATTGCATATTTTTGTTGCTACTGTGCACCCAAATGATGGAGGGATAAGAAAGCTCTTACCCGATGAGAGTGATGCACAGACCTTATCCCACTACGTAGAGAAGTGACAGGGTAATTTTATTCATTCCACTTTCCTGGCAATTTGCTTTGGTATGGTCCATGCTACCCTGAAGCAAGCAGAAAATTGACAGATGAAGCAAA
The DNA here is from genome assembly GCF_026213295.1 of Gadus chalcogrammus. NCBI lineage: Eukaryota > Metazoa > Chordata > Actinopteri > Gadiformes > Gadidae > Gadus > Gadus chalcogrammus. The sequence continues at coordinate 14,327,235 of NC_079431.1, forward strand.
GAATTGTAACTTAATGAAATGTTCTTGGCACTCGGAGACATTGTGGACATTGATTTTATTTTAAATATATGAAAACGCTTGAACTGAAAACCGATAAATGCCCTTACACTGCTTTCGTTCAGTGCAAATGAGAAATGGTTATATATTGTGAGCAAAGCATACACACTAGAAATGATTCCTTTAAAGCATACAATTATTCCCCAAAAACGATTATTCCCCAGGGTTTTTAAATGCGCTGCATTCTCCTTTTCCCCAGTGGTGAACCCCTGTTCTCTGGTGATAAGCTACCCCGGCCGTAAACACTTGAATCTAACATTAAATACAACATATGTCACCCTGGACCTGCTACATTCAACCCTCTGCCTTGTTTAAAAAACACATTTTTTCCTTGATAACAAACATTATGATGGATGACAGAACAGTGTGGGACGCACTGGTGGAAATGAGTTCTGTTGTCTTCTGCTGTGTTCACTCTATCTACAAGACAAGCTGCTGCGATTCAGATAGCGGGCAATCCGTGTACATGTGATGTAGCTGGCATTTTTCAGGTGAGCGCTCCGTGCTCACTTGGAGCTTGACGTCTTTTATTTATTGTACCATGTTTTGAAGGTCTTCAGGGCTTTTGCGCTAAATATGAAAACCATTGGCAGTGATTATGCAAATTATTCTCAGTCAATATTCAAATATATCTTCCCCCACGGGAAACAGCATGTTCTTTCTCCACTATTCCAATATAAGGCTCAGAATGATGTGACTGGGGTGTGCTGGTACTTATATAACCATATGTATGCATTTTCAATAAGGCGGATGTGCAGTCTATGGTGGATTCCTGGGTCTGAAACCCAATTAGCACAGCATACTGTAGGCGTCCTTCAACAAATATGCCTAATCCCTCCCTGCTCTTAAATGGCATGTTTCTGAGTTTTTTGTAATTTAATTTGCAAATTAAAGTCACTTTCGATGAAAGATAACAGATTATAGTAGAAAAGTCAAGATTCCAAAAACGTAAGCAAAAGAACGACGCCTCCCTCACTATGTTCCTCCGCCATTAAGAAGCATTGCATTCACAGACTTGTGATTATCAGGTAAAATGGATTCCCCGAACCAATCAGAGAAGACATGCCCTGATAGGTTAGAAATGAGCTGGGAGCGGTCTAAAATGGAAATGGGCTAATAAAGACGGACACAAATGTATCCTCATGCCACATTTTCTCACAATCACTGACAGAAGGAAAAGTCCTTTATGAAATATCACCAAAAAAATAGAACGGTCTTACAGCACCTTTAAGGACTATGCCACAATTGGGTTTATAGTGAGGTCCATGTTCATAGTAATGCCTGACATCTGCCTGCAAGGATTCCAACCCCCCTACTGACAGATGTGTGCCTGCTCTATAGTTTCTGTTTACATGTTACAGCTTCATTGGATAACTGGGTCAATAAAAGACTACATTCAATAGTGAGCTTTTCAGTCAGCTTGTACTGCCTCAACATTTCATACACATACAAGGGGGAATGCTGAGGCCTATTTTTTCACTTTAGGGCAGTAGGTAAACTGTGTACACCACAGTATACACACAGAGTATGCAGGCTATACTGTGCAATACAGAGTTGATATTGAAACAAAAAACGCATATGATGAAATAGCTGATCTACTTTGCAATCTTTGCAGCACATTATTACTATGAGCCACATGACCTTGCCAATGCTGCTGTTTTTATATTGTGTCAGATGGTGTGGAACCTTTGAGGGGGTTACTTAGGCAGACGCGACAGAGCTAGCAGGACATCTTCAGGGAAGACTGCTTCGATATTATGGACAGGGGGATATATTATATATTATATTATATGGTTTGCATGGACACTGTTTGGTAACAGATAAGGATGCATTTGGCTGCCATCCCCCCCAGCCCCTAGCTATAAAGATTTGTTTGTGCGTGCATGTGTGTGTGTGTTTGTTTGTGTGTGTTTGTTTCAGTAAGTCACAATGAATCAGGGTCGTGGTGAGTGAATGATGTATTTTTATTGCCTGCGCACTCATTAAGCAGGGATAGTGCTGGTTTCAACAAGTGGCTCTGTTCTGTTTGGAACGATATTGGTCTTGGGAGACTACAGTGGGAGAAATTGTTATCGTGGCGACATTTATAGCTTTCTGTCTATCTCCAACTGTAAAACGATCACGTTTGAGACGGTGATTTAATAAAAAAATCCATTCCTTCATTGTAGAGAGGCGTTCGATAATTCTTACCCATGTTCATATCAGTACTATGGACAGATTGTTGACAACCTTTAAACCAGGGTGTGGCTATAAATAGCCCCGCACAACCTCATATGCACTGTGTGTCTGGAGACTACAGGTGGTCTCAACAATTATGTTCAGGAAAATTCTAACAGCACCGATAAGGGTTGGAAGGAAAATCAAGCGCAATTATCACCTCTATAAGAAGCTTTTGTGTTGAATGTTATAATCAGTTGGTTGGCTAGGGGGTGGCAAGACTACTTCAGGGGTCCATTGACCATGACATAAAATGTGTGTATTACCCGAACCCTGGCATCTAAGGAGCATGATTGAATCCTATGATTGCTGATTAGAGAAGTGAACTAACCACTAATTTTAGTTGTCTAGAATTCTTTGACATACTATGAATAGTTTCTCTGCTTCAGAACTGAAGCTCACTTTCTTCCTCACCCACATGCTGATTATTATATTAACTTTTCTTAGAATTGTCCTCATCCAGAGAAATTTCAAACAAATCCCTTTGGATTTACCATTTTGGAATTTGCAGGTTTTAAACATGGCACCGAAGGGCCAAATGATCCGAGGTAGATTTAAAAAAGTATAATTTGGCTGTTCTGGTAAGAATGAGATGTCAATCAGCATCAAACTGCCCTCTGGCTCCGCCCCAAACACCCCTCTGGCTCCGCCCCGGACACCCCTCTGGCTCCGCCCCGGACACCCCTCTGGCTCCGCCCCAAACACCCCTCTCGCCCCGCCCCTTCTGTAAATGTCAGCCAGTGATGCAGGAACGCAGGTTTCCTATTTAGTCGCAGTTCATATTCTTGTGGAAGAGGTGAATGTTATCCTTGTGGGACCATCCTGATACTCAAGTTTAAATTTCGCAATTAATATCAATCTGGCCTGAGACTGGGCAGAAATTGGTTTCCAAATATATAAATATGGTAGTGACCTTCTGTGCTTCAAAGAAAACTAAAGCAACAAAACCTGCATAATTCCGCTCATCAGTTGACGTCGTTATTCAGTCTTTTTCGGATATGAACTGTTATCGCAGCGTAGATTGCTCAAGCCAGACTGATTTGAAGAGAGAGCCAAAAGCACAATTTGGATTCAAACTTTCCTTGCTTTCCGTCCATTAGCTCCTTGCTGCTACGCCATCCACCCCTTTTCCCTTTCACACCGCGTTCAGCACTCAATCCCAATTATTTGCCTCATCACCGTGATTGCTCCGTTTTCCCCTGCACCGCTTTTCCCCGCGACGCCCATCCATAATCAATCCCCCCTCCGGAGCCAGGGCCATTGTGGTCGACGCCGTCCGCTCAATAAGCCCGGCCCGCTGTGTGCCGTAGCTCCTCTATTCTAGAACCCTCCGATCGATGGCCGCTGACACGCCGGCCCCTCGCCGTCACCTTCTAACCGCCATCAATTCCATCAGTTCCTGTCCCTACGGCAACCACCCCCCCCCCCTCCCCCCTCCTTCCTCTCGCCCCGCATGGCCTTTTAGAATCTAATTGTGTTTCCCTTTGATCACACGTCGCCTCAGTCACAGACTCGAGATAACGTAGCTTCAGTCATTTCCAGGGAGGGCAGCACTGACAAGCCGTCGGAGGGAATGACCCGGCGAATATATACACTATAATATAATGCACACGCAGCGTGATGAGCTGAAGTCCTTTTAAAGAGAAGGACACGGCGCTCTTTCCCAGCTTGATCACCGCAGGACATGATCTGCTGAAAGAAGGAAGGAGAAATCAGACAAAACAAATCTGTGCTCTCTGTTCTTCTGGCAGCCCCAGAGTCTCAGATTCATTCATTTCATTGAAGTCACGCGGGCTTCCGAGTGAGCGTATCTGTGCTGTTTATGAGGGTATTTTAAATCATGCAAGCCATGTGCAAGCATTCATCAGAGACACCAATCAGCCGACTAGCTCTTGTATGGTTTCCCAAAGCTGTTTTGGAAATCGTTGGAATCTGATACTACAATGAGCTGCTTCTCTGCCTGTAATGTAACTGTGTGTGGTGTGGGGGCATGTGTGTGCCTGGGAGCTGTCGTGGTTTGTGAGACTGTGTGTGTTTGTGTGTGTGCGTGTGTGTGTCTGCCTGTGCGTGCGTGTCTAGTTATGAATGTGTGTGTGTGTGTGTGTGTGTGTGTGTGTTTTTGTGTCTGTGTACATGTGTGTGTGTCTGCGTATGCATGCGTGTGTGTGTGTGTGTCTGCGTATGCATGTGTGTGTGTGTGTGTGTTTCTGCGTATGCATGTGTGTGTGTGTGTGTGTGTGTGTGTGTCTGCGTATGCATGTGTGTGTGTGCGTGTGTGTGTGTGTCTGCGTATGCATGTGTGTGTGTGTGTGTGTGTGTGTGTGTGTGTGCCTGCGTGTGTGTGTGTGTGTGTGTCTGTGTGTGCGTGTGTGTGTGTGTGTGTGTGTGTGTGTGTGTGTGTGTGTGTGTGTGCGTGAGCCCAGATTATCTCTGAAGCCGAGCACTCCTCCGTCTTTCTCCTGTGTTGCTGTTTGTCTTTAGCATGAAATTACGCTCTGGGAGGAATCACCCCCCGCCACCCTCACCCCCCCAATGTCTCACTCCCCCCCCCCCCGCAACTTCCTCAAGAGGAGCTGAGCACAGCTTTGTCTGTTGTTGTTCACGCATGACAGCTTATATTTATACACAACAGTGTGTTCCAGGAAGACCAGGGTCCAGGGGGGGCAGGGGGGTCTGAGGGGTCTGGGGGGGGGGGGTTCTGAGGGTCTGGGGGGGGGGGGGGTCTGAGGGTCTCAGCAGGGTCTCAGCAGGGTCTGAGGGTCTCAGCCGGGTCCAGGGAGAACGCCAGAGTGTGGGGACCGGCTGGTGTAGTACAGCGACGATATATGAAAACATGAAAGGAAAACTATATTTGATGGCGATGCCTAAATTGGGTCATTTATAAAATAAATGGGGAACAATTTTGCAGCTTAGTCCTTTACAATTGATGTCCCTGAAACCATGTAAACCCCCCTGAAATGAATTCCTGGCTACCACACTGGTGTGATGTAAGACAAAGTAATATCCATCTTTAACCGTTCGGATGCATGTGTTGTGTAGAAGCCTCGTACAGCCTACACAACACGACAACTGATGTCGGTTTGCCTCAGCGTGGAAGGCAATTCAATTTCCCCGGAGCCCATTACCGGCCTGTGCTCCCTAGCTGCTCACTGACTTGTTGTGGATGGCTTACGGCTTTAAGTGCCCTCTGTGAAATGACCATATTCAGGTTACATTACGGAATTAAAGGCATCTGATTGGTTTAAATGAACAAATGTTGCCACGGTTACCTCCCCATTATGACTGCTGCAGTACGGCCATTAAGAGTCCATTTGACACAATCCACTGAGGTAGAGGGAACAATGGCAGTGGTTTGCTATGATCCAACGTCCAGCAAACGTGCCTGGTTGCTTTTCTTAGACCAGAGTATATGAGTAAAGAAAATACAAATGATACCACTAGTATCATCCTTAATTGAGGTGATATTTACTGTAAACATTCTGTTCACGCTTTGATGCCATGCATTGGTGACTCAAATGTGTATTTTTTTTGCCTTGTTTAACATTCAAACTACGAGCAATTACACAACAGAGACATTATGTCACAGCATTAAAGGTGCCGTATTATACAAACAGGTGTGAGTGTGATTAGCCATTGCAATCCGTTTTGAAAATCGGCCGCCTCTGACATCATAAGTGGGTATGCCCACCTCGATGTGTGCTGGATAGATCAGTCTACCACAAGCCCCCGGGAGCAGTGCATACTTCCGCAATCCACCAGTGCTCAGCGGCCAAGCCTGGTATTGCGGCTGTTTTAGCGGGCTGTGGACGGGTCCCTCGATTCAAGGGGCCCAGAAGTAGATATCTCCGTTCACTCCAACACAAGTGAGGAACAGGAATGTGTCCCCTCAAAAATGTCTGGATATCAATCAAAGGCTCATAATTATCTTTATACCATGTACTAATAAAATGTAAGTTTTCTCTTTTCAAAACGCCTCCTCAAGCGTTTTATTAGCCGTTGTTGCAGGAGAAGGAGGGGTGGGCAGCTGAAAGGAGTCGTAGTGAAACAAATGTTGTTTCGGGTTAGTCTCAAGTGGTAATTATGATTTTTGTTTTAAAATACAAAAAATAAATTTACATAGACGGTGTTATTTTTTATTAGGTCAAAAAGGAACAAACTAATCTAAAATAATATTATAAATAATAATTGTTAAATAATATTGTTGCCCAGATGGCAGGAGGGATGTAATTTAAAGATCACTTATAGAGAATCATCAGGGGGGTTAGTAACTTATACTTCCATGGTCGGTAAACAATGCAACTGTGCTCGCTCAGACCTTTCTTTAATAGGTCCATGACCTCTCGCTTATGATGCTACAATGCTAACAATGCTTGAAAACGAGAGTATTTCTGCATCCGGCACGTCATGCACTAGGCGTGGCTTGAGACCTCCATGATGCAGAAGCAAATCTCTCCTTGATGTTGCCCTGCGCCATTGAGCAGTTTTCATAGGAATGAATGGGCCATGTTTTAGTCCGCTGTCCTTTCTTTAATAGGTCCATGGTCTACCAGCCTACCCAGTGGGCTGTAGCAAACGTTGCTCATCTATCCGTCATACTAAATATATATACCTGTGTGTGTGTATATATATATATATATATATATATGTATATATATTAGGGCTGTCAAGCGATTAAAATATTTTATCACGATTAATCGCATTAATGCCATAGTTAACTCACGATTAATCGTATTTTTTTTTCTATGCCAAATATCCCTTGAATTCTTTGTCCCATAAATTCTTCGCATTTTAATGCTCTTATCAACATGGAGAAGTGCATCGGCTTGCCTTGTGCAAAGTTTTTTTTATTGATAACAACATTGGCATATACTGATCAAAACAGGACGGTACAAAAAAAAAGCCTATAATGCAAATAAACGATGAACATACAAAGATATGCCTTGAACATAGCAGTCAGTCTACTGCTTCTTTGTTTTGAGCAAAAAAAAAAAAAAAAAAAAAAATATATATTTTTTTAAATACTGATTTGCGTTAATCTCGCGTGAAAACAATTGACGCCGTTAAAATTGGTTTGCGTTAACGCCGTTAATAACGCGTTTAACTGACAGCTCTAATATATATATATTTATTTACTGAATATCCATAACTGTATAATGTGCCGTAATGTTTCGTTATTAAATCGACATGAGCTGCTGTATATATGTATATATATACAGCATATATATGTATATATATATTTCAAACATATGGTTGAAATTCAGGGACTGGCAGAAAATGGGGTACATTTCACATTTAAAATAATAATAATTTTTAATTTAAAAAACCTACTACGGTGCCTCAGCATACATCACAGTATAGTCAAGGCCCGGTGCAAAACATCAGCATCTCACATGGCACATCAATAGGGAGACAGCAGGGGGTGAGGATGAGGAAGATTGTGCCCAGGGTCCACCCTGGGTAAAGATCAGGTGCCCCATCGCTCGCTGGGTGCCTGCTGAGTTCGGATCAATCACCACAGGAAGCGCCGGGTAACGATCTCCGAGGAAGCCGGGGCGTCCCAGGGACAAGGCCCTTATTAGGGACAATGTGGCTCATCATCTTCCCTTCGATCACTCACTCTTTATTGCTCCCCCCCGTCCTGGGTGGGAGGTTCACACTGCTCACCCTAAACTGCTTATGTGCCCCCGTACAGGGCAGCACAATGTGGCCCCACAGGGCCCCCCCCTAGGAACCTGGAGAGAGAGCCCCACATAGTAGAGAACAGGGTATTTGGGATTGAGAATCGAACCCGGTATTGATTGGAGTCCAAATGGAGGACGGCTTCAAGGTCACAGCAACTGTGAGAGCTGCTGAGAAATATCTCCCAGGGTTGGAAACTTGTCTTTCAACCGAGCAGCGTGTGTCTGCGATCAGGTAACGCCAGCAGCCTTTCGGAAGGTAGGAAGAAGGCCAGCGGAGCTCACTAAAGGGCACGGCAGATTAGAATCGTCCAACACAACTTAGCAAGACAGGACGATCGATATGCACGCGCCCGCATGAGCGCACGCATGTAAACACACAGGCATGCATACACACGCACACACGCACACACACACACACACACACACACACACACACACACACACACACACACACACACACACACACACACACACACACACACACACGCACACAAAAACACACACACACACACACACACACACACACACACACACACACACACACACACGCACACACGCACGCACGCACGCACACACACACACACACACACACACACACACACACACACACAGACACACACACACACACACACACACGCACACACACACACACACACACACACACACACACACACACACACACACACACACACACACACACACACACACACACACACACACACACACACACACACACACACACACACACACACACACACACACACAAAAACACATTGACTGCCAGGAAGACCTTTTCACAAGTTGGGGTCTTTTGTTAAAACATTCAAAAAGGATATTTTACTAGAGGAAGTTGGCTAGGCCTCCTTTGTAATGCAATTAAACTGACAACAGTTTGACTGTGGGCACATGGCAACCTAGCACTCCATCTTTTCAATAAATCTGGCCCAAGCTTGGCAGATACATCATTAAAGCCACTGGCTGCCCCGGCGAGAGCTGAATAGTTGAAATGGCCGAGATGATTCATGGGGCATTAGGAATGGGCCGGAGCCCTTGGAAATCAATCAATGGTTTAAGAGAAGCACATTCCGGTTGGCAGTGTCAAGTGGCTGGAATTACAATGAGATCCGCTATTTATCCCCAAAAACTGACTACACTTTCTGACTCAGGCCTGCCAATAATTAAGGAACAATCACTTTTAGAAAGTGCTATGCTAGAAATACTTCAAAAAGATTTTCTTCAATTGCGCCACAGAATTATTTTTAAGAATCATTTTGATACCAATTGAAATGTCAAGGGATATTCCGACCACTTCAACTGGTGTTTAGTGTCGAGGACTCTGGTGATGTAGAGTGCATTTCCCATCATTTTGGCAGATTAGAAATATACATTTTAACACAGTTTTGATGAATGGGTTGGGGGGGGGTAACGTGAAACATATCTCCGACTCACATTATGGTGATTCATTTAGTGAGAAATCGTTTGATGGGTCAAGTTTGATGGGATCTGTTTCACAATTGACCCGAGCTCTCGCTGTTCTTTCTCTCTTCCTGGCAGATGAACACAGTCCAACATACAGAGAAATCACATGTTGGCTAACATAAATATTATTCATAGTCACTCAGAAACTCAGATACTCCTTTGATCGAGGAGTAAGCCCCATTGTGTATCATTCCATTATGGCCGGAGGTAAACACTTGATCTGTGGCTGGACATTTCTTCTGATATGGTCTATGTTTACTTCCAAAACGTTTTCGCTCAACATATTTTTACGAGAAATTACTAAAATATATACATTAATTCCTAATTGGTTGTGTATCCTAATATTTCTTGTTTGTCATAACAAAAACCCTCCAAATGGTGTACAAAATGGCCTCTGGTAGCCAAGTCCAGGTCCTTTTCTGAAAGGATTTCATCATGAGGGAATACATTCTAAACATGGTGGCCCCAGTGGGACATACCCTGACCCTGGAAGTGTTAAAGCCCTGCTCTTCCCGTTGAGCTAGCAGGTTTAATCTGTTCTCTAATGAGAGCAGTTGACAGTTGTTCGAGGTGTTCATGGATACAAATAGATACAGCCCACCAATTAAAAAAAAAGCATTTTTGCCATGCGAGCATTCATATTACATTCCAACTCCTCTAGCACATTGTTATATTGAGGGGTATTGAGTTTTAAAGAGTAGCCTATATGTGGTGTCAGATAGATTGGACTCTGAGAAGGAGAGTCATATAGAACAGGAGCAGAAATGATAGAAGAGAGAAAGATTTTAGAACATTATAAGATTTAAAAAAAAAGTTCTAGGAAGGATGGAGGCGTGTTACCTCCATGGTTATGATCTACGGCAACTTTGTGATAATATTTAATCACCGTCATTGTGTATGAGCATTATGATGAATGATGTTGTTTATCAAATAGGCTATGACCCACTCTCGGATGTGCACATCAAAATGAGCCACTGCCCAGACAGAGCGCCACCCATCCACCCACACCACGACATCGGTGTCCCTTCATCGTGACGTTCGAGAGAATACTTTCTACTTCATGAGTAGAACACTGGCTGGCCTCGAAGCAGAGGAGAATGTTCACCAACCGGTAGGCAGAGACGGGGCAAAAACATGAGGCAAAAGATTAGATAAAAAATGGCTAGTGTAGTATGATGAAGATCATGTTTCACATATAACCACGTAAAAATAAAATAAAATAATAATAATAAAGATTTTGTGTTTACTTCCCCTTTAGACAACCAAAACCTCACCTCCCACTCTGATCTCACCCTCACTCCTTACGTTTCCCAGCCACTGAGAAGTGTTGCATTTCATGCACCTGTGATTGACAGGTGAGATATATTGTCTAAAACCAATCATGGAAGAGAGGTGCTGCGAGAAGTCTAAAGTCTAAATTGGCTCCTTCAGAGGTGGGCGCAGTCAACTCGAAACAGATATTCTCACAGGGCATTTCACTCACTAATAGCTGATGGATGGCTGTGCTGTTTCTAACAAATTGTACTAAAACAATGGTTACAAAATCGTACGAACAGCACTTTTAAAGGCAAAGATACACTCCAGAGAACTCTCGAGAGGCGCTGTTTGTGTCTGTATGTCTGTGTTTTGTATGGGACTCCAAGTGATTTCATGCTACAAACTTTTGTCACTTTGATTTAGCCTGTATTAAGAACATCTTCAAAAAAACTGAAGCATGAATTGTAAATAAGGGATGATTTTTTCCCCCATTATTTTGGTAAGTTGGGTAAATGTGAAATTGCTGGCCACAAGTGACCATAAATAACTCAGTGTTATGTTGGTATGCTGAGGTGTTGTGAGTCTTGTGTCTGTTCAGGTATTGGACGAGGCCCAGGGAGGCTCATACAGCAATCTGTGTGATGGACAGCAGGGTCCACTCCCCGCAGGGAGACGGGCTTCTTGCTGCAATAACCTTCATAAATACCTGAACGCTGAAACAATCCAAAGGATTGCCAGTGTCACAGACAATTTATTTCACTGTTGTGTTATTGATGATTCAGACTTGGCCAGTCGACTTCCTTAAACCGATCAGAGATGGTGTATCTTGTATTATGACAGTCGGATTCCACACAGATTTTTATTCCACTCCAAGGCGATACCGCCAATGATTTCCTGAAAATTGCCTTTGACCTTTTTTTCTTGTCTCCAGTGGCAGTGAGAGGATGTTTGGATTGGCTGTGTCTGATAGGTGGTTGTAGTCAGTCACAGCAACCTGGATTCATCACGGTTGGAAATCGTTTTTTATGGCTTGATTCAGAGCAACTCATACCCCCCAAACCCCCCAGCTTTCTTGCTAGAAAGTCAAATGCCTCAAAATCAGCATTTTCCCAGGACTTCTTGTAGAGCTGGAAGAGAGAGCTCTTGATGTCACTACGCCTCAAAATCTTAGCTAAGGCTGGAGCAACAGAGTCACCTAATCCTTACATCTTAATCTTTTCAATTACCGTACAAATTATCTCTTGTTGAATATCTGTGTGACCTAGATCACAGAAGATGGCACGCGATATCTAATTAAAAGAACAGAACAGTAATATATACAACATGCACAAAATAGTGAGTACTGACGGTCTGCTTACGTGTTTCTCAGTTGATTCATTGTCTTCTACAGAGGTTGTGGAAAACCCTAAGCTAGCCTCTCTGGGCGTCTCACACGGCTTTGGTCTTGATTGCTGAACAGAAATGTCTCAATGTGGAGCAATAAAGCTTTTCCTCCATTCTTAACTATTGTTAGTTTGTACAACACAGAGGGTCTGATAAGCACCGCAGATTGACTTGAGGGCTGTGGACATGACGGTAGATAAATGTGACATGGTGTCAGTGGTGGACGCCTCTGCACGTCCATCCCTCCCTACCCACCCCCGCACTCGCCTCGTTATTTAGGGACATCAGCTCAGGAAAGCATGAAATTGAGTGTGGTTTTATGATGACCAAGAGCAAACACCTGCCGATTAGCTGGTTAACCAGCCAGAGATTCCATCTGCCCTTGTGGTGCATGTAGGACTCTGCATAGGAGCACTTAGTGGGTGTTTGAGTGATGAACACGCAATACAGGCTTTAAAAGACTCAACCAGACACATTCCTGTCAGAGGAAGCGGGAGTGAGGCATGCATGTGGTGGAGTCGTATGTGTCTGTGTGGGTGCACGTGTGACGTGTGTGTGTATGTGTGTGTGTTTGTGTGTAGGTGTGTGCGTGTGTGTTTGTATGTGTTTTGTGCCAGTGTTTATGTGTGTATGTTTGTGTGTGTGTGTGTGTGGGTCACTGATCTAAATAAAGAAGGCCCTGGGTATCGTCGAGGGTTAGAAGATGAAGAGAGCAGCTCTCTTAGGTCCGCCGGTCAGAGCGTAATTAAGAGGCAGGACTGAAGGAGTGAAAACAGGACAACACGACTAACCTTACCAAAGAAGGCCTGTGTTTTCTCTGGCCTGGTGGGCAGAGGGCCAACCGAGAGAGTAATGAAGATGTTATTCTGAGTTGCTAGCGAAACACTGGTTGTGAACAACAAATTACTTTTTTAAAACATTTTATTCTGCACGGCCCGATTAGAGAAACACTATCAGAAATGGGATTTGCTATGCGGAATACCCTGGCAGTCTAAAACTTGTAATTAAATGAAAGGTTATCAAACGAACCAAACGCAATGATCCAATAAATCATAATATACACTAATATAACTCCTCTATTGGCCGTTCTAATTGTGTTTGCCTGGGATTTGCGAGACTTTAGGTCCTGAGTTGAGGTTTTAAAAACAGTGTTGTGTTTGTTCCTAGGCTGCAGTGTACAATGAATAATTATATCATGAATAATATTCAAGTGGGCCACTGCAATCATGACCAAATGAAGAGCCGGGAACAGGAGTGTTTGTTGAATGTAATATGTGGCTTCTGGGAAAGTTAAAAAATCGTCAACAGTGATAAACGAGAGGAGGAGGAGGAGAGGAGTGGGGTTAGAGGATTCCCTGGGGTGCTTCTGTTCTGGCTCCATCCTCCCGGGGACTCAGTCAAGTATGAGGAAATCAGCAGCTGGCGTTCCCCACTCCAAGTCCCCCAGGGGCTTCAGGGCCAAAGCCCTTTCAGACGTCATGTGCGCTAACGAATCAGCTAACATTTAACTTCAAACTAATTGAATGCACTCTGTCTCTCTGTGGGGGACAGGGTTACATATATTGCATACAAAAAAAAAAAGGTTCTCCAATAACATGAGCAAGACGTCGTCTCAGTACGGTGATACATTACATACAGACTATAGTGACAAGCTTATCTCAGAGACTAATGCTAATGTGTGAGCCCCGGCTCTAATCAGCATCCCCCCCCCCCGCTCAAGACAGATAGACAAGCATGGAGGCAAGGACGAGCACAATGACCCGACCAAACAGGCTGTCGCTGGGCTTCCTCTGGCTAAACACCTGGCCCAGGCCAGAGATCCCTTCCTGCAGCCTGAGACCTCCTCTAGTCCTGTGGGCTGGAGACATGATGCCCCGTGATGATGTAACCGATGGTCGGCAGGCCTGCTCTGATGCTGGCCAAGTACCTCGACAGCTTCAACCCTGTGGTTACCACCACACGACTTAAACCAGAGCCCTCGTTTCCTAGCAGCAGGGCCAGTGGCTCAGCCCTCCCGACATCCAATTCCTGGTCAATTGGGCGCTTAACTAGCACCGTCACGTTTTCTTATTTACTCCTTTCTTCGGTGCACCTGGAGCTCATTACACACCGGTACAAGGTCACACCTCTGTGAGACATGGAGTTGCTATAAGGGTCTGCACCTTGTGACAGGGAGAGCGTCCAGGTCAAGATCAGAAGTCGCTTATAAGTGTGAACTTTACTTTTGGAAAAAAACAGCTTTTTCCCTTCTTGGTTAAAAGGAAAGGATGGACTGAGCCTTCTGAACTGGGCTGAATAACTAGGGTTAGTTACTCCAAGAAGTGTTTGAAATAAATGGGGGAATGGTTCTCTCTTTTCTTATTGTTCTCTCTTTTCCTGAAAAAGATATATATATATATATATATATATATATATATATATATATATATATATATATATATATATATATATAAGTAACGCCTTCTGTTCAGTTGCACCTTTTGCAACATCAAGGAAAAAATCCATGCTTGCGGATGTGAGATCCACTCGTTGTCAGGCCCCTGATCGGACACGAGGACAATTTGTTACATTGACCAACATTTGCAGACACCCTGGAGTCACACTGTCTGCCGCTACACAGAAACTGAACCCATGTTTTTCTCCTCCTCCTCGTCTTGGTCAAATAATGCAGCTGAAATAGAACGGGCACAGCGGGGTACGTCCAATGTCCTTCCCGTAAGCACTTATCGAGTTCAACTCTAATCCTTTGTGTGTGAGTAGCTCATCGACATGGCGATAGAGAAAGGGGGGCCCATGTCAATATATTGACAATGGTCCGGCTGCCTCAATGCAAGACGGAAGAGGCTTAGAGTTTACGCAATGTGGATTTTTGAAAAGCTATGCACTGTACGGTAATTACCAGCCTGCAATGCAGATAATGAGGTCGAATGGGCGGCTCATAAGACTCAGAGTGACACTGTTTATTTTTCGAGTGGCGCTTTCCACATAATGTGATCGCTGGTCAGTGCGGTGGCGCCATGAAATTGCCATTTGGAAGTATGGCTTCCAGAGCTGGAGAGACCCTGTTGGGGACTGGGCCAGGTCAGGGGGTGCACTAATGATGTCCCTTATTAAATGAGACGCATATTTGATCTGCATGGGTCGATTTGTAGTCCCTCTGTAGTTGTTCACCAAGTCATAAGTACCAAGATAAAAGGATTCTGGGTGATATTGCTGACATATAACTTGCAGGGGGACCGACCTCGGATGTATTTAAAGGGCATGTTTATGATTAACACGAAAAGGCAAGCATATGGTCTCAAAACAGGCTTGTGAGCGAGTGATAAGCGTGTGTACAGTAAGCATTAACTCGATCCCCGGGGGGTAAATCATAGATAGTTGATCCGGACAGAAAGATAGAAGTGACACAAAATGGCTTAAAATCATTAAGCCAGTATTGATTTGAATGGCTTTTTGTTGCGTTTAAGTTCAGTCAACTGACCACAGACATGGATGGATTTTTAAAATGTTTTTCTGACCCTAAGGTCATCTTATTCTGATCTTGTTTACCAGGTGATGGGGAAAAGAGGCCATTAATGGTGTCAATGGCTTTTTGTTACCAGGACGCTGCTGTTGTCCTGGTTACACAGGAACCAATAGATTACAGTGCTAGGAAGTGCAGACAGCATTGTCCATCATAATAGAAGATGGTCCCTCATTGGTGATGTGAGACTGAGATATTTTATATCTAAACTGAAATCGTATCTTCGTCTCCCCTTTACTAAGAAACAAGTACACTTTAGAGCAAAATAAATGAATGCGAGGAGTTTAGCCGACTGACGACTGATACGGATGGATTTTTGAAATGGTGTTCTGACCATCGGGTCTTCTTCATCTGTTGTTGTTTGCACAGTGAGGGAAATAACAGCATGCCCCCCCCCCCCCCCCCCCCCCCCCGCACGAAGAAAGGTTGGTTCGAGCTGATAAAATAAATCCTGTAAATCCCAACCACTTGCTATTCTCTACTACTTGTCTTCTGGGGACAGGAAACAGGGCCAACTCCATGAATTAGTGTTTGTGTTGAGCAAACAGAAAGATTAATCTGTGCTAAATTTAATTCAGATTGTAATTGGATCTGGATAGGCTTAAATATCACACATGAGCGCCGTTCAGACCTTTGAAGCTGGGTGGTGTTAGATCAGACCCCATTTAGCTGTCGGTCTAGACAGCACGTTGAGCTTCCCCTGATCCCTGGTCATGATGTAGTGGACACAGCCGATTTGTTCTGTTTCTCACACCGGCCGGATTACTCTGAAGGAGTCAAACCAAACAGGTGGATAATGGACATCTAAGGACAGGTGCTCTTTGATATCAGCAAGCGGCCCACTTCTGTCTGTGATTCTGTTACAGAGTCTCAGAGCTGTGAAAGAATCCCAGAGGGGTGTTAAATATACAAAATGAACAAAATCAAAGGAAATCCATCAAACCAAATATCCGTACATGCAATTCAATTAATCTGTCTAATGACACCACATTGACCCGACAATTTTATTTGCGTAATGTAATTATGCAATAATGTTAGCTGTCAGTGGAAATGCCATCAATCACAACTAGGTTAGAGCCTCACAAAGAGAGAGAGAGAGAGAGAGAGAGAGAGGGGGGGGGGGAGCCGGACTCCTGCGTTGCCAATTCCCTCCCCATCTCAGGAAATAAGCGGCCTCCATGCACATTCAGAAACACTCTCCAAATGCCAAAGATAATTCTCCATTGTCAGCCTTTCCCTGCTGTACAAGGGCACAGATGAACAAACATATGCAGACCACACACACACACACACACACACACATAGAGGCACGCACACACACAAACACACGCACGCACGCACGCACGCACGCACGCACGCACGCACGCACGCACGCACGCACGCACACACACACACACACACACACACACACACACACACACACACACACACACACACACACACACACACACACACACACACACACACACACACACACACACACGCACACACACACACCCAGACAGATGCACACACACATGGACACGCACATACACACAAACACAGATGCACAGACGCACACACACACACACACCCTTACTAAAGCCCCCCCCCCCCATACTAGATTGACCTTGGTGCATTGCTAGGACGTTGGGTCTGGGTGAGGCATAGTGAGGGGCCGGGCGGGTTGGACCGGCAGCCAGATGTTGACAATGTGAATGAAGTTCCACAGCAGCAGGCGCCGATCAATATTAGCATTCAAATGGCTCCTTATTTATGCGTCTGTGGCCTGGGATGACACCAACGGCTCGCCTCCCGAGTCAGAGGGGAAATAATAAAGCGATTCAAGGAAGCCATCAATACGGCTCATATTCCTGATGTCAGCGCTGCTCACGGTCGCGTGCTGGGCGGCGGCGGGGGGGGGATGAAAGCGCGGGTGAGAGATTGCAGTCTGGGGCGTGGCTGGCAGAGGGCACGGGGTAGTAGGCTGCCAGGTATAAAAAAAGAAAGAGCTTGATCTTTAATTTCACCGGCTCAGTTACAGACGTCCAAAATGATTCTACCGATGTTAAATGTGAGGCAGATAAAGTACGTGTCACGCTGCCTTTTAAGTCTCCCTCTGATAAAATTCTAATTAACTCCGGGCCTGAGTGACGAGAGACGGCGGGCGGCGGTAATGTCAGGGCCCTGTGATGTGGCTGCGAACGCCTTGATCGACTAACTCAAAGGGTAAGGGCCCGGGACTTCCGCGAGTCCGCGGAGGTGTATACTCCCCCGGCAACGCCGGCCAGATGCACCGGCAAAGCTGCCTTTAAACAATGGGGAAATGTCTGGCTGTTGAACACAATGACAGAAAGACAAACTGTCGATACGTCCAGCTGTATTACCAACAAACGCACCTGGGACGTACATCTAACAGAGATACAACAAATAGAGATGGCTGGGGCCCGTGGTGGATAAGGAGACTCCAGAGTGTGAGCAGGCTCAAGTCAGGTGGCTCACTAGCTTTAGAATGTGAGATGAGTCCGGTCTTTTAACACAGTGGGTAATGAAGGAATCCAATCTCAGGAGCGTATCAGTCCTCTCCCTCCATCCGTTCTCACTCAGAGCAAATTAACAGAGAATCAGTATTCCAGCTCGTGTCTGGCCATAATGCTGAAACACGGGCTAAATTACCGCCCGGTCTGGACGCATGCTTCCGTGTCACCCCAGGAATAATAACAAGCAGGGATCCTCAGCTGAGATTGCTCAGTCTGGCTAGTCTTTTTCTTCCAGAAGTGCTGCAAGGTTTTTCCATTCTTTTCTAGGTTTCCTGTTTTATTTAGGCCCCGCCCCCAAATAATTGTACGAGAGTACAGGCTAGGCTATGTCTAATGCTCTTCAGTAACCGCTCTATTCTCTGAGTTATCTAAGAACCAAGAACAGAGCAGGTTCAGAAAGACCCGGAAGGCACGTGTACCCTCTCCTGACAGGGTTTTTTGGATTGAGTTGAGTTGCAAAGGGCCTTACTTTTCCTTTTAATTTTTTTGCAGGGAGAGATAAAAAGATCTAGCGTTACATGTTCCCTTTAATCTCGCAGCGCCTCTGCACCGGGATAAATAATTTAGTTGAATTTCACGCCGTTCAGTTAACAATCTAGATGAATTCAACAGAAAACGATCCCCGCTTTCTCTTCTGAGATAATGAGACAAGAAGGACAAGCAGGAGGTGATGAGTGACGAAGAGGAGGGGGGAGAGGGGCACTGAGGCTGTCTCTGACTGGGGGTGGCCATGAGGTTCCTGCACAAAATGAAAAACAAACAAAACAAACATATGAACACGACTGTTCCGCTGCACCAAATTCTAATTCGAGTGTGTTGGGAGAAAAATACAATACCCCAAATAATAACCAATAATAGTGGTGTGGTTGTTTGCCATACAATTTCAACAGTGAAGTGACCTAATATTATATCTTTGATGCAACGAAATCATTTGAAATATGATCGATTGATTTAATTGGTCAATTATTTGAATAATAGCAAAATAGCAAACAGGGCGAGGTCTCCTCCAGGATACAATTTCCCTTATTGCATTCAGTTTAAAAAATTAATGCAAAATAGGGGAAATTCTTCCAGGGAGAACTCACAAACCCTACAAAAGAATAAGCCATGCCGCGGCAATTAACGATGCCCCCAGGTAACAGAGGGAGATAGGGCTCGTTCTCGCCACAAGCACGTGCTTAATTTATTTCCAAAGGCGCTCTCCGAGTCATGGTGCGCGGATGCTGCACTCCTCCATGGCAACAGGTCGGACGGAGACGGCGTCTTCAATGACATGACTAATTATAGAATCAATTCAGAGAGCAGGTGGATCAGTGTCTGATGGTTTACGAAGCGTGAAAAGTACTCCTGTAGGCAGCGGAGGGGCGCAGCTGTAGCCGCTCACATGGGCAGCAGGAAAGGGGCCTACTCGGAGAGCACCACGGCATGAAGGAAACCTTCACCGGATTGTTTTTCACGGGAAGATCCACACCACATAACACTAGTTCACAAGATGTAGTCTCGGTTACAAGAAATGTTGATTTCTTGTTGATATAACCACAAAACCTGTGTGTTTAAAAAGCATATATTGCAGGGAGAACGCCTTTATCCTTTGCTTGGCTTTCAATGTGTGTTTAAAAGGACATATTGTAATTGTGAGTGGACTATGGGAGTTGACTGCTGTCATGTTGCCGTCTGGGGGGACTTCTGAGATCAGAGTGCCCCCTTCTGGCCCTTGGAAACGTGGCCCATGATACGACCCTTTTAATAGAAGGTAATAAACGAAAGGCCATGATGTTGTGCATGATGAGATGTGGTCGTGATGCTGCACAGCTATGATGACTATAAGGCAGGACAAAGACAATACCTGCTAAATAAACTATTGATAGGCCTACTTTGATCTGAACTGTAACGCTTTCCTCAGGGCTCAAATTCTTCAATGCTGTGCTCAGACAAAAACAGCCTTCGTGAGCATCAAACTGACCGGTGACAAGGAGAAACTAGCAATAAAGAAGGGATGTCCTGCGTTTGGAGAAACACATCCAGTCGCGCTGCAATACCTCCTGGATACGCATCTATAAAAAGAGATGCGAGTCTTCGAGACAGCTGTCCACGGGGAGTATTATATTTACATGATTTCATGTCAGGGAGATGGGAGGCCTATTTACGTTATTCAATGTCAAAAGATCGTATTACATTATTTAACGGGATGTTTTCTTTCTTTACAGGATTTTATGTAAATCATATTAACATCATTTTGTGTCACGATAAACATTATTTATCTGACGAGCTGTTAAATAGAATGCTTCAAGAGATTGGGTTTTTATGTTGGAAATCCGGACCATGCCTTTCCAATGCATTTGGGAGCAATGGAAAATATCATCCCCAATTTACATATGAATGATTATTTCTTGTTTATGCGGGTATCGTTTCACTAAGCAGCGGGAGTGACAGAATATATTGAGCATATATTGATATAAAAGGGTTATTACAAATAAATCAATATGTAATGCATGCACTCTGAATATAATATGAATGGCAAAGTGGCTTTTGAGAAATAAAGCAGGTAAGTCCTCTGAACCATGTGCCAAAGCTCATTTAAATATATTTCATTAACACTATTGCACCACATACAAACAGGGAGAGACTGAGAGAGAGAGAGGGAGAAGGAGAGAGAGAGAGGGTGGAAGACAATGTTATAATAAAGAATAATTATCTCTGATTTGTGTGGGTGTGAAAAGAAAGAGAGGAAATGTGGAAATGTCTGTCCATGACAGAGGTGATAAGCGTATAACTCAGCAATGCAAAAGGTTATGTTAGGCAGATACGATAACATGAAATAAATAATGTGAGACAAGTTCAGTATTTGGCCATTTATTTACATAATTTTTTTTACCGAAGTAAGCTTGCCTCACAACCATTTCAACATCATACACAACATATTTTTCTTCTGCAAAAATCGTTTGAATCTCTTAATCTCTCGGTTCAAACCCCTGATAAGTGCTCGTCAATGCAGCCTCCAACACATCTTTTAAATAGACATCTCAAATTATTTCCTTAAGCATTAATCCCCCGACACGAAATGAAAGGCACAACGACATAAATGAATACCACGGAATGACAGTCAGCGCTAGTGTTAGCAGGATCTCAGTGCGGAGAACGCCTAGAGACGAGATCGGCGAGACCCCCCCCCCCCCCAGCAATTCCATAACAACGGACTCGGTGACTCGTCCGTGTCAGTAAAAGTTCAGGAAATCGGAAAACCTCTGCATTATTAAAAACCTATACGATGCTGGGGCAGTGTCTCTGTGCTAAAAACTCACTGCTGCATGCAAATCCCTTATGCTTTTGTACAAATATGAAATACCTAACACGATATATACGGACATAAGCCTGGCTCCTCTACACCACACCCCCTCTCTCACGCTCAAGCAGAAAATGAATAAACATCAGAGTACACCGCTACATGAGGAACCCGTCGACGGTTTCATCAGACGACACGCTTCATAGACAGTGGTGTCCACGTCCGGCCGCCACAGCTGCTGCCGCTGCCCTGCTCATGGGTTGTTGTCAAAAGTAGTCTCTTCATCAATCTGGTGGAGCGCAGCCGATTCACATGGAGGTTGGCTGGCCTGCTGCGGGAACACAGAGATAACGCGGTTACGGTGAAATCCTTGTTACATTTCGCTTTAACACGTTCAGCTGTTTTCCCGGAACACTTTCTATGCACAATCTCGTCAAATTTTAACTGTAAGTGGCTTCTCTCCAGGTGACTAAGACACATGCACTTGATGAGCAGGGAGAGGGTAGGGAGTCTAGCTCAAATATGCATGCATGTAGGCTGCACACTTTGGGAATTAAACATCCTTTATTCCACAAGCTGTTATATAAGAAAGCTTCAAAAGCTTTATATTCCTGTTGAAAATCTACAGGTAGACTGCACACAAGTGGGAATAAACCTTGTGTATATCGCCTGAATACAACGCAAATGAGATGCATGTCATTAATGGGCAGGTAGGTGTTAGGGCATCTTGCGCCAGGAGGACTCACACACTGGGAATCCAACGCGCCCGCTCCTTCTGGCTGGCGGTCAGGTCTGCTCTGGGCTACTCACCTTTGAATCGCTGGTAGCAGGTGTTGCAGTAGAGATGCTTGTTGCGTATTCGCACCTCGGCCCCCGCTTCCGATCCTCCGAGGTCGGACTTGCAGTCCATGCACTGAGGAGGGATCAGGGAGAGGGGGCAGGATTAGAGCGAGAGACACAGAGCCACAGAGGGACAGGGCGAGAGAGAGAGAGAGAGAGAGAGAGAGAGAGAGAGAGAGAGAGAGAGAGAGAGAGAGAGAGAGAGACACAGAGAGACACAGAGAGACACAGAGAGACACAGAGGGAGAGAGAGAGAGAGAGAGAGAGAGAGAGAGAGAGAGAGAGAGAGAGAGAGAGAGAGAGAGAGAGTGAGTGAGTGACAGAGAGACAGAGAGAGAGAGAGAGAGAGAGAGAGAGAGAGAGAGAGAGAGAGAGAGAGAGAGAGAGAGAGAGAGAGAGAGTCAGTGTCCGGCGTCTCCACGGGTGGACGGCGAGCGAGAGAAGAGGTGGAAGAGAAGAGGAGGCCGAGGGACGGCCCCAGGGTTGTCTGGCCGACGCAGCCGGGGAGGAGAGCAGAGACGTGGCTGACAGGTAGGATGTCTAATCAATCGTGTCGGGGGGAGAGGATGGGGGCAACAGGTCGGTCCCAAACCGACAGACATACAAACAAACACAGGAGTCTCAGGATGGAGCCACAACCGGAGTGAAGTGAAGCGTTAGGGAAAGCGATGGAAAACGTGGGGTGAGGATTAGCCTGGCTCGTAGATTGATCGGTTTTGGATTGATGTTTGGCGGTGTTGTGTGTGTGGGTAGCTTCCACAGTGACACACGGCTCCCTCTTGTTTGGGCCGCAGAGGGGAAAGGACAGGTACGGTACCCTTCGACCACCGGTTAGTAGGGCGTGCAAAATCAAGGCTGGTGCGTCATCCAGACAGAGGGGGGGGTTAGCTTATCCGGACGCCCATCACCCCCGCCCCCCCCCCCCCCCACAGATGATCCGTGTAGCACAGTCCCCAGGTAGCCACGGTAACCCAGGGGAGGAATGGGGTCTTGAGGCGCTCACCTTAAAGCAGTTCAAATGATAACAGAGTCCCAGGGACTCGATGATCATGGCCGCTCCCTTCCCCAGCGGGCTGTCACAGAACGTACAGATTTTCTTGCCACTCACTGACCTGGTGTGCAGAGTGTACGGACATCCGTGGTTGATGGAGGGTTAAAGCACAAATGTACACACACACACACACACACACATACATCGGCACACGCATGTGCGTGCACAAGCGCACACACACATATTTGTGCGCACGCACACATACATGTACGCAGACGCATGCACACAAAAATATACACAAAAACACACACATGTACACACACACACACACACACACACACACACACACACACACACACACACACACACACACACACACACACACACACACACACACACACACACACACCATTCTGTGTAGGAATCGATTCCCCCAGCAGGGAATGAAACATTAGTCACTCTTAAGCAAAAAGGAAAGTCTTGAATCAACAAGGCACGTCGATCCAGGTACTTTTGCTTCACATGTAGATGTGGGATTATGCTTGAACACAGGTTTCAGTTTTCACAAACAATCACACACTGACACACAAAACTACACCCCCAAACACACACAGACATACATCCATGTATGATGCGTTGGGTTTAAAGTAGATGGTGAAGCATGGAATAAAACAAAATGAAAAAAGGGTTATAAAGTTATAAAATGGGAATCTTCCCGGCTGTGAGGTACATATGTTCCCGCTACCTCTGGGAAGAGATGATGTGGCATCAAACCCAGGGTCCCAATTGGTTTCCTAAAATAGCAGCATATGTGGCAGGTTCGTCACTCATCGATGTTCATTGGTGAACTCGCAAATCTACCCTGAATCTCATGAGCTTAGGTCCGGTTTTACCTCGAGATATTATCGTACAACCACTCTGTCACGTCAGCTTGGCTCCGAACACTAAGCCGGCCAATCAGCGAACTCTAGCAATTGACGTAGTTGATGACCAACCCCTTAACTACAATGAATTCATTCATGTAATATTCACGCTGCTTTGGAATTAGCTATGTTTGAACTCAAGAGCTCAATGTTTTACGTCAACAGTAGTGGTAACGTAAGCTTTATCATGTTTTCTTTGGCAAACACGCCCCTTGGGATCCCACTGGCTTCAGCCTAGTCCAATGGGCTTCCAGGTAAGGAAGGCCCCCCGACCAACACTGCTGACGCCAGACCCCCTGGACCCCGTGAGCAGAGGGCCCAGGGTCTGAGGGTCTGAGGGCCGATGAACCCGGGACGTTACCTGCTGCGCTGCTGCCGCCCGAACGGCTCGGACGTGGGCTCCGGCGAGGTGGTGGGCGACAGGGAGGGCGACTGCTGCCGCCATGACGACGCGGGGGGCGCGGCCCCGCCTCGCAGTGAGCCCGTGGAGGCGGAGGCGGGCAGGCCGGAGACCGAGCCGGGGCGCGCGGGGTAGCCCCCGCCGTAGTACGTGCCCCCGCCCACGACGCCTCCCGCTCCGCTGCTGCCGTAGATGGCCGACTGCGGGCGGGTGGAGCTGGGAATGGAGGAGGTGCTACCCGGTGTCCATGACGACCGCCAGGCGCTGCGGGGCGCGTCCAGGTTGTCCAGGGATTCTCCTCTGGGAAAAAAAGAAAAAGAGACGTTAGACTATTCCTCTTCAATTCAATTAAAACACAATTATTTTACGAAATGACATTTAATTAGGTTTAATTTAATTATAAGGTGTCGACTAAAGTACACCGGTGTACTTCAAACCAGAAGCTGACTTGACCTCCCATCACAGAAGATACAGCCCTCAGGGATGTCTAAGGGGGATTCGGGGGGGGGGGGGGGGGGGGGGGGGGGGGGGGGGGGGGGGGGGGGGGGGGGGGGGGGGGGGGGGTTATCTCATGTGATAACCCGATGTACGTCCCCTGCAGCAGGGCGGCAGCTGGGTGCCCCTCCAGCGAGCTGCGGGTACCTGCGCATGGGCACGTCGACGGGCTCCTTGCTGGGGGCCATGGAGGTGGACTGCTGGCGGATCCAGCTGTTGTCGGTGAGCAGCTGGGTCTTCTTCTTCATGTCTTGCAGGATCTGCTGGCGCTCCAGGTCCGCCTGGGTCTGGAGCTGCTGCTGGCTGCGCCGCTGGGGCCGGTCCGCCGCAACCAAGCCACTGGCCGCTGCTCACACACACACACATACGAACACACAGACACACACACACACACACACACACACACACACACACACACACACACACACACACACACACACACACACACACACACACACACACACACACACACACACACACACACACACACACAGCAATGAAGAGGACAGAGAGGGAGAGAGAGTGGGTGTCAAGCCAATTCAATATTATTTGTATAGGGCTTAATCACAGTTGCAGGCTGCAAGGGCTTCTCAAGCCCAAATTATACCACACCCAGAGAGAGAGAGAGAGAGAGAGAGAGAGAGAGAGAGAGAGAGAGAGAGAGAGAGGGAGAGGGAGAGGGAGAGAGAGAGAGAGAGAGAGAGAGAGAGAGAGAGAGGGAGAGGGAGAGGGAGAGGGAGAGGGAGAGAGAGAGAGAGAGAGAGAGAGAGAGAGAGAGAGAGCGAGAGACAGAGACAGAGACAGAGAGAGAGAGAGAGAGAGAGAGAGAGAGAGAGATTGTAAGAGCAAGAGGAAAATAAATATTCTGTTCAATGAAAGTAAAGATGGGATTTTTTGCAACAACAGGAATCTTGGATTGTCTGAGAAATCAACCACAAGAAAAGGTTGAATTGATTCATACGGTGGGTACAACGATCACTCTAACATCTCATGCTGAAAAATGCAAACACAATCCAAGGGGACAAGGAGGGGGAACAAAACGGAAATCAATAGTATGCTGCATCTCATTCTCCGCTCGAGTGTATGATGGGATAAATCGACGGAGCGGATACTGAAAAAAATCAACGTTCCCGCAACGACGGAAAGGCAACGATCGGCCCGATTAAAAGACGACAATGATGACAACATGGTGAGGGTCGATTGGACAGGGGAGGGGGGCGGAGGAGGCGCAGCGGTGTCGGCGGGGGGGTCTCCGACTGAACCACCTCTCTGCGGCTCTCTGTATCTCGAAGTGCTCAGGATCCGCTCCGTCTCCCGCGCCTCCAGCCGTTGGTTGCCAGAGTAACTGTAGCGCTCCCGCCCCGACCGCTCCTCAGGCGCCCAGTAGGACGAGCCCCCCTGTGGCCTGTAGTGACCTGGTGTGCATACAACCCAGCGGTGGACCACTCTTAAAATACACACACTGGCCTGTGTATGGCAACAGCTTGAGGTGAAGGGAAGGAAAGCGGCTCATATCTATATTTCATGCTTTCCTTCACACCTGGTCAGCTGCCCCCCCCCCCCCCCCCCCCCCCCCTGCGGTTGTTTACTCGGTGGGAGAGCAGACCTCACAATACATATTCAGTGGGGACTCAGTTCATTGTGGCGGGGAAACCAAGGCAAGCGTACTGACCTCGCCTCTCGGAGAATCCCACATCATCCAGAGCCTCAGGTGTCGACTTGGACTTCTCCCTGTCAATCAAGAAGGGAGAAAATCATTTCAAAACTACGAAATCGAATCAACGTCTTCAAGTATGAACGAATGAACTGAAATGAACTGAGTTTATGTCGCGATACCATTGATCATTCATACAATTGATCGTGTTCAATCAGCTTGCGAGTCAAACAGGTATTCGATTTTGAATGCGAGATCACTGTTTTTTCGACTACATTAACAGCTTGACATGTTGCATGGGCGAGGTCACACAGAAACAGCCTATATCCATGCGAGTCTCGGCCACGCGTACACACTGTTCCATACACACGACGCAGTACCAACCTGTCGGAGTAAGCTAGGGTGTGCGACTGGGAACTACGGAAGCCAGAGGGTTTCCTGTCCCGTTAGCGACAGGTAGGGCGGGATAGGTTAGTGGCGGGGTAGGGAGGGAGAGGTGGGGACAGAAGCGTTACAGCACAGAGAAGGACAGAGGCACACAGGATGCATATTAGTGGTGGTTGTTATGAGACAGGAGCAACAGGGCAGGTCACATTGGGGCATATGAGGTTAGCACTGAGTATTGCTGCGCAGGCATGAAGGGCAGCTGAAATGTTTACAAAGTAGGCCCCTATGCGTGTGTGTGTGTGTGTGTGTGTGTGTGTGTGTGTGTGTGTGTGTGTGTGTGTGTGTGTGTGTGTGTTTGTGTGTGTGTGTGTGTGCGTGCGTGTGTTTATGCTATTTTTGCTTGTTTAGGGAGAGGCCAGAGGGACGTGACAGTTTGCATTGTTGCTGACCATTGCTGCTGCTTATCGAGGGCGCGCCTCCTCTCCTCCTCTTGCCGCTCCTCGTCTCTCCTCCTCTGTAACCTCAGGTCCTCCTCCATCCTCCTCTTCCTCTCCTCCTCCGCCGCACTCCTCACCCTCTCCTCCTCCTCGGCCCTCCGCTTCCTCTCCTCCTCCGCCCTCTTCTTCAACTCCTCCGTCCTCTTCATCCTCTCCTCCTCCCTCCTCTCCTCCTCCTCCTCCCTCCTCTCCTTCTCCTCGGCCTCCCGGCGCCGCTGCAGCTGCTCTCTCCTCTCCCGCTCCTCCTTGAAGCGCCTGAGCTCCAGCTCCTCCTCCTCCTCCTGCCAGCGTCTCTGCTCTGCCTGCCTCTGCTCTTCCTGCGCCTCCTTCCTTCTCCTCACCTCCTCTTCCTCCTCCTGGGCCTCCCAGGCCGGGGAGCGGTGGGTGGTGGAGGAGGGGCGAGCGGCGTCCACCTCCAGGCTCTGGGTCTGTGGGGGAGGAGAGGGAGGTGGGCCAGGAGCCAACCCCGTCTTTAAAGCAGAGCACTTGACTCACATTCACGCACGCACACACGCAGACGTCCGCGTGGCCACAAGTAGCTCATTAAGGACGCATCTACACCTACACTGCCCGGAAAAGCTGAGGGCAGATGCAGTTATTCTATTGGCTGCCCTGCCTACCGGTCGGCGTGGGCGGTCATGGTGAATGATGACGCCGAATGCTAATCGGACGGTCCCTTTGCTAATCTCATCATCTTGTGAACATATAATGTTTCTGTGGAATTGATCGGTGCCACGAAAGGTAAAAAAATGGATCTTGGCTTGAACATGACCATGTTCATCCAACCAAGCAGAACATTTCGGATTTTTTTATTGATGAAAAAGTTCTTAATCCTTGAAATGCTGCAGGTCTCGCAGAGGATTACAGGCTCAGTCCTGGTGTTTTGAAGGGTCTACTTGTATTGATTCTGAGTTCCTGGCTCACCTTCTGTGTCTGCCTGCTGTCGTAAGCCTCCTCCTGGTCCTTGCGCCATATCTCTTGCATTTTCTCCTGGTCGCGCTTGTATTTCTCCTGGAAACACGAGCACAGGGACACCGCTCACACCATGTTTCACACACAATCACACACACACAAACACTCACACCAGTTCATGTCTTCTCTCTCACACACACACACACACACACACACGCACACACACACACACACACACACACACACACACACACACACACACACACACACACACACACACACACACACACACACACACACACACACACACACACACACACATACCAGTACACAGTTTCTCACACACACACACACACACACGCACGCACGCACGCACGCACGCACGCACGCACGCACGCACGCGCGCGCGCGCCTACGTCACACTGTACACAAGATCACAGCACCCAGCGCATGTTTTAGACCTCATTCCCGAAGAGAATAGATGCTTGCTTGGGCACACACACATCCATACACACGTACCCTCCCACTCTCTCTCCACAGACTACTGTCTTCCTCTGAACACCTTTCCCTGTGACCCACGATGCAGAAGACAGCAGCTGGCCTATTTATACTTGTTGTCATTCCCTAGCCGGCGCTCCTGTTAAGGTCTGCGGGAGACTTGCCGGCGTCGCCTTCCCCTGGCTAGGCTCTTAGGAGGCTGAAGTAGGCCGTCAGATCGATAGGGAATAGCACTGAGGGAGCAGCGAGCGAAAGTGTTTTTTCCTCGCAGTGGATGCCATCATGACACCTTTCATCTCACGGCCAAGGGATAGACACGAATAGTCGTACCACCCGTGTTTTTGGCAGGGACGTGCTGCGGAATTGGTGTGAGAAACATGTGGATGTGTACATCTACCTTGTACCTTCTTGGGTATATCTTGAATTTATTGTTCAATTTTATTTTAATAAAGCGCTTTCTAAATGAAAAGGTGCGATAGAAATTAAGTCAACATTGACATCATCATTATGATCATCACCCCCCTCATAGGATTAATAATAGGCTGTGTGCTCTCTCCTCTCCTCTCCTCTTCTCCCTCTACACCTACAGCTGCACCTCTAGCCTCTCTTCTGTCAAACTGAACCAGGAAGCCAGGTGAGCACCTGGCTTCCTGGAGCAGCCGGAACAACTCAGGGCTAAACGCTGTGAAAACCGTAGAGATGTTAGAAGATATCTGGAGAAGCCTAGCCCCAAACCCCCCTCCCACATCATGTGTGACTCCCTAGTCCACACTGTGGAGTTATTTGCATTCCTGGGGACAATCATCTCACAGGACTTCATCCTGGGGAATATACCCCCCACCCCACCCTCTCACACATCAAACACATACACGCACACAAACACACACTCAAACACACACACACACACACACACACACACACACACACACACACACACACACACACACACACACACACACACACACACACACACACACACACACACGCACACACACACACACATACATACACACACACAGTGTGTACATGCCTCGTCCTCATGTCATAGCCTCTAACCCTCTCATTGCATCTAAGCCTCTTACAGCATACATAATTGATGGCTCTTAAATAGTTTACGATGTAAATATTGTCAAATAAATTGTTATTTTGCTAATATCTTGTTGCTTTATGTATTCTATTCAGCGACCTCACCAAGTCAATATTCTTGTACGTGCAAACATACTTGAATAAATAAGTACTCAAATAAATAAATAAATAACAATAGTAAATAAATACATTTCTGATTCTCATTATCCTTATTATCATAGTCATCATAATAAGTATTACCAATATCTGAGCTAAAATGAAGCAGTTATCACAGCCACCCGAACCGACGCCTGCTGACCTGTAGGAGGCGATCCTGCTCCTTCTGCCACTTCTCCTGCCTGCGGCGCTCCTCCTCGGGGTCCCAGGACCAGCGGCTGGCCGAGGGGGTGAGGGCGGGCACGGGGATCTGATGACAGAGGGGAGGAGGAGGGCCATAATGTAACACACACGCCACATGAAGGAGCTCTAGAGACTCACATCTCTAGGTCTCATCCAGAGCCAGGCGCCCGCAGCCAGGCCAGAAGAAAACAGACTTCTGAAAAGTTCTGCCGCTTACTGCTGCCTACTGTGGACTTTATAAAAGAGGTGAGGGAATAAGTGGGTATGGACACACTGAAGGAAAGTCTCTCACTCTCCCATTGTACTTCTGACTGGACCGAGACATGACTGCTAAAGAGCGGTGATGTAACAATTGATCCCAGTTGATGTGTGGCTCTAGTGATGGTGAGTTCTGCTCTGGGCTAGGATTACCTCCGGTATAGCCTCCATGAGGGAAAGAGAGAGAAAGAGAGGGAGGGAGGGAGGGATGGAGGGGGAGAGAGAGAGAGAGGGAGGGAGGGAGGGATGGAGGGGGAGAGAGAGAGAGAGAGAGAGAGAGAGAGAGAGAGAGAGAGAGAGAGAGAGAGAGAGAGAGGGGAGAGAGAGACACACACACACACACACACACACACACACACACACACACACACACACACACACACACACACACACACACACACACACACACACACACACACACACACACACACACACACACACAGTGGGAGACAGAAAGAGAGTAGGAGAGACAGAGATATAAAGAGATAGAGATATAAATAGAGACAGAAATACAGATAGAGAAAGACAGAAGGTGGAAGTGCAAGAACAGGAGGCCCTAGCTATCGGTCCGGATGATACCTGACGACGAGCACTCTGAGAGTTGTGTGTGTGTGTGTGCGTGTGTGTGTGTGCTCCTGACAACAGCAGGATGATTGAGCAATCAAAGGGCTTGAGTGCAACAGTGGTGCTGTCTCCGCCGAGGGATCACCTTTCAGAGAACCGCCAGTGAACGGGGAGGGGGTGAGAAAGAAACTAAATATGTTTTTGTGTTTTTCAACAATACTCACATCCGATATCGCCGTCTCTGATCCTCCTGGAAGAAGTAAACAAGTGTCATTGAGATTCCTCTGGTATGCACGTCGTAAATATTATGGAGAGTATTAAGATATAAAGATTATTGACTTGACAATCAGGAAAGTGATAAGCTGACCTCTGGAAACCCTGATCAGCCAAATGGAAATCAATGAACTTTAACGGGGAATAGACTGGAGATAATACAATGGGACTCACGCAAACAGATACAGTAAAACGTTGAGACTTTCCACACAAAAAGTCCATACAATGGTTGCATGCAAGCCAGTGCTACACGTCGCTAGGAGATTTGCACACGTTCCATGCAGAGAGGACCTGTCTTTGTGCAACAGCAATGCATTGAAGGCCATGCACAGCAAAGGGGAAAGTGTGACCGTGAACAATGTATAAATCACACACATATATACATATATATATATATATATATATATATATATTACACACACACACACACGCACAGAACCAGACCGAATGATGCGAGTCTGGTGTTGGTGTAGTGTGCCAGGCATGATGTGTACAGCCAAGGGAGCTTTGAAAGAAAAATAGAGAAATTGCTTCTTTTTTTTTGACTCTGATACTGTTACGTAATAGTCTCTTTCTTCTTTCTTATAATTTTTTCTGATTTGAGATTTTCTCGCATATTTCTCTCCGGGCCAAATTGATTTTGAGAGGAAGAAAAATCCTTGGTGTGGATTTGTTTAGAGAGCTAACGATTACCTGTCTATAAGAAATGATGGTCACAGCGGAAAGGATACAAGCTCCAGGTTAAATATAAAGGTATATAATCACTTACATAACAACTTCAGGGTTGAAGGAATTTGTCTTATTTTTTTTGCTAATTAAACCTGTCATTGGCCATTGACGATTCTCACTAAGGAGCGGTTAGCTCAGCTCAATGTTTACCACAGGAGTGTTAGCTCCTCAGTGCTAAACAGGGGTGTGGGGGGGAAGCAAACCACCTCTGGGAGACCAGATCCTAGCTCTGCTCCCCCGGCTGCAACAACAATCATGCCAGGGAACCCGGGCTTCTGCCTGGCGGGCAGGTAGGCATACAGGGATAGCAAGGT
This sequence comes from Gadus chalcogrammus, assembly GCF_026213295.1. NCBI lineage: Eukaryota > Metazoa > Chordata > Actinopteri > Gadiformes > Gadidae > Gadus > Gadus chalcogrammus. Next base: position 14,359,794 of record NC_079431.1, read on the forward strand.
GGGGGGGGGGGGGGAATAGAGGTCACTGCACACTGGGCCCTGCGTGTTTACCACAGAGGTAGACCAGAGGGCTGACCCTGCTGCACCCTGAGCTACCTGGGGAGGGGGGGGGGGGGTATGATACAAGTTATGCTCCCGCTATGAGTCCAGGCTGAAAAATACATCAAATAAATAGAAGAGAAACAAAGACAGAATAAAGACGAGGCTCAATTAAAAACTTTGAAAGAGGGCGTCGATCCCACCATACGCGTTTCCATTGCTTGATTCAATTGATAGAAAACACATGCATATGGGCATACATGTACAAGTATATTTAAGATGTAGGCCACGATGAGTGGTCGAGGGGGAAGCACATAGAGAGCCCAGCCACCACATGACAAACAACACCGTATCACACCACCCTTCACCCTGCTAGCCTCGGAAACGTTTACCTTGTTCAAAAAACTCTGACCTCCGTTTTAAGTTTTTCAAAGACATGGGTTCTGACTCTACATGAGAGAAGGGGGGAACAGTGAGGCACAGGGGATTAGAAAAGAACACCTCGCAGGCCTGTCGATCAGCTTGTGATGTGTGTGTTTTAAGTGTACTCAAAGATGCATTGTTGTAACGCTTAATGTCTTCATGAATATCTCTCAAAGGAGACTCCTACACTTAACATGCCTATTAGCACTTAGCACTAACAAATCAATATATATTGACTGATAATAATATATATTTTCTTTGTTTATGAATAAAGTTAATACAAAATCTAATATCATACCTTTATTTCTCATGGTTACCGCCTCTTGATGGACACCCCCGTTGAGTCCGTTTGTTGCCACATTCTGCAGAAAAACACAATATCAAATACTTTAATTATACAACACACTTCTATATGGTATTATGTAAGTGTGGGCATTAACAACGACGACCAACAACGGCCGAGGGCTTCTGAGCATCATCCAATCTGGCAACCTTCATTACTTCAGTTACAACGGCTTGATAACGCACAAGGAACCCCGGGTCGTGTGGCGTGATGGGGGGGTCACTCACGATGACGGAGTGGAGGGGCGCCGCGTTGATCCCCAGGCTGTCGGGGGATTTGCGTGAGGTGAAATCCAAACTGGTGTTGGTGGGGCTTGTGTTGCTGCCGACCCCACCTACAAGCGTTGAGTGGTCCGAACTGGTGAGATTGATGGTCTTATGGTTCTGAAAGGGTGCTGCCGGTCGGTCTGTGTCCCAGTCTGTCCACGCGGACAATACCGCAAAAACAGCAAAAAAGAAACGGGATGTGTTTATGTTTTGACACAAAGTCGGGCACTGGGTATTCACTTTATGCGTGTGAGAGTCACAGGATAGAGTTTGAGTGTGAGGAATGGGATTATCTTAAAAGTGGTGACTAGAGAGAGATGGGGAAAACACCTGGGAATGAGAGTGGAAGTGTGCTGCTATGGAAGAACAGCGGGAATCAGAGAGAAACCGTCTCAGGGTAGCCCAGCGACCCTGAAGACCAAAGTGTTGCAAACAGGCTCCCTGCTCCCTGATAGCCAGCCTGGGCGATTCCTAATTAGCATCATCGTTATCGATCCACTTGTATTCTCGTGGTTCGACAAAATCTTGCTGGCAATGTCAAGGGTTCAGGGTAGCCTGTTGTGCTAACACATCACTATGAACAGCAAGTAAGCAGTGAACTACATCTCTAGGCTCTTGCCCTCGACATACCGCACTGAAGAGGAATGCTGACAAGAAACAACAGGAGCGAACGGAGGACAAAGAGTAGCAGAGAAGAACAGTTAGTAATAAAGTCCCCCCCTGTCACTCCTTCCTAACACACCCAGAGAGAAAATAGCTGAAGTCATGCTACCGGTAAACTGTCATGAGATCATTCATGGATGGTTACCCAGCAGTTTACGGACCACTTTAGAGTGTCAACAGCGTTTAGCAGCCCAGCCACCGTAAGCCATCCTGTCACTTGGGGAATGCAACCTTCAAAGTGGTTAAACTGTTATTTCCCTCACACTCCCTCTGCCTGATGCCACCTCGCTCGCTCTCTTGTACTCAGGCATGCACTCACTCATTCACTCATGCACTCACTCACACACACACACACACACACACACACACACACACACACACACACACACACACACACACACACACACACACACACACACACACACACACACACACACACACACTCACTCACTCACACGCAAACGCAAACAAAAACACACAAGCACACATATTAACACACACACAGACACACACCCCCACTCATACCCTCCTGCACAACCGAGGTGGACTCACTGTTGCCGCCTCGACGGCGTACATCCATGGTCAGACTGCCCTGCTGCAGAGCGTCCTCCATGCTGGCCCCCCACTCTGCATAGCTCATGTCTGCCACTCTGTGGCCGCTCACGCTCAGAATCTCATCCCCAGCCCGCAGCATCTCCGCCGGGCTGCCTGCACGGGACGCCACACGGAGCACACTCAGAAACCACTCACACGCTGCCAGGGAACAGTTCATACGGTCTGTCTTACAGGTCCGGCTGCTGATGAACCGTCTCCGCGCTGACTGTTCATGTTACCAACGGTACTAGATGAACCACACTATACTGTGAACGGGCCTTCTTCACCTGGTGGCCATCTTGGTTAAAAATGTCTGCTAGTTGGGTGAGGAAGGCCTAGGCGTACCGTTAACAGCATCGTGAACCTCATGTGAGTAAGGCACTCATAACTGCAGCCTCGTCACTCTCACTACCACAGAGATTCATACGACTGCAGTGGATTTCACACTTTTTCCTTTCCCGTCCATTAGTCATTTAAGTGTAGGCATAAGTGGACAACGTCCCCATAGTGAGAACACTGTCACTCAGACGTCCACCTCGATGCTAGGCAACATGAGAAAAAAAGACGGCAACACTCTCGTTCTATTTCCATTCCATGCGGCGCTCCGCAGCCATTTTGCGTGGGTTCTGGATAGCGAGAGAGAGAGAAGTTCAGACACAGCACAACTGACCCACTTAGACGCTGGCCTACATAGGCATGGTGCACCCGCTGCAAAGACTGCAGAAGGGGGGTGGGCTTTGTGAGGGGGCGTTGGGGGCGTCATCTGAGAACCGAACGAAGGAACAAACCACAGAAATGGGGGAACTGGTGGCTGACTACTCGACCGCACTGAACACAGGAGAGTCTTTAGCACCGTGTGTACACATCATTGGACCCTGCCATGGGTTACAGAGTAGAGCTGCACCACTGTAGGGATTCACTTTGGGGGGGGGAAAGGTCACTTCATGGTTAATGATCAGAAAATTGTCCCTGGTTGCTGGGATGAATCAGAATCTCAGAAAGTGCTTTTCTCGCTTCACGGCTAAAAGCAGTTTTGTCGGTAATGACTTGTCGTGGGTTTCAGAGGAAGAGGAGGAGGAGGAGGAGAAGGAGGAAGATGTTACCTGGCTGGATGGACTTGACGCGGGTCCCTGAGGCGCTCCAGTCGGCATGGAAACCAAAGTCTCGGCTGCTGTTGGGCTTCTGGTTGAGACTGATCCTCATGTCAGAGAAGTTCTCCTGGAAACACACACACACACACACACACACACACACACACACACACACACACACACACACACACACACACACACACACACACACACACACACACACACACACACACACACACAGAAATAGCAGTTAAAGGTTGTGTGTGTTGGTTGTTGGTGTCTTTGTGTGTTTGTGTTTGTGGAGGCATGCTTTGTCTGTGTTCAGGGCCCACTCCAGATCCTTTTGTTCCTGTGAATGAATGATTTATTGGTGCTGAATAAAAGTGAAGCCTGGCCGTACATATAGGACCTTCAATGACAAAGTACTCTGTGGCATTATTTTAGATTAACTCAAGCTTTCACTCCAAGGCCACTGCCACTCGCTTTCCCCCCTATATGAATTTAAATGACGCTTTCCGATGCTTCTTGATAACCCAGATATTAAAATGAGGCCATTGATAGAGACGGCAAATCAAAATCCCATGCATCAATTTCAGCAGCAGCAGATATTTTGCCCGTGGCGGTCCGATCTTGACCTTGACCTAATAACACAGACGTACCGAACCACAGTACGTGCGTTTGAAGCGAGCGTTCAACATCAGATTGGTGAACTAGCTCTTTGCAACAAGAGGTGTCATAATGTAGCCTCTGTTCCCAAGAACACAGAACCCATTCCCAGCACTCCCTTTAACCAAACGATCCCCCCTAACACAACTGGCACTTGGAAAGAAAAATGGAAAAGACAAGCCTCATGCTGCAGAGCATTAACTACAAAGCAAAAGTAAATGGTTTTACGACTCCCTTGATTGAGGTTAACACTTCTCTGCAGTGCCGTATGGTGCCGTCGTAGGTATTGTCTTAACAACAGCAACATGACACAGCTGGATAGTACGCACTACGGAACATCGGAAAGGAAAAGTACTGCGTAAGGCAAGCCCGCTCCTCTGCCGTGTGTAGTAACTGAAGTACCTGGCTGGCATCGCTGCCCAGAGCTGGGGTTTCACTCTTCACCCGAGGAGGCTCCTGCGACACACTCTTGCTGTTGGAGCTGAGGCCTTTTCCGACCCCCTCCTCTTCATTCGCTTCGTCCTCCCCCTCCTCCTCCTCCTCATCCTCACCGCTGGACTGAGACGAGGCCTCGTCCTCCAAGGTCATGTACTGCTGGTAGCGGCCTGGCACCGAGGACTTGGTGGAGACGTCTGCGTCGCCGTTGACGCGGCGGTGGGAGTCGACCGTCTGGGTCAGAGGAAGAGGAGGGTTGATTTAAGGAGGTTCAGAATGAGCATCCCCCCGAGAGAATGAACCCATCACTTGTCACAAAGAGGGAAAGAATAAGATGGCTTTGTTGGGGCGGTTGGTGGAGAAGGGGGATCCCTGTCAATGGCTTTGATAAAATACATAGTTTAACTTTTGAATAGAAGTTTGTGATATGATGATTAACATCATCATATCTGGGCCTTTTGTGCAATTGAAACCAGCTATTGACTATTATCAGCAATAATATGGAGTAGTTACCATATTAAAGACCATAGATACCATAATGAGATTCATCACCGCTGTAAAACCAGTGGGACTGTTGGACAACGCATTGATGTCCATTGAGCTACCAAAGGGGACTTACTGGGGACACCCCAGACAGAGTGTCTAGGGTGCGGGTTGTATTGTAGTGAAGGGGGAGTCCAGCTAGGAGCTGGGAGCCAGGTCTGGGCACTCACCACGGGGGCCCTGGTGAGGGAGGAGAGGCGGTTGGCCTGGGTCCCGAAGGGCCTGGGCATGATGACCGAGCTGAGCCTGGTGGTGCTGTCTGCTCTCTGGGTGCTCCTGGGAAGGGAGGCGGACACCCGGGACACCCCCGGGGGCATGGTCGGGTTGTACTGAGGGGCCTCCTTCTTCTCCGCGGTCCGCACGCCCGCCTTGGGGCGCCACGGCTCCGGGGCCTTCGAGACGAGGGATCGGGGTTCGGGGCTGGGGTTGGGGGCGGGGGTCTTGCCGGCGTCGGCCATGACTGTGACCGAGGGCTCTTGGGCCGGGCTGATGCTCCTCGGCCGGGCCGGGAGGTCGGCGCTCCTGACGGCGTACGCGCTGCTGCTATTGCTGCTTACGCTGCTGCTGGTCACCGTGGTGACGGTGGAGGACGCGCGGGTACCACCGTCGGTCACGGCGCGACTCGGAGCCGCTTCCTGTGGCGGCGGGGGGGAGGCGGGGCGGTCGGGCGCGGGTCGGGCGGCGGGCTCCTCGTCTTCCGTGGACGGGATGGAGGGGCGGGAGGGGGCCGGGGAGGGGGCCGGGGAGCGCTCCGGCGGGGAGTAGAGGTCGTCGGCCGTGTTGCTGCGGCCGTAGAGGGAGCGGGAACGCGGCGCCGGGATGGGCACGGCGAAGACGTCCTCGTCCTCGTCCAGGTAGGAGAGGGAGCTCATGCGGCTGCCAACGGAACGTCTGCTGTCTCTAGACGCTCTGCGGGGGGAGGGGGGGAGAGAGAGGGGAGAGGGGGGGCCGGACAGGTACATGGGGGAGGAAGGGGGAGGGGGTAGTGAGTAATGGGGTTAGATAAAGGATAGCAGGGATGAATGGACGGGGTATTAGGGAAAGACGCAAGGACAAAGCATGAAGGGAGAGGGAGAGACAAAGTTGAAATGAGGAGGAGGTGGGGAGGGGGGGGGGGGTGAATGGGAGGGGAGTGAAAGGAGGGACACGAGTTGAAAGGCAGGTGGGGCCAACAGAAGAAGGGGAGGGGAGAGGGTGGGTCGTGAGCCGTGATTAGATTACACTTTCACACTGTCTAAAGGCACGATTAGGGAGTACGTTTCTCCTTTCTCCGTCTACTGAAGCTTCTGTCCACAGAGAACTCCCTCTCTGTCTCTCTCTGTCTCTATAAACCTGTCATTTCCTTCAGAAACCACACAGATACATGGAAATCGAATTACCGCCACACAACACACTACTTGTTAAAACAAGTGCACCGGCAAACGGCACAAACTAATAACAAACTAATAACTAATTTATACATCTCTCGTATTTCATCCAGTACAAAACGCTTCCTTTCATCCTGGAACCGGCTAAACAACCGGTCAAACAAGCGTCCCCTTGGCCTTCACCAGAGCTCCCAGGCCGGGCTGCCTGAACAGGTGCGTGGCGCGCTCACCTCTCCTCTTGCATATCCTTCAGCGACCTGCGTGTTCTCCCGCTGCCGATTTCGCCGCCGTAGTTCTGCTCGATCTGCTCCCGCTCCTCCTTCTTCTTCACGATGTCCGAGTTGACGCTCTTACGCCGGGACTTCCACTTGCTCAGGTCCTGCGGGGACGAGACAAGGGGCTCGCGTCACTCACCTGCCACCATCTTGGAGAGGTCAATTGAACCCCGATAACAAAAGTCCACTCCAACTCTCAAAAAGAAACACTTTGTTCCTCAGGACACGAGGATGAAGGGAAACGGAGGAGTGGCAAAACTGGAGTGGAATGGAGGGCGGATAGGAAGCAGAGAGAGAGAGAGAGAGAGAGAGAGAGAGAGAGAGAGAGAGAGAGAGAGAGAGAGAGAGAGAGAGAGAGAGGAGAGAGAGAGAGAGAGAGAGAGAGAGAGAGAGAGAGAGAGAGAGAGAGAGAGAGAGAGAGAGGGAGAGAGAGGGAGAGAGAGAGAGAGAGAGAGAGAGAGAGAGACATAGACGCGGGGCGAGATTGGTGAGGTGTTCTACTTGTGTGCTTTAGGCTCCTCCTGGCTCATGTCCCCAGTGTATTGTGGGTTGCGAATGTGACCCAAATGCTGCTTTTGGACACCATCATTTGACAGAGACCCTATTCATCGAGAGTACCCACAGACATGCGTGCAACCCTTCTACAACGTGCACAGCAATAAGACTGGAGGTAGTCAGCTAGGATGTAAAGATAGGCCCAACGCTGTAAAGACTGCATAAAGGTAGTCTAGGGTTGCCAGGTTGTGAACTATTGCGTAACTTGAATGTGAACATACAGGTGGTCATTCTAGCCCACCCACTTTTCTTATGGGAATGAGGGCAGCTCACAGCCAGAGGGCGGTGCTGCACCACCCAGCGTCTGTCGCCTCTCTCTCTAGCCTTCTGTCTGAGCAGCCCGTTCCTGGTGCCTGATGGCCAACCGCACACTGGGGCCCACTCCAAAACACCTCTCATCCTACCCACAATGCCCTTTGTGCCCCACTTATACAGACTGACTTAGATGTGTTGCACCCTTTTGTTACGGCACTCTTCTTCTCGGGTCACAGATGGTACGTTCAACAAGAATTCCCCTGTCTTACGTTCAAAGGACTGGGCCCGTTTAGCTGTTAAGAAAATAGGAGACGATGAAATAAAAAAAGAAGGAGAATGAGATGATGAAGAACATGAACAAGAAGATGAAGAAGAGGAAGATGGAGACGATATAGAAAAAATAAATAGGAGGAAATAAAAGAAGAGGAAATAGCAGCAGAAGCGGAAAGAGACGACAGAGAAACAGCGTGTGGCTGACCAAGGCGTGTTCACGTATCCTGTAGGGGTGACGTATTCCTCAAGGTTGATGAGGCGGTGGTTATACTCACATCCTGCCATTTGTCGTCGCTCTCCTTCACCTGCTCCTGGACCTTCTTAATCTTTTCCCGGTAGACCTGTTTCACCACAGCCGGGTCCACAATGTCGCTCATCGACTTGCTCCTGGGTGGGGGGAGACAGGACGGACACAGTTAACCTCATGCCCGACTTAGATCCCCTGTCGAGGGTGGCATGGACCCTGCTCCTCAAAGCACCTGAAGGGATGTGCACTGATATGTGTTAGTAGTCAATGCCACTCCAAAATGCACTTAGTCCCGTTGCTATGGAATCCATATTTATTGCACAATAAACATGAACTTCATCAGCATAAGCCTAATAATACAAAACACCTCAATTGAGACTGAAAATAGCATCACCCAGGCATTAGTACACGAGTAGCAAAAGCACTGAACAGCCGCCGAGTTCAAGTTCAAAGTCAGAAAAGTTTAACAGGTTAGTTAACACTGTGTCCCACTGTACACACTGTGTTCACAGACATCACCCTAATGCCAAACCGCAAAAACACGCCATCCACGGACAGGCTCCATGGCGTTATGGGGGTCCGACCGAAACCACCCCTCATCACTCACCGGTCGGGGGGTTCAGGGACGACTGAGACCTCCTGTGTGAAGCGCTTGGACCACAGACAGCGCTGGCGAACGCTGGCCCCGGATAACCCCCAGCCTCAAGCGTACACATTCTGCAGCATGGCCGCGTGACGGAGCACCGCCGGCTTGTTGTTATGCGTTCACTCGTTCACCCACATTCATGCCGCTCTGTCAATAGGGCTTGTAGAGCAATGTGCTTTGTCACCCCTCCCCCCCACAACCCCACACCTTCTCCAACTAGGCCCTGTGTAACACAATCCGCAATGTTCTGTGTCAGCGCATTGCATGCAGAGAGAGAGACAGAGGGAGGGAGGGAGAGTTAGAGAGAGAATTAGAGAGTTAGAGTGAGAGTTACAGAGATAATTAGAGGGAGGATGAGTTAGAGGGACTTAGAGAGAGTTAGAGAGAGAATTAGAGAGAGAGTGGGTGAGTTGGAGAGTTAGAGAAATAACGAGAGAGAGAGAGAGAGAGGGAGAGAGAGAGAGAGAGAGAGAGAGAGAGAGAGAGACAGAGACAGAGACAGAGACAGAGACAGAGAGAGAGAGAGACAGAGAGAGAGAGAGAGAGAGAGAGACAGAGAGAGAGAGAGAGAGAGAGAGAGGAAGGGAGCAGCATCACAAAGCGGGGGGTAGGAGGGTTGAGGCTGTGTTAGGGGAAAAGAGCCAACCCTGACGTGCCACATTCCTGCGCCCGTGCATCAACTCACCCGTCACTACCGTCGTCACTCCTCGGAAGTCTAGGAAACCGGAGAGAACCACATAGACAAAGGCAGTCAGGCAGATGTCTGGGGACTGACCCCGACTAGGAGGGCCTGTGGTGGGGGGGGCTACGTACAGCCGTGCACCCCCAACAAGGGAAGGATGAATGCAGGGAAAGCTGTCCCCGCCACTGCCTTGGAGGTTGGCACAGAATCCAACGTAGAGTGGAGACCGAAGATACACACAGAAACTCTGGGTGGAGTTGTTTTCAGAAGATAGTATAGTTTTTCAGTTCTGTGAGCAGTAGACCCGAACTAACTGTATGGACTTCCCTTCATCTGCTTTTTGTTTGGGGAGGTGTGCAGACGTCATTTTTGGGGTTGCAACAGCTGCAGCTTTTATAAAACGTAAAGGTTATACTGAACACATGATATTGCCATGGGCCAAGTCAATCTAGACAGCCTCGGCCTAGCCTTGAGTGTGATTGTTATTTTCATTATTAACTGTGATCTTGGAGGGATAGATGCTTTGCCAAGTCGCTATGAAGTGTCGACAGTGAGCACTTTATTTACTGCGTTGGAGTGTTCCTGAGACATACCCTGGGTTAGAGTTTAGGCTATTTTTCATTTTCTATCCATTGAGCTGTCAGCTTTCCATGTCTGTGCGAAGTTCCTTTGGTTACGGAGCAACTTGGGAACATCCTGCTCATCCTGCCCTACTCTGCAGGCTGCTGTGGTGGTGTGTTTGGGAGCATTCCATCACAATACACTTTGAAGCTTGGCTTTTCTTTATTAAGGTCAGAGAAAGATTTTCAAAGTTGCAGAAAAAACACAAAAAAAGGGTGAAAGAAACGCCAATCAAAACAAAATCAAAACCAAAACCGAAAGAAAGGGTCAAACAGATATCCACGCCTATCTTCCGATTGGTAACTCTGCATAAAAGCTTATGCTGAGAAAGCAATCCATGCATGTCTTGTGGATAAACACATTCAAACTAAGTTGTTATTGAGAGCGCAGTCTTTTTGTGATAGTCCATGTTGCATGGCCTTCACATTCAACCTGTCAACCTTTGTGTCACAAAAAGGCCTTCCATACCGCTGACCACACCTGGAAAAAGCACCTCCATGCAAGATCAAACATTTGGCACCAGAGAATGAAAACACGTAGACGCTGGGAATGTCCAAGCACCTCTGTGTACACTGTACGAAATGTTCAGACAATCTGGAGTTCCCCTGAATAAGGGGAAGTTCATCCCTCATGAGGCGTTAGGAACCATAATAGCACCAATATAACGCCACGCCGACATTCAATGTACACCACTACAACCTTCAGGCCGAACCGTTCAACACGCGGAAACAGGAAAAATGAACTCGGAAATGAATGAGAAATAGTACACAACATCACGGCAGGAATACCAGCCGACGGGCATTGTGAAATCGGACCCGGATCTACATCCTCATAGCGGCCAGCCTCTCCACCATAAGCCTCTTTTTGAACCTCAGCTGACCGGACTCTCTGATCTCCCGCCACTTGCGGAGGTCGCCTTCGCTACACGCCGCCGGCACGGAGGGCACGGACAGCGATCGCGCGACCCCGTCCGAACACGCCCCCAGCTTCCGCACCAGCATGTCATCGTTCACGGGGTCGGCCTTCTTCGTGATGGCCAGCCTGCTCTGTCGTTGGGATGCCTTCTGGTGGACCAGGGGGCACGGCGGGCACAGCAGCCGGGCTTGGAGGTCCGGGGGCAGGGCCCAGGGTTCGGGGACGGGCATGGGGGCGTAGTTGTCGGGCGCGCCGGAGAGCGGGCGCCGCCGCTGGGCCTGCTCCAGGCTGGCCCTGCGGAACACCACGTCGTCCTGCTCGATGTCCGGGTATGTGGGCTCCGTCTCCTGGGTGGCGGGCAGGCGGCAGCCCCGGTGGACGTGGGCCTGGGTCACGATGTTGAGCTCCGGCTGGGAGGAGAAGAGGTGGCGGCGGGTGCGGCTGGGGCTCAGCTGGGTCTTCAGCATGGCCATGTCCGGGTTGGACTGGAAGGCCTGGGTGCGCCTGCTAAACATGTCGTCGTTGGACAGGTCTGGCGCTAGGGCCTCATAGTCTACGAGGTCCGGGGGCTCCCTAGGGTCCTGACGGCCCAGCAGGGGCCGCCGCACACATTTGACCAGCTTGGGCCCCGAGGTGGGGTCCATGCGGGCGTACACCGGAGGGGTGCACTCGGTGTTAGGGAGCTGAATCTTGGGGGGCGGTGGGGAGGTGTGAGGTGGAGTGTGCAGACTGGAGGGTGGGCAGAAAGGAGAAAGAGAGAAAAGGATAGAGGGATGAATGAGTGCATGCATGTGATACAGATCACAGAAAGAGCAGGAAAAGGAGGACGAAGAGAACCCAGCAGTAAAGAAAGAAGGTCAAATTTGGTTCAACCTGAGGCTTATCAAACGAGGATTTCACAATCACAATGCCTACTGGCAGTATCGACATTGCATTGCTGGTTCCTTTAAAAGTCAGCTATAAATACTTTGCTTCAATTCAGTAAAAGATGAAAAGGAGACACAAGCGGGTTGCTTTATTAGGCACGTTAGCACAAGTTTCCAACACCTTGATTTCGTACTTTGCCGTTAGCGTGTTAGGGAGAAGTTCAGCAGGCACGCGGGGCCCTTAGGGGCCCTTCAAAAAGACGTATGGATGGTGTAAAGGGAAGGGGTCCTAGACTGCCCCGGCATTGCCACAGTCATGCAGCTGTATAGACCTTTTCCCCACCACGTGGGTGGTGCTGGAGGAGGCGTCGGGGGTGTGGGAGTGAGAGGGGGAGGGGCCATAGGGGGAGTGGCCAGAGGACAGCCAGGGACTGACATCACTGTCTGATTCGTCAGAGGAAGAGGCCGACTTCTTGGGGCTACCGCCGCCAAGCAGCAGGACGGGAGGCCGCAGGGAGGAGAGGCGGAGCAGGGGGAGGGAGAGTTAGAGCCCGGTGGGGAGGGACAGGAAGAAGGAAAGGAAGAAAGGAAGACAGAAAAAACACAAGTCAGATGAAGAGATACAGAAATACAGAAATTTCACCAAAGCCCAGTTGAATAGTTAAGACCAGTTAGGAAGATTATGGAGTGTTGATTATAAATCATGCAAATAGTAAATAGAGGGGGAGGAAGTTGACTGTAAATCATCTAATCCTTCGCGTGTGCATGTGTGTAGCCACATGACCTGGCTGTGTATCAACTGATGTATTTGAGGATTTCTCACAAGGAAGACAAAAGACAATGTGTTTGTTGCTTTTCGACTAGCATCTACTCAGAGAGAAGCGGCGTGTTGCGGCTCTCTGCCGCCCTGCCGGACGGGGGTGCCCTCACGCACCTGAAGCCCTGCATCTTCCTGTACCAGGGCCGCCTCTGGGAGCCCATCTTGATCTTCTGGATGTGCACCTCCTCTTCGGGGGTCCAGAACTTGGGCAAGAACTTGTCGTAGGGGGCGGCCCCCGCGGGCTGGCCCGCCAGGCCCACCTTGCGGCTGTAGAGGTCATCCTGGACGGGGTCGGCGTAGCCCTCCTCGTCGTCCTCGTCTTCATCGTCCGAGTCGCCGTACCTGTCTCTGAAGAGGCTGTCGGCGGAGAGGGGCGGGCGGGGGTCTGCCCGCGCCGGGGCCGGCGCACTGGGGCCGCTGCTGCTTCGAGAGACGGACCAGTATTCATGCCAGTGGTCAGACCAGCGGTCAAACCCGCGGTCACACCAGAAGTCAAACCAGCAGTCAAACCAAAAGTCAAACAATGTCGCAAGCACAGCAAGCCATGGCCACAGCAAGAGGATCACTCACGGCGTCTCGATGTTTGAGCGCAAGACACGATCCAAAAGAATCGACAGACACAAAAAGTACAAAAACATCATTCTCTGATTCGACGGGTTAGCCAAACATCTCAACTCAAAACTCCAACCAAAATGCAAAAGAAGCATGACCATGATTCCAGGAGCCGCGTTGCTGACTGCAAATCAATCACTGTACAGACCTTCTGTTCCATAGCAGGCAAACGAAAAAAGTCTGGTTTATAAACAAGCAAAGGCAGACTGTCAAAACCAGACAACCCAAATGACAATCAAGCAATCAAACTGCGAGCAAAGAAAACTCAACAAAAAAATCACAACAGCAAAAACTCGGCGCTTGGTTAGAGACGCGGCACACTCAAGCGTCACCATGGTTACCGGTAACCATGCAAACTCAGGGCATAAAAAAGCGCTGATTTGCTCTCATCCTCATCACCCTCGTCATCATCAGACACATCCAAGAGTCACGCTCTTGCAGTGCGTTGTTCTGACCTGACGCCGGTCACCCCCTGGACCTGCACATCACAGGGGTCCCCCCTGGGCCCCCCCGCCACCCTGGGGCCGGTCGGCGACCCCCGCCCCCCCGTCACCGGGCTGATGGGCATGGCGAAGTTGGTGGGCGGTGCCGGGGCGGGGCTGTGGAAGCGCCGGCTGGCCAGGTCGTCCAGCACCAGGTCGGGGTCGGGCCGCTCAGAGTCAGAGTCGCTGTTGCTCCCGCCGCACTCGTACGTCCACGTGGGGTCAGAGTCCGTCTGGGAGGGGCCCGCCGCGCTCTGGCTGAGATCGCCCAATCCGTTCAGAGGTGATCACAGATGGCACGTGAACAACAACGACGGCGACAACAGAGACACCAACAACGCAAAAAGAAAAACGATAGGAAGTTGAGGTTAAGGCACGGAATGGCCTCGAAGAAGCTCCGGGGGGGCTGGAATCAGACACAGACACACACACACACACACACACACACACACACACACACACACACACACACACACACACGCACACACGCACTGGTGTGTGATGGACCCTGAACTCTGTCCCTAGACCTTGGACCGGATCGGGACCTGTACTCTGTTGAGTCCAAATAAATGAATGACCACCCCCCATCGAGGATCACAGGGCCATGTCACGGTAGGGACACACGCGCACACACACAAACACACCACACGAACACACCTGTGTGTGTAAACCACAGCCGTGACCGCTGTGGCGTTCCGCACGGGCAGCCCCGGCTGACCGTACCTGGTGAAGGTGCCGTCCTCCTCGGTGTACAGGGGGCTGGCCCAGCTGCGGCGGTTGTCCTCGTTGCGCTCCGCCCTCTTCTTGCGCAGCGGCGCCGGGACGTAGCCCGACGGCTTGTCCTTAGAGGGCAGGAACTGGTTGAACTGGGCGACGGGCTTGGGCTGCGTCGCCAGCGAGCGCCGGTAGCTGAGGCTGTCCTTGTTGGTCGTCATGGTGACGCAGACGGGGTCGGCCTCAGCGTCGCTGCACCAACCTGGAGGGTGAGGGTGGAGGGTGAGGGGTGGGGGAGGATGGCGTTTCGTTAGGGCTGCGCAATAAAGGGCATGTGTGTCGTCCAATTAGCTGATTCTGAAAGGTTGTAAGTCGCGACTAATGCGGTCAAAAAAGTTGCAGGAAAGAAAGGAATAAATGTGATTACAAATTGAAGTCAAATCAAAAACAGTTAAAACTAAGCAATAGGTGATCTCAGCAATCACAGGCTTTGCCGTTAAAGGTGCTAGAATCTTGTGTGTGGTCTGAGGAATAATGGCCGACAAATATATGAAACCAAGCGATATGCTGTTGTGGCCAAAGTGGTCATTTTTGTCATTATCATAGGCATTAAAGTTGGGGCTGCGGTCTGGGGGCTGGACAGCAATCAGCCAATGGCGTGGTCTGGGGGGCGGGGGGATATACATTGACAACAAGCGAAAACTTGTGTTAGACCATTAAAAGAGGGGAGGAGGTCGGAGGGCTGGGGTGGGGGGTGCAGTGTAGTAGTAGCAGGACAAGCAGGGGTTGTGCAGAGGTAAAGGTTCCAGTGAGGTGTCTGCTGCCCTGAGCTCAGATCTCGGTGGCAGCTCGGGGGCTTAGAGCAGGGGCCCGGGGCCTCCTCGTTTACAAGCTCATGTGGAAACCTGTGGAATGTCTCACTGGCCCCTCACACAGGGGTAGGTAGGTGGAGGCTACTGTAATTACACACTGACGGCCTCCTGACCAAGCCCCGCTGGGACGGAGGTCCTTATTCTCACCCTACCTCATCCTTCCTAAGACAAGGGACTGATATCGCTGCATGCTATAACATTTACATTTTTTGCATCTTTATATCTATCTTTAGTGTTGATAGCCACAGTTGTACCAAGGATAGTCCATTACAATAACATTCCACTAGGGGGCGGTAGACATGTACAAATATTACATCCCTATACAAGTTCTAGCCTGCATCCCCATTCACAAAAGTTCTTCAAGGATAAACTGAGCTAGATATAAATATCCAATACAAATAAATACAAATACATTTAGCCCAGAACACAGTGTCCGAACAACACAACTAATTGCCAACGAGCAAAACACCGGAGTGCACATGCTTATTTGAAGACCTACTCTCAAATAACACACACAGAGAAAAACACACACTGTGGCAACTGAAGTTCAACAGAGCAGAAAAACTGTGTTGTCAGGTGCCTGTGGGCGTCCGAAGGCAAGCATGTGTGGGACCGTACAGGACTGTCTATGAGAGTGTAAGTGTTTCTGTCCGTGTTCTCACGAATGTTCAACCCACGAACACAGTTTTGTGTGTGTGTGTGTGTGTGCTTGCCTGTGTGCGATCGACATGTGCATATGTGCATACGCGAGTGTACGTGTGTGTGTGTCTTCCTACCCTCGCTACTCCCTTTAAGGGTGGCGTCAGACGAGATGCTGTGGGGTCGCGAGCCCAGGGAGTCTAGGCTGTCTGAGGAGTCCTCTTTACTGTATCCTTCTCCTCCTCCTTCGCCTCCTCTTCCTCCTCCTCTCAGCTGGAACAGCTCCTCTCGGTCAGAGTACCAACTGTCGCCAAAACCGCTGTCTCTCACACTGCTCCTCCTCGGGCTAGAGCCTTCCTCTAGAGCCTGCCACACACATACACAGACACACACATGCACGTAAGCACACACATAAACATGCACATAAGCACACACACATACACATGCCGTTAAGCACATACACACACACACACACATACAAACACACACCCACACACACAAAGAAGATTGTAAACACACACACACACAGAGGCACGTGTATACACATACACCCAAATGTATCACATACACAACCAAAAAGCCACACAAAGCAACACACACAAACACACACACACGTCATTTCTTTCACATTTTCAGCCAATATAGGCTGGAAATAATATGCTTTACGCCTCACTTTGTGCGAGGACCTCCTGAGCGAGTTAACGGGTGATTGATTGTGTGAGTGTGAGATCTCCCACAGAGAGTCTGAATAGTTTTAAGTGCTAAGTCATGCAGTCTCGCCATCACGCGGTTGCAATAAACAAGAGTTTGCCTGACGCCAGCTACGACGGACCCAACCGCTGCTGTTGAAAACCACCCCGCCCGCTGTGATTCCCATTCAACATCGCGTCGTTTGAATCAATAGCAGGTTCTTGCTCAGGGCAAGTCGAGATGTCTCAATTCAACGGCAACAGAGTACACCCCGTCGAAACATAAACAACACCTGGCGCTGAACGGCGTTGAGTGGCTGCATGCGTGCGGAAACCTGTCAGCCTCTTTCAGAGGACAAATCCACCACACCTCGTCTGAACACTGGCAGAAGGTGGTATTGAGTGAAGTTAGATTATCGTGGATAAGCCATAGGTAAGCACAAGTAATCATACATAAACAGACTTGACTGTCTTGAGCCACTGCTGTTATTGAAGCCCCTTAAGCCAGGTGAATTACAGGTGGGATAAGAGTAACACTGGAGTAGAGTCATTAATCTTGCAGTCGACACTTCCCGAGGAAATGTTTTTTTTTTGCGCCGATTTCACCTATCTTCAATATTTACCGTAGTTGAGGTATTAGTATTACAAAGGCTTCCTCAAGGTAGAAATTAATAGGATGAGATGAAATCTAACCCATCTGCGATCGTGACCTGTGTGTGCTGCTGTAAACAGGATTAAAATAGCTGAGTCAAGGGATCAGGTTATTTATGACTTAACAACGCTGAGTTGGTTTCAGCGGCCGGTATTCTGAGGCCCCCCCTCCATCTCATCCAATCAGAACCTTTCCTTCAAACATAGTCTACATACCAGGAAGGATACAGAACTACACAACGCATTTTGGCGGTGAAAGAGGATTTAGCTGGCAAGATATTGATATTTAGTTATTTTGGATAAGTCCTCCTCGGCACGAAAGCGAGAAAACATAAACGTGATTTGCTTTGACAGATGGGCTGAAATTTTTGTTTTGTTTACCTTGGACAGTGCTGTTCCCAGTAATCCCTCGAAAGACTTGAGGTTTAAGTTAGGTCCATCATAGAAGGAATCATAGAAGGCTTGTCTTCCTAGCCAGTAAATGGTGATCAGCACCTGTAGGGCCAAAGAACACAAGAACATAATCATTTATCACTAGTACATTTGAATACAGCATTCACGCTATAATATTCAAGCATTGTATCAGTAAACTTTTAGCACCAGGTGACACACAGGGGAAATTTCTTGAACCTTCCATACAACAATCATGTTATAATTAGCAATTCTTGTGTGCATAAATGCCTTCTATAGCAGTGTAGTATTGCTTTATTTCCTATTAGCTTAGCTTACCCAGTGTGCTGATGAGTGTGATGTGTGGTGCGGAGCTACGCAGCCCGATTGTTGCCCTAGCCCTGCACTAATAGGAGGTCACCACTTATCAACAGCCACTACTGTGATGGCCCTGTTTCCAGCCCCATCCAGAATCCTCCTCTACTGTTTAGTCTGTGTGTGTGTGTGTGTGTGTGTGTGTGTGTGTGTGTGTGTGTGTGTGTGTGTGTGTGTGTGTGTGTGTGTGTGTGTGTGTGTCTGTGTGTGTGTGTGTCTGTGTGTGTGTGTGTGTGTGTGTGTGTGTGTGTGTGTGTGTGTGTGTGTGTGTGTGGGTGTGAGCTTGTGTGTGTAAACAGTAGCAGGTAGACCGTTGCTGGAAGAGCCAGGGCCAGTGTGATAGTGTCAACATAGCATGCCACTATCTCTATATCAAATTCCCTTTCAGTCTTTAGTCCTTTTATTTTGGTATGTCGATTACATTCGGGACTACATTTGTCTATCCATGTGATGAAAAATAGGGGGACTTATGATGCAGAAAATTGAAACATAATGTTTCCCTTCACTTCCTGTGTGGCAAACATTTAAGAGAGCTGGAAATATGTAGAAGATATATACTTTTAACACACTGTGTTAAAAGATGTGAGTACTATAATGGACAGTATTCAAGACAAAAAAAGTTTGTGACAGTTGATAGGTGGACCAATCCACCAAGCATTCTATAACACTGAGCTTTTATTTGTCATAAGACAGTGCCACTATTTTGCACTCACATTTTTTAGTCTTCTACTGGTTTCTTGTGGCCTGTGAGAGGAAAAGAGACAAAAGGGAAAAGAGCGATTTAATTACAGAAGCCATTGGAAAAAAACAATAAAATAATGGCAAGTGCGTTTAGGGCTCTGTGTGTGGCAGTGAATGAACTGGAAAGTCCGAGCACAATCCAACTCATTCACTGCCAGCTCACCAACGCCTCACACAACAACATCACACACAACGAGCACACACATACAACACAAACAAACAAACCCAGAATATCAGTTTGAATTCCTCTTTTGAGGCTACAGACTAGTATAGTATATATATACTGTAAATATATACTGTATATATGTATATGTATACATAAAAGTATGCATATACTGTATATATACACACAAACACATACTACTTAAGACCAAAGAACATACAATAACTGCCTATGGAAGATAACAAGACTAGAGAATCTCCTTCCCAGGTGGACGTCATCCCCATCTGCCCCCCTCTGAAAGCTAAATTCCTGCAGCCAAGCATTCCTAACCCCTATGTTGATAAATCTTTCCCCTTATGTACACTGTGTGGACCTTATCATATCTAAACACAGCCTCTATGATGTCTCTATAAACTGTGATAATGCCCTTTGAAAGCCCGGCCGGGCGACAGCCTAGAGATGCTGTGTGGAATCTGGCACGGCGCTGGGACACATCCCTCATGCAGTAATACAACATTAACACATTCCGTAGCCACCTGCGAGCGCTCCCGTAACCTCTGGGGACCGGTTGTTTCCCAGAATGCAATGCATCGCGCCAGGCCGTGTGCGTTATTTATCCCCAGGGGACTCGAAACAACTCAAGGCTTTGTCATGTTTTGTGACTCGACAACAAAGACGCAGCGGATTCGATGAAAGGAAAGACAGTGTATGTAAACACAAGACGAGGAATGGTGTCTCTAGGTTCAACCGTTGTCCCTCTGGCGTTGAATTCGGCCCGGAAGAACCAAGGCCAAACTACGATCCGTCTTGGATACACAGGAAGTGATTTATAGCAGCTGAGCAAGATCGCAGAACACATACGAAAACAGAACGGATGATTGAAAGAAAAGAGTGGAAATGCAATATTATTTGAATCTTCAAGCTATAAGCTTTCCATCACTGCCTCCCTCTCCCCATTTCACTACGTGCTACTAACCCTAGCCGCCGCACACACTCTTTTACTAGCTCACATATATAGCCCGAGTTTATTTGACGAAAGTGAATTTGGAAATAGATGTTAAAAAAAAAGTTCCACATCTTGCAAGATTTATGGGACCAATAAAAGGGTTGGAAGAAGAAAAAAAAAAAGACGTCTCTTGTGTTATTTGGATTTCAGCCACAAGGTCTACAATTATACAGATGTGGTGTTCTGGGCTGAAAGGGAGGAGAGTGGAGGGCCGGAGCGCCACAGAGCCGGTTACCTAATGCTAATTTATGGTTGGCGGTCAAAGCTGAACTCAAGAGAATATAAAGAGGGTTATTCTCTGCCCCGCCGTGCCTCCAGACTGTGCCGTAGCAGACCGACATCAGCTGAGTCCTCATATGAGCACCGGGAATCACCAATAAAGCCATCCATTATTTATTTTTTTGTAACAGTGGATCACAGGGTCAATGGAAGAACACAGTAGAATAACAAGCAGATATTAAGCAAACACAATGAAAAGGCCCGCTAGGACAGTAGGATTCTGTGTGTGTGTGATTTATTTGTGTATGTGTGTGCATTTGTATGTTTCCCTTACCTAGTGTAGCTTCAACTCCACAGACTTCAGACACACCTCGACAAAAAAAATGACTACTGCTAATGTGTTTCTACAAATATTCTGGTGGACAGAACAGTATAAGTAGAGAAGCTCATCTTTAGGGTCACGAGACCCAAACCTCCGGAGAGGTCAAAGGTTGAGACGAGCCGCCAGTCGATCAACCAGGAGCTTGCTCCATTGCTCCCCGTTTGCTATTGAGATGAAAATGCAAAAATATTGAACCGCAACATTCTTGTGGAGTTCAGTAGACACTGAACTGCTGACAAAGTAGTTTTAGAACGGTGGAAAGGCAGGAAGGCCACACACGACCAATAACAGCTCCAAACCGCACAAGAGGTCCAAGCCAATGTCGATTTTCTGAGAAATAATCGTGCCTGTTCCTACCGAGGTATGTGCCAGCCCAATATTATTGACCACAATGAATGGTACAATTCCTCTTGACTTTTCTCTCTCCAGTATTTGCATTCGTATTTCGGTATTCAGTGTTCAGAAACATGTGGAGGACAACAGTGTCCCACTAATACACGAAACACAAGCCTCTATTTAATTCTTAAGACACTTAGCGACAGTGAACCTACTAATGATAAGCCATCTACGAGACCAACTCGAGTTTGTCTACTGGCCTTTTCCAACACAGATGAAGAGAAGCATCTAAATTTAAATCCAGGAAACAAACCTGCACCTGTACTTGGGTGGAGCCGCACCCTGGGGTGTGGCTCATGTCATGCTAGTCACCTATTGAATCATCGCTGCTCAGCAAGGCTTTTATTTGACATGATAACAATGCAAGGACAAAGGTTGATCATGTATCATGCATTCACGATATGATGCTGAGACGACCTCGACAACCCAATAACAGAAATCCTTCCTCCTCTGGGTGTGTCCATGCTCGTCTACATACCTGTCCGACGCAAACCACTTGTTCTGCTGCATTCATCGCATCGCCAGGAATGTCCTCTGCCAACGTTCTTCCTGCAAACCGTCCCTCTCCTAACCCTAACCTAGGTTCCTCCCCGCCGTGCCTGCAAGAGGCCGACTCCAGACAAACTAAATCGTTCTGACCCCTTAAAGCCAGGACCACAAAAAGGGCTGGTTCCGTTAGAATCAGTCGGCTGTGACTGAGGGCAGTGTCAGGGGACGGTTGTGTCATCGTTATCGTAACACAGTGTAACCACTGTCGGCAGGGGACAGAGGTTGAGGCTGGCATTTCAATCTCCAGTCATCTGGGAAGGACAAACATTACCCTTGTGTCGGCCGTTTACAACCAGGGATGGAGCGTGTCGTGTGGGAGTTTTATTGAGCCTTCTCCGTCATCATCCGTTTGGTTTCACCATCTACCCACGGTTCACCCGTTTCCCTACGACAAGCGAGAGTGACGTGACATTTCCAGTTATTAAAGTGAATCGATGCGAGATGCGGTTGGAGGAGAGGCCTATAATTTTTTTGTCGCTATCCATTGCTTGGAGCCATTAAGATCAGACAAAATTAAATTAAAAAAATCTTCCTATGTTTATGAAACATCAACCAGGGGCAAGATGGGAACAGTTTCCAGTTCCTCAGAAACACATAGACACAGTACTTTTTTTACATGACTGGTGATGTGGTTGCGTAATCAAATCAAACCACACACCCACACAGCCAATCCTCCAGTCATTCAAATGTCCTCAAAGAGTTATTATCCAAGCACCAACCCCGGTGCCTTTAGGCTCGGACAAACTCCAGCTCCTGTCAATGATTGGCTAAATCGAAGGATGCTGGTCAGACTTTGACCACGACTCAGCAGGGGGGCTGTTTTACCACCTACTGGAAGTCACGGAACTGGAACCAACGGGCAAAGTGAAGAAACCGGTACTTAATGATGATGGTGATTCTAACCAGACCCATGTCAAGTGTTTATCCAACAGGGTATAAGACTAACTGTAGACCCCTCTGTCCTAAGTAAGTAAGTGGAGGTGGAGCAGATGTGTATCTTTGCATCCTGAACAGGGCTTTTTGAGGGGCGGCGGGGGGGGGGGTTTGCAGCTCAACAGCTAGAATAAGCTGAATAAGCATGTGCATTCCTCAATGGCTAACAGTACAGTGTGTAACAGGGTAATTACTGTGTACGATTTGTGCATTGTACTGTAATTTCCCCCCACCTAATCCCTTTTCACTCTGGGAGAAACCGGACTGAACAGAGGTCAAAGTGTCATTTCACTGGCTGACTGTGAGGGCGACCGGGGAAACATTCTTGAAGCCCTTTTGTTTTTTTTTCAGAATGTGTTGTTAGGCCTGGTCCATATTCACTGGCTGGCTATCAAAAAGTCAGCCAGAAGCAGCAATTAAAAGAACCAGTTCAAATAGGGCGATATTATTTGGTACAGTGTTCTTCCAGTTGCCCCTGATTCATCCACAGTACTCAAGGGCCCTCATTTCCTGGGCAGCAGACAGACCCGGTCAAACTTGGCCCCGCTGTGAATCACAGGCTCCGCGGTGCCAGACCCGACGCAGGCCTGCTCACGGGGCGTGTTGTACGGCTCGGTGACAAACTGATGATGTGGAGGATACCTTATGGTTGGTCACGCCTACTCTAATCAGCTGGTATCTCCACCATAACAGTTTTGTAATGATGCACGCCCCGATTTTCATATGGAAAGCATGCGGGTGTGTGATAGGTGGATCTGGTTTATCAGCGGGCTGGTTACAAAACACCGTCTCGAAAAGCAATAGAGGAATAAACTTCACAGAGCAGATGCCTGGTCGGGCCAACACCACGGCAGCCAATAAAGCTCAAAGGTCAGACACCCGAAAGACTTTATGGCCGTTGTGACCACGGAGCCATTGCCGAGTTTTACGGCCGTACCAGCTCGTGTTGCTCCCCGACGTGATCTTCGACACATAAAGAAAAGGATCCGCCGGCCAGCATACCTGCAGCCAAGTAGTGTAAAGTTCCTGCAGTTTAAATACCTTTCTTAAGTGAGGCAATTTAAGCCACTATCAGTACGTCATTTCGCTGCTCCAAAGGAACCTATCCACAGCCATCAATAGCCAAAACCACCAGACATTTTGATTACATTCAGACTTACATTTAGAGCATCTGGCAGTCACTTTTTTCATAAAAGTTCATAAAAATTAATCACGTTATTCTTTAAGCAGTCCTAATTAACATCAATGGAGAGAAGATTAACTGAGGAGATATGTACAGAAGGACAGGCGGCTCCCATAGAAACAGAGCAGAACACCTGTCAGACCAGGTTAGGAGACTGAAACCACGGTTACAAACTGCTGATAAAGACAAACCGCAGATCTCTCTCTCTCTCTCTCTCTCTCTCTCTCTCTCTCTCTCTCTCTCTCTCTCTCTCTCTCTCTCTCTCTCTCTCGCTCTCGCTCTCTCTCTCGCTCTCTCTCGCTCTCTCTCGCACTCTCTCCCTCCCTCCCTCCCTCCCTCTCCCAGTTTCTCTCGACCTCTCTCTCTCTTTTGTTTTCACTCTATTGTTGTGTATTGGTCTCTCTCAGTATTTCTCTAATTGTCTTACCCTCTCACTCCCCTTCTCTCTCTCCCTTTATAATAGTCACTTTCCAAACCAGCCTGTTTGTTTAGACTGAATCTCCATTCAACCCTGTTTGAGATTATAGAGGCAACTCATCTCGAGTCTTTGGTTTCCTTCCCTCTCTCTCAACAAAAACAACAAAAACAACAACACAACACGGCCTCATTAGTGTGCATGTGGCTGAACATCTAACCTCATATCATTCTCGCCACAGGCCACTGAACCAACCCCACAGATAACATGGCGAGGGACGACTCAGCCAACCACTGAAAGTGATCCACCACGACTGCACCTCACAACTTATTCATACCTCAGCCTGTAGGAACTAACACAAAACGTTTTCACATCAGCACCTAAAAACAAACAAGTCTCTGACTCTTGAATACGCATTGCATGTGTCATCCAGTCAACCCCAGAGGAAAAGCCTCAATTACACACACAACACCACAAACCACCCAACCCCCCCCCATTGATGTCCTGACAACAAACACGTAAACACACCCAAGCGTGTGCGCTTCCACAATCCAGATCGGAAGGAGAATGTTCCCAGTGGGGGTGGTGGGGGTTGAGGTTGGTTTTAGGGGGTGTTGGAGGACACGGCATCTATATTAAGCTCCGCTGCAATGGCTTCTGTCACCATATCAACCCCACTCCTCCACGTGACCCTCTCTCAGTCTCTCCAGGCCACTAAGAATAGCCTGGCCGGCCCCGGCCAAGACTGGCCACTCAGACAGGTCCCGGGGAGAAGTGTCACCGGGCTGGACCCACTACCCCCCACCCAGCCCTGGGTCCTCTGGCGACGCCCCTCCCTATAAAAGAGTTTCAAGTTGCGATGTTGCATTTGACAACGTTTCACTACCTCGTCAACGACAGAGCAATGCGTGCATCTTTTGTGCCTTGTTGACTGCCAGCGTTGAATCAAAGGGTTTCTAAGTGGTTCCTCTGCCCAAGGGCTGGTAACTCTATTGTGTACAGTCATGAGGTTAGATCCAGAGTTGATCCGTCATTCGCAAAGAGTGAAACCATTAGGATGATATTCACCCTGTAGTATATATATATATTTATACAACGGGGGACCTAAATCCAGCGATCTGATTTGTTCCCAACTGTTGTATAATGAGCGTATACATAACTGCTATGACGCCCGATCATTTTGTGAAAGTTTGCATATCACTCCGCGCCTGGAAGTAGAAACAGTTACAAAGTAAAACATATATATGTATACATAACTGCTATGCCGCCCGATCATGATGTTCATGATGAGGTTTATGATGTTCACTATATTATCACCTGTTTAATGTAACCATTTGATCTCTCAGCGCTCTATAATGCCAGACTGGGACGAGGGTGTGGCGATCCAAAAGGCACTCATGCTTGTTTTCTTTAAAGCTTCACAATATCTCAGTGTGTGTGCGTGTTGCAACGTCTAAGTGCGGCTCCCGTGATGCTTCTAGGGTGAGGACATGATCACCGGAGCCGCCGTGGAGATGGGCAATGACAATGGGGTTGGCTCATGGGAACTATGGCATGCGATGTTCTGCCAACTTATCCAAGGAGCGGCCATAATAAACATAACAGCGCAATTAGGTAATTCTTGAAGCACGCACGCAGGGCCCTGGGTGGGTCTGAGGATAGATTGCACACTGCCAGTATGAAGCACACACAGCATCTGATAATACTACTCCTGCCACCTCACCCTAATGGTTTTATGATTGAATAATAAACAGAACAAGTGCGTGAGCTGAGCAGCATCTAGCAGCCCCGGCCCCTATTATGGGATGTATATTTCTGCCCGCATAGCGGCCTAGACATTGGTGTGGGTGTTGCCATGGCGAAGTCCGTCCGAGCGGACGTATTGTGCACTGAGCTCGGTCTGCTCTGTCTCATCTCACCGTCTCCCGAGGGCACACCTGTGGCCAGACTATAAACAGGTTGTGTGACATACCGCGCGTGACCCGGCCCGGCACGCACTCACACTCAAACAAATAACAGCAACTGACCTAAACCAACCAAACAAAACAA
This sequence comes from Gadus chalcogrammus, assembly GCF_026213295.1. Lineage (NCBI taxonomy): Eukaryota > Metazoa > Chordata > Actinopteri > Gadiformes > Gadidae > Gadus > Gadus chalcogrammus. The sequence continues at coordinate 14,385,839 of NC_079431.1, forward strand.
ACTAAAACTACAACAACACAGTTCAGCCGCCCACGCGGATAATGCTCCGAGCACGACTCCCTGTCTTCCCCCTCTCTCTGCTTTCTTTCTTCTTCTTCTGCCTTTGAAAAGAGAAATCCCTTTATGGCCCAGCCTACAGCTGTTGGCGACCTGCACATGCTTTGTTTATTCAGATAATACTGACATCACAGACGCGGTCATTTGTTTAAGCTGCAAAACGAGGAAGCGTTCCCGAAACAGACTTTGTTCTTTCCCCTATGGAATAAAAAGGAGATAACCAACTCTACGAGTGAAATGCTCTCTGAGTCTCAGCGCCTGCTCTGTCTACTTTGTGAAACAGTCGCTCTGTTACTTTCAGGCCAAGACAGGTTTGCCTACACAGGTTTTACTACAGCTCATATTTGTACTACAAATTGGAGTAAACAGATCATGTATTACGAAATCCTGTGAACGGCGTTGAGAAGATCACCTTAAATCTCCTGAGGAAGTATTGTATTCCAATATACCCCTATCATAAATTTATTTTAGGGCTGTCAGCCAAGAAGTCAATGTCTTATGTGTGGTCCACAGGGAATTGAGTGAAGCAGTAGAGGTCATTGTATGGAAGAAAGCACTGCACTTACTTGACTGTCACTCTGCTGGAGAGGTCTTGCAGGTCTCCTGGGTGAAAGAGCTGTGCTTCCTTTAATCCCAGCTTCTTGCAGGCTTTCAGGAAGACGTTGAGGTTGTCCTGAGCAGGGAACAACACATGGAGGAGATGAGGTGCTGTCTATCTATGTGTGTGTGTGTGTGTGTGCGTGTGTGTGAGTGTGTGTCCAACCTTTGGATACTAAATAGAGTAATCACACACACAGGCTAGTCCCAGTGGCAGGGACACAGTGAACAGCTTTGACTCTTCCAAAGTTCATGTCAGTCGAGAGAGCACGGCCGAGGGAGGGGCATGGGTGTGTGTGTTAGTGCGGTTGTGTGTGTATATGTGTCTGTGTGTGTGAGAGACCAGCGAATGAAAAATGACACAACACAGAAACACACACACCCACAGAAAGACACATGGGGGAGCAGCAAGGGGCAGGGCTGCATGACAGCGCTTGAGTGACAGCACCTAAAAAAAGCTGTAACTGTGTGCGGGGCCGAGGAGGCGGAGTCAAGGAACCAAACAGGGAGCGATGACATCAATGCCGAGCAGCCGGGCCACCGCCCACCCCACCATGCAAGGCAAGACTGCCACCCAGTAGCTCTGTGGCTGCACTGCCTCGCCGGCTGAGTGTCCCGCTCCGTCCCGCCCACGCCCAGAAACTCCAGCCCCTCCTCTCCCCTCCCCTGGCCTTCACCGGTGAATACCTGAGTAATCAACATGGAAGTGAGGTATTTTGTAGACAACGCGGTTGCTACGATACAAGAGGTCGGATGACAGGAGCCGGGAAATATTTCCCTCGAGCAAACCTAAGACGATCAGGGAGCGGCATGAGAGTTTCACTTGCATCGGCCACACATGCAAACACCGGAGCGACCAGAGCCCTGGGCGGTGCCTGCCGTGCCTACAGCCCTCGCCGGTCTGAAGTCATTGCTGCTGTTGTGTCCTCGCGCTAAGGGTTGGCATGTCACTCTTCCCATTTTTCTTTTTTGTTGTTCAATTCTCCCACGCATGCGTGTTATTTATACATGCGCGGTTCCCTGGGGGGACCAACGCGCTTCCTCGCGTCGGCAAATGGCTTCAACATGCGCTGAGTTAATGAGGGGGTAGCCGCTTCTATGTTTAACCAGCAAGCATGCTTATTAGGCGGGAGAGAGTTGACCTCTGAGTCAGTTCCTACTGACGGCACTTCTTGCGGCAAAACGCAGTCGAGCCGCCGCCCCCCCCCCCACCAAAGATCAAACGAGCCCTCAATGTGACACAGGTCACCCCCGCCTCCCCCTCTCCACCCTCCCCCTCTCCTCCCACTGCACTTGTGTAGAAGTAGCCAGTGTACACAGAGGCCTCCCGATGGCAATGTTTACCTATACGTTTACGGTAGTGAAGCTCTTCTGAAGCTCCAGCGCTTGATATTACCTCAAAAAACAATAATCCATTCTGTATAATGTATGCGCTGTCTGTCTGTCTATGTTGTGCTTATTTGTTGTTGTCTAATTATGTAATTATGTTACATGTTATATGTTGTTTGGTAAATATTTTTAATAGCACATTTGGAGTATGGGGAAACGCAGTTTCGGGCCTCTATGGAACTTGTTGCACGGTCGTCTGACATAAAGTTCCCTTTGACATTGACTTTGACTTTGATATAAGTGGGCAAATGTGAACTTCCAGAGGTGCTTACTCTGTGAAATTAGTGACGGAGGTTCACTAAGTATCACTGTTGTGGTCTGCAAAACAAACTGCTCTTAAACCTATTGTGTGTTCGGACTGTGTAACAAAGTATGACCGTGTGCATTCCTTGGTGACGTCTTGTTTGAAGAAGAAAGACTTTTGGTGAAGACTTTTTTGTGTTGTCTGTACTGTGACTGCAGCACACATAAGGGCCAACCCTGGTCATGTGAGTCACTGGCCTAGCACATTAAGCTATGGCACCATGGATATCAGGCGAGATAGCCAGGATGATCTGCATCTGCTGTACACGTATGGGTAAACATTGCCATCGGGAGGCCTCTGTGAACACTGGCTACAATGTCTTTCCCAACCTGTGGTCTGCAACTGTTCCGTGGGAAATGTTTAAATAATTCAAGACAGATAACCATTATCCATCCTTATTTTACGGTCTGCATAAGACTCGGTCTGTGAAAGGCCTTGACAATAATCGAGTAGTCTGCCTAAAGCCAAAGGCTGTGCACTGCTGAACTAGAGGTTTGGCCTCCGCTTCTGACGGCCAAACAAGACTCACTGTGATCCAACCCTGTGTAGATGAACAACTTTGTGCGGTGTCCATATTAGCGATCGTCACCTGCATAAATACAGACCAATATTGTGGCGGTTCCACGGTAATAAGCCCATACATAATAACCCCTGTGACGGCCGGCCACCCGCGTCCCAGCCGCGCTGCATTCCGAGGGGAGGTGGAGGAATGTTATTCTGTTTTATGGCACTGTGTAATCCTGCTAAATAGGCTGCACCCATGCAGCGGCCGCTAATCCATGGGCACAGGCACGGGACTCTTGATTTTAAAGGCCACCACACGACACCACAAAGAACGCTTGTGTTTCAGAGGTGTCCGGTTCGCCGTAATGCGCCTGTTCTATTTGCGTTCCTCCGGATGATTCTTTTCTTGAGTAGACCAAGCAGATAATGAATCACCTTTACTGGCCCTCTGCGAAGCTGGGGCCGTGCCGCCCCCACCGCGGGCGCACATAAACCAATACAGTCACCATACAACGTAAGCAGACCGGAGCTCAACCCAAAATGTTTCCCTTCCTCCCCGCTCCAAGCATAATACTCTGCAGTGTAACCAAAGCTTTGGAACAAGACGCTGGAACAGGAAAACATGAACACATTTTTGCGCACCCTCGTTTCCTGAGGCGATGCGTTTATGGCGGGGAACAGGGCCGATGCACGTCGTCTGTTAGCTCCGGCCCTCTGGACCTGGCCCTTTGAGTCTCCCGACCAACCCACGAACCCTTCCAACCCTTCCCTAGCCTCTCATGTGGGCAGCCCCCCCCCCCCCCACCACGGGCTTCCTGGTAGAGACAGCACTGGCTGGGGTCGCAGCGGGCCCCGCGGCCCTGCGGCCCCCAAAAGCCGCAGCCCTCGAGTGTTCATCAGGGACCTGGCACGGCGCTTCGCTCACACCAGAAACCTTCTCTTGGATCTGCAGCGAAACCAAATGAGCCAGGACCCGGGATCTGGGGCCAAAGTTACTCACTATTCCACAAAGACCAGAGATTTCCGTTTTTAACCCGCTCTCTCTAACTCGGCCCACATTAGATTCTGCCACAGTCGAAGCCTGCTATTGAGTTCAAGTGGCGAGCTGCTCTTTTTTTCGGGACTGCAAAACTTAATGGGCTGATATGACAATGGCTGCAGCCCTTATAAATATACTATATTTTATATATAAATACTATGTTCTACTTGCGTTGGACAGCTAATGAGTTATGCTTGCAATGGTGCTTTCGTTCAGGACCGATCCTAATCACGGCCAAATCACAAATAAAATAACAATGACGACATTCCTCTTGTCCTTTGTGCATTGTATTTTTCTTCCAGATGCACTTATGTAAGTTCAACCGACCAGAACAACATTTTTTCCCAGTTCCTTCCTGTGTAAGAACATGGCCAAAGGAATTTTTGCATTGCATAAAAAGTCTTCCCTCAACAACTGCAACCACAATAGAATAACAAGATGGAAATTTATGGATTGAAACTAGATAAACCCATATATTGAAATGTAATATGCATATTTATGTTTATACATTTAAATGTAAAAACTCTGTATCGCAGCTTCAACTACAGCTGAGATTCAAGGGAATAATACACAATTAAATAAACGTGTGTGATAAATCTGTGGCAAACGTTTAACGAGACGCTCGTGGAGTTATTTATAGGGATTAGCGATAAAGGAAGAGAGCACTCCAAACTAATCGAAGACAGAGAGAAGACAACACTCCACCAACGCCTGACAGAGAACAGACATTCCCACAGCACCCACAGACCAAGCCCTCTTCAGCCTCTTTCCATTCCCCCCTCCTCTCCTCCTCCGTTTGGCGGGCAGTCTTTGAGCTTTGGGCCAGCTCAGGAGCCTCTGCATTTTGCTGGAGAATTTATCAGGTTTTGTTTTCTTTCCCAATTTGACGGCATTGGAGACAGCGTGCAGGCGGCAACCGATCCAGACGATAATTTCCCCTAGTTACCCCAGCAGGTGTCCTGGGTGGTTTGAACAAGTAACGGCCAGACTTTTTTTTTATCTGCGTCATTATGATGACGCAGATCTGATGGCAGGTTGCTGTGTGATGTCAAATTCTGTGTTGTATCAAAGCAAATACTATCAAGGCTTTTAAGATTTAACTCACCTGCCCTCTTTGTCCATCTTTCTGCCCCTTCAATTGTATGCTTATGAATGTATTATTGTTTTTACCTCCTGTATTTTCTCTTTTTTATATAGCTGTGTACTTCTAGAAAAAAGAAAAAGCAGTAAATAAATAAAATGTTTTATCAAATATTTGATGATATCACGTATTGTTATTTTGCTTTATTTTCCCACACCAGGTCTTAGTGCCAGCCTGTTTCTGTTCGACCCGACCTGTCAATGTCCTGCCAAACATGTTGAGCGTCACAGGCCCACTGACGAGTAACCAAACGCGCTGGGGTTAGGGCTTAGTGTAATTCCTCCTCACAGCTGGAGCCAATTACACCCACGAAAGACAGGGCGAGAGAGAGAGAGAGAGTCAGAGAGAGCCAGAGAGATAGAGATAGAGAGAGATAGAGAGAGACAGAGAGAGACAGAGATATAGAGATATAGAGAGAAGGAAATAGAGAGAGATAGAGAGCAAGAGAGAGAGAGCGAGAGAAAAAGAGAGAGAGAGAGAATGAAAGAGAGAGAGAGAGAGAGAGAGAGAGAGAGAGAGAGAGAGAGAGAGAGAGAGAGAGAGAGAGAGAGAGAGAGAGAGAGAGAGAGAGAGAGAGAAAGAGAGGGAGACAGAGAGAGAGAAAGAAAGAGAGGGAGACAGAGAGAGAAAGAAAGAGAGAGAGCTCTGTGAAGATGGGATGGGACCAGGGTAGTGAGGCCCAACCCTACCCTACCCTACACTACCCAACACTCGCTCCAAAACACTTATGTAACAAGACTGCTTGTTACTTTGGCCAAGAGACGTTAGTTGAAAAAAAAAACGAACAAAGATAATAATACGTTTTCCAATGGATTCATTCAGCCTGAAGGAGCGAGGGAACACTTGTGTAATTAAAAGCTAAGCCCACTTTCCCCTCAAACAAACCCCCGTTCCAATAATACAAATGTAATTACAAGCCTGATAGAAAGAGCTTAGATAATGTTTTGATTGAAGGCCGAAGCGAGCCGTCCGTTTCTCGGGTGCTAAACTCCTCAAGCAACGCCAAACGTAATTATCTCAGAAAAGACAAAGGCTCAGTGAGGCAGACAGACTATCACCTGTTTTGATCTCGCCGCCAAACACACCCGACCGAGCCATGACAAAGTGGTGAAAAATGTTGTCGTGTCAATGAAGACAAATTATGTCTTCACAAATGTTTGAGAGATTAACTAAATTGAGCCGTTTGTTCATTCCTGCTCTGAGAAAGTCAGAATCCAATTTTCTTTAATAACAACACGCCCCGGGGATAAAAATGTCAGCTCTGTGTTTGTAATTTCACGTCTTGTTGCATTAAGAACCTGAGAAGCAAAAGCAATAAATATAAGTGTGAGACAGAGGGAGAGTGAGATACAGAAAGAGAGAGGCAGTGAGATAGAGAGGGGGGGGGGGGGGAGAGAGAGAGAGAGAGAGAGAGAGAGAGAGAGAGAGAGAGAGAGAGAGAGAGAGAGAGAGAGAGAGAGAGAGAGAGAGAGAGAGAGAGAGAGAGAGAGAGAGAGAGAGAGAGAGACACACACACACAGAGAGGGGGAGAGAGAGATACAGAGACAGTGAATGAGAGAGAGCGAGAGACGGTGACAGAGTCAGAGAGAAAGGCAGAGAGACAGAGAGAGAAAGAGAGAGAGAGAACCGGGGGAGAGAGATTCAGAGACACAGACAGAGAGAGAGCGGTGTGGGGGCGGTGTCCTGAGACTAACCAGGCCAGCGATGGGTGTGGACAGCCGGTTGACCCTCCTGATGATGCCGCGGTGGATCTTATTGACGAGGCTGCGGGCGGAAGACAACACACAGGAAACAAGGCAGCGTGTCAGTGACAGGGCGGCAGGCGGGGGGCTCGGATCAGGGTCGGACTGGCAGGGAATGAGCCGTACCGGTTGTGTGTTTGTGTGTGTGTGTGTGTGTGTTTACGACTGCCCCTAATGGCGGCCACCTGGCTTGAGTTTAGTTAAATGGCCGGGGCAGAGTGGTGAGGTAAACAAGCCGGCCTCTACCCGCGCTGCTGAAACAAACACTTTCACTCAGGACACGCGCGCACACACACACACACACACACACACACACACACACACACACACACACACACACACACACACACACACACACACACACACACACACTTTCACTCAGGTCACACGCGCGCACACACACACACACACAAAAACATACACAAAGGTGCACATGCACACACACACACACACACACACACACACACACACACACACACACACACACACACACACACACACACACACACACAAAAACACTTACAAATAAGCACACACACACACCAAAACATAAGCGCACATGCACACACACACACTCGCATACATACACACACACACACACACACACACGCATACACATAAGCGCACGCACGCATGCGTGCAGACAGACAGACAGACAGACAGACAGACAGACAGAAACACACACACACACACAAGCACATGTGCACACAGCATACATGCACAAACTCACGCACACACACATGCGCACACATAAAATATGTGCAGACACACACACACACACACACACACACACACACACACACACACACACACACACACACACACACACACACACACACACACACACACACACACCCCCCGACAGAAAGTAACCCCAACACCCATTTGCGGTGATATCTGTTTTTTAGAGACAGAGCAGATAAAGATAGCATACTGTGCTTGATGGCTGCACTGTACTTTAGGGGTGTGGGAAAATGTTTAATCTTTAATCATCTGCTCCCCCCCCGGCATTTTATGGGAAGGAAGTCAATGTGTAACATTTGACCAACTGGCACTACATGACATCCTTATGTCACAATAAGAAAGGAAACAATCTAGATTTTCATCTCCAACACTCACGACACAGTTGCCACGTAGGGGGTCAAGTACGCAGTTAAGTGTGCAGTTCAGTACCCCTTTGACTGATAAACTCTGAGAAAGGAAGACACAACCACTTTCCCACATCCGCCATCTTTAGCATCTGAAAGTGTTCAGAAGTTAATTTTAACCCACAAAAACAAACAGAAACCCCAGGGTGAGGAGATACACTTGTGTGTTCTGTTGTTTTTGTCAACAAGCAGCGATCATGAATCAAATGTGTAAGGGAGGAGGGCAGGAAGTCTGCGACTGGTTGAGCCTCCCCGTGTTTTACAATCTCTTGTAAAACACGGGGAGTGTTGCTCTGCTTTCACAGGGAGACAGAGAGAGAGAGTGACAGAGAGACGGTAGAGAGAGAGAGAGAGAGAGACAGAGACAGAGACAGAGACAGAGAGAGAGAGAGAGAGAGAGAGAGAGAGAGAGAGAGAGAGAGAGAGAGAGAGAGAGAGAGAGAGAGAGAGAGAGAGAGACTTCAGATTACCTCCCCCGCACAGCCCTAGACACTTGAGACAATTGCATATAATGGTGTGATGTATAATAATGTATAGTTGAAGTCACGTAGACATTTTGCTGTATAAAGGTCAACAATGCAAAGAGTTATATACCGACAATATATGTTTATGGAGATGGGTGGGCCATCATTCTATGGTCTAATCCCAGGGAAGTGTTTGACTCAATCAACCATATCTAGACCATTACCACATTGTCAAATACTACAGCCTTACTAATTCACTGTGTACACAATTGTATGCATTATTATATTGTATTATAGACAATTGTATTACATACATTTAAATGTTATATTAATACTCTGGTTATAAATCTGTTGTATCTTATTTTTCTTTTTAGCTTTGGCAATGTTAAATGTAGGTTTTTCAAGGCATTTGAATCGGAAGCTGTTTGAGAGAGACAGACAGAGAGAAAGAGAGAGAGACAGAGAGATACATAGAGAGAGACAGAGAGACAGATATGAGAGAGACAGAGAGAGGGAGAAAAGCAGTTCTCACAGGAGTTGCTTGGAGAAGGGGTTCTGAGAATCTGCATGGGTCTGGGTTAATTACAGACCTGTGCTGACTCATGCAACTTGCACTGTTGTGTCCATCCACCAGCACTGCATACACAGTTGCAAGCACGCACGCACGCACATGCACGGCCGTGCAAAGACACTAGTGCACAGAATGACGCAAACGCAAACCAGCATGCTCATACACATCGTATGCTTTTATACACATACACATAAGACACACACACGCACATGCAGCCACCCACACAGTCACATTCTTGATCCTCTCTGTAACCGGGAAAAAACGCAAGTCAACCACAGCAGAAAGAATGAATGAGAGAGTGGAGAGTGAAGAGAGAGAGAGAGAGAGAGAGAGAGAGAGAGAGAGAAAGAGAGAGAGAGAGAGAGAGAGAGAGAGAGAGAGAGAGAGAGAGAGAGAAAGAGAGAGAGAGAGAGAGAGAGAGAGAGAGAGAGAGAGAGAGAGAGAGAGAGAGAGAGAGAGAGAGAGAGAGAGAGAGAGAGAGAGAGAGAGAGAGAGAGAGAACTAATGCATATCTTATAGTAGTGTAGATATGCGCATGTAATTGCTCTGTCCTATCACAATATTGCATTGGCCATCCAGCCTATGAGAGGCTTCCCTTGGCTCTCCATGGTGGATGCATCGAGACTTATCGGTTTCTCACGCCTCCAGTTAAACCATCCAGCCAGCGCCTGGCCCATAGCCCTCCAGTCATCTGACTGGAGGCTGTGGAGCCCCCCTTCTCCTTCACGTCACAGACCAGACCAGATCAATAACAAAAGTGACTAGAATGCTATACAGTGCACACTATTATTTATTATTTACACTGTGTGGTGCAGCTTCAAAATAATGTTTCTATTCAACAATATTTAGCAACTACCCAAAGAAACCAACAAAGAAACCCACACACACATGCACACATAAACTGCCAACTCCAGGGGTTGACTTGGGCAATTTAAAATAACAAAGGACCTGCAGGCCTGCCGGAGAGCAGAGGGCCAATGAATGAGAGAGTGACACCAGTAGAGAGGGAAAGACGGGCAAATAGAGAGAGTGCAAAGATGGAGGGTAACGTTTTATAGAGGGAGGAATGGACTGATGGAGAGAGGGTGAGATGGACAGAGAAGTCAGACAGACAGAGAGAGAAATGGATAGAGGACAGAGGGACAAATGAAGACGGACAGAGGGAGAGATGGAGACTGACAGACAGAGAGGGCAGAGGTGCAGGGTACTTACTCGCACAGTAGAACACCGTTCTCCAGCGCAGATCTGAAGTCTTGGCTCCCAAATTGTTTCTCAGTGACCGCCTGAACAAAATACAAAACAGAACGGAGCCGAGTGAGCGAATGAGAGCGACAGGGAGAGTTAAGCACGGGGTGTGAAGAGGGTGGGGGACCTGGGTGGGGTGGGTGGGTCAGAGAAGAAAAGTAGGATGTTAAGAACAGTGGGAGAGGAAGTGGGGTGGAATTTCCTCCCGAGGTTCCCAACATGTGTCTCTCCAGGCATGAACGGCGGCTCCTCAGGTAGTCCAGGGGATTGCTAGGCACGGCTCCTCCACCCTCACGCCCTCCGCCCTCTCCCCCTCCTCGGCTGCACGACGACCGCTCTAGAGACCAGCCTCTGTTGGAGGAGCCGAGACTGCTGCTAAACTGAGCCGGCCCGGAGCCCCAAGCCACAAGAGTGAGAGCATCTGGCGCTCTGGTGGGGAGCAGACCCGACCAGGAGTGTTACAACCTCATGCTTTTCCCATGATCTCAAACAGCCACTTCAGGAACACCATTACGCAAACAGACGCTGGAGTGCGCGCACACACACACATACACACACACACACACACACACAAACACGTGCACGCACACACACACACTTGTTTACACCCCTGTTTTATTTTCCTCCTTAACAGAACACATAACAATGGGAGGCTTGTGGTAATAGCTGTGGACCACAAACGGCATTTCATGAAAGTGAGCCCCTCTGGTCAGGATTGAAAAACTAAATATGCCACAGTGAGGGATTGTGATTTTATTGTTTCCATGATGTTAATGTCCCCCCCAAACACACACATATAGGCATGCAAGCACGCAACAAAAACACATGCACACACACGTAAACACATACACACACAAGAAATAAGTTGGGGGGGTGGTGCTGGTGTTGGTGGTAGTGGTGCTGGTGGTGTCGGTGGGGTTGGTTTGGGGGCTGGTTTTAGGGGTAGGGGTGGTGGTGGTGGTGATTGTGGCGTTGGTGTGGGGGCTGGTTGTTAGGGGTAGGGGTGGTGGTGGTGGTGATGGTGGCGTTGGTTGGGGGCTGGGTTTTAGGGGTAGTGGTGGTGGTGATGGTGGCGTTGGTGTGAGGGCTGGGTGTTAGGGGTAGGGGTGGTGGTGGTGGTGGTGGTGGTGGTAGTGATGGTAGCGTTGGTGGGGGGGCTGGGTGTTAGGGGTAGGGGTGGTGGTGGTAGTGATGGTGGTGAGGAGGTTGATAGTGGACGGAGTGGAGTTTCAAGGTAGGTTCTTAAACAAAGGTGTGAAATGGTTAAAGGAAGTGAAACTCATGGTAATCACCACTCCCTCAACCACGCTTCCTGCTTCTCCGTGCCGTCAGGTTTCCTCTGCCTGCACCATAACCTGCATCCCCACATTAGGCAGAGCGGCCTGTGTGATTAACGACAATAGGAAGAAGAAAAAACAATATGCGATAGCGTTCATTTTTTTGTTACACAATGACAAGGCACACAATTGCTTTCCATTGCAGATGAGCCCATGGTCAACGTGACGAAGGGCAACTTCGTGTAACTAACTACTTTGGGATCATGTCGAGATTACGACTCCTATGAATCACACATCCTAAGGTGAATCATAACCTCTGCACCTTTATTTAATCATTCTTTGATCGTGGTCATGGTGATATTAATAGCCTCTAGCCTCGAGTGTATCGTCTGTGTTATAAATATCACAGTATGACTATGAAAACCATGACCACCGAGTGCATAGAAACACAGAGACAAAGAAAATAAACATTGATCATGCTTTGTAGGGATACAAAAAATATAGTCTCTCTTTGTGTCGCTCCATCTCTCTTTCTTTCAGAAACACTCGCACACACTTGTGCGCACACACACACACGGAGAACCAGTCAAACAGGTCAGCGCAAAAACAAATTGATCAGTTCGGCTTGTGTTTTTTTTGTCTGCTCTCCTTTCATGCTTTATCCCGGGAGGACAGCGGTGTCAATGCCTCAATAAAGGTGGTGGGAACCGGTCAGATAGACGTGAAGGAAGGCATGATTATCGTTACTTCAAAAACAAGCTCTTGTTCCTGCCTTGGAACACACCCAGGGAAACTTGTCTGAAATAAGGGCTGAAGTACCATGCTTTGCATTCCGGGGGAATTAAATGACAATGTATTCGATGATTCAGATGCATTTTTTAAATTGTTGGTTAGTCCACACTGAATACCACGTTGTAAGCGTATAAAAGGCCTGTGGTTTGATCGTTGCTTTGTAACTTTGTAAAGACAGCTCGGATGACTGATATTTTAGTCAGAGCCAATCTCCCACGTGATCTCTTGGCATTGTAAGGAAATGTTTGTTCTGCTTAAGAAATAGAGCAAGTGTTTTGGCCTTCTTTCACCCTCATTGACGAAATGATAATCTAGTGCCAGGCACTAAAAACAGACATGCACAGACACATAGTAGCATATACACACACACATGGATGTAAACACATACACACACACACACACACACACACACACACACACACACACACACACACACACACACACACACACACACACACACACACACACACACACACACACACACACACACACACACACACACACAGTGAGAGAGAGACAGATAAAGAAAGTGCTCTGATAGATTGATGTTTTGCTGTGTGCCTGCCATTTGAAATACTGACCCCTACTGTTCTGTCACGTTATATACTTTCCTGAGTATACGTAAACCAGCCGAAACTGTTAGACGTTGCGCTCAGTCCCTGGAAAACATCCTTGGAAAACGTAATAAAAACCAAATTCTAAATGAAATTTACAACTTTGTGTGACCAGCCTTTCAGCATAATGCTTTAGTACAAGTCAGGCGTGACCGTTGTGTTTTACAGTAGGCATTAACGGTATATTTTTTACCCTATCCATCATTATAAACTAGGGATGAACTCATGACTCATTTGTACCGAAAGAAAGTGCTGAAAATATCCTGCAATGCAAGAAATTAGAGTGCTTCAAACGACTCTCTCCCTGGCACTGCCCTCATTCCCCCTGGCAGAAACACTGGTCTCTCTCTCTCTCTCTCTCTCTCTCTCTCGCTCTCTCTCGCTCTCTCTCGCTCTCTCTCGCTCTCTCTCTCGCTCTCTCTCTCTCTCCATATATATAGATATCTGTGTACATATATATCTCTGGATGTACATGGATACCCCGCTCTCTCACTCTATCTGCATAGCTCTCTCCCTCTCAGTGTGTATAGTTTGCCTCACACACACTATCTCTCTCTCTCGTCGTCATTAGAAGTATTAATTCTCCGTCGATCAAGCCTCACCTTGCCCTCCCCTTTCCCCTGTTAAACCTGCCATGTCAGATTACCTCTCTCTCTCTCATAAGCTGCTACAACCACCACAACCACCCTGCTCCAACCTGCACGCCAGACTCGGGACCTGGCATGGAGGTGGGTGGAGGAGGAAGGGGTGGAGCTTCAGACAGGCAAAAGAAAGGCAGGAAAAAACAGACCCTGGTGTGACAGGACCTACCCCACCCTCTGGAGAATGTGACTGGGACTTCCTGGAGTCTTTGAGGTGCGGAGGGAGACGCCGCGGGAACCAACCCCAGGACGACCTTCGTCACGTCATCATCCTCATGATTGTGTGTGATTCAACACATTGTGGAGGTCAAACTGAATCTACCTGAGACAATTTTAAAGACACAAATATAAACGTAACTCGTGTAAGGCAGAGACAGGGGAGAAGGGGGAGAAGTGGAAGGTCGAGAGAGCCTAAGTGAGCGAGAGAGAGAGAGAGAGAGAGAGAGAGACTGGCTGGGCGGTGGTGGGTGGGGTGCCAGACCCAGTGGTGGTCGTGGGGTGGGGACAGGGGCTCCCTCTGACTGCATCCATTGTGTATTCACGCAGTGAAATGAGGTAGCCCTGCGTGCCAGGTTTGTTTGGACTTGGGGAATGCATCGCATCACTAATTGTCCCCCTTGAAATGCTTCCTCTCCCATTCCCTCCTGCACTGGTTGCTGGAATCAGGGGGATACCCTCCCCCCCCCCCATCCTCCAAACTGGTCCAGATGGTAGGTCATTTTGCAGAAATTCTACCAGTTAGACACACACAGCACGGAGCCAGACACACAGTTCTTAAGTGTGTGTGTGTGTGCGTGGTGGTGGTGGTGGTGTTGGTAAACAGCTCCCATGATGCGAGGGTCTGCTTCACATGGGTGGGCCCGAATGCATGCGTCGCAGCTGACTGGTCATCGATCGCTAGCCAAAACATTCAACAAACACAACGCAGCCAGTGGTGTGACGTGATTGGTCTTCGGTCGAGGCGAGGGCCAATCAGAGAACTTCCCTCGCGGGTGAGAGGTCGAGGACGAATGCCGCATGACCAACGAATGAACAAATAAAAACGAACAAAAATTTTGAAGAATTTGTGAAAAGAGAAAAGGTTGTTTGTGATTTACTCGCACACCAAAGAGAACCTGCATGAGAATGTGTTCACAACTATTCGAGAAAGGAGCATAAACAAACAGATTAAACAGATTAGATAGGATATTATATTTAAGACTGTTCTTTTTATTATTCTATTCCACAATAAACATATAAATCAAGAATATTATTACCTCTTTTATTCTCTAATCCAAGGTTTATAGAGTCATATAAGGTTGATTGCCCGTGTCAGCTTTTCACAAAAGGGAATGCTGGACAATGTGACACAATAAAGTTACAGCTCAGGCCCTCATTGTTTCAGGACTTTGAAACGTATCCTAGCGTGCTGCCCAGCCGCCATAACGCTCAAACAGCAATGAAACAAGGGTTGTTTCAGCAGGAATTATCGCCCCCGCCAATATATCTGTTTAGTGTGCGCCAATTAAACTTCAATCACAGGTGCATGAAGATATTTCACTTCACAAAGTAGACCACCAATCTGCACATCTTTCCATCTGATTTCAAAATGAAGTCGTGCTCACGACAACTTGTAAGTGTTTGTCATAAAGACCTCTAGCAAAGCCCTATAGCCTTCCCCATTCAATCGACAAGGAACCTCATTAGTGGACCCTGGGCCCTGTGGCAGTATGTGCTGCTGACCTGACAACCGACTGACCAGCCAGCCAACCGACCAACCACCAGCCAGCCAGCACTGAGTGGAAGGGGGGGGGGTTCTGGCCAGCCGGACTATGGTTCACAGTCATGGAGTTTAACGAAGGAATGTGTCCATGTGACGAACTCCAGACTGTTTAGTGTCGTTTATTTTTTTGAACACCTTAAGCTACACACACACACACACGCACGCCCCAGGGTGAAGTGTGTGCAGGCCTGGCAGCCGGTTAATCATTCAGGGATTCAATGGCAGACCCCATGGACATCATGACACGCGGCCTTTGAAGAGAGAGTGCTGCTACCGACCGCCTCAGAAGCCAGTATTGTATTAGAAGTGTTGAAATAAGCGACCTTCTGTACTTCGACACCATTAACCCTGCGTATACACACTTGTCTAGACGTTTACTGAGGGGCTTTCTGTGAAGTAAACGCCCAGACAGAAAAGGATATCGTATTCATGCCAATAACCGGTAATCTTATTTCCATTCCCAATACATTGTAGAGCCATTATCCTAGTTTATATGACGACAATCAAATGTAACAACATGTTGATGACAGGGTTTTCAAAAGAGGGCTCTGTAGCTAACTATCTATTATACCAGTTAATCTAATCTTTTCATTTTAAGTCCACCATCAACAAGAGGGGTAGCATTGGGACAACAGATAGAGATCAACACTTATTTGATCTCTATCAAATAACACGCCATTAATGATACATGTAATCACTTTGATGTTCTCTTATTGCCAAAGCTTACCGATAGGCGTTCAAGGTCATCCTTTTATTTTATTGTAAATTATATTGTAATCTTTAATATCATGTACAGATGCTTTATGCATCTTGTTATTATTATAACAAGAACATGTCAAATTGAATAATTGTATTAATAAATATTTTACAAATACTCAATGCTTGATCAAAACTGATGTTGAACGTCTTCTTGAGGTAGGCTATATTATTACCTCCACTTTACGTGCAGAATTGGAGTGCCCCTGGCTATTTTACTCCTTTACCAAACCCTGACTCCTGCTGTGTACCCTCGATTCCCCCATCCTTCTGACGTAGACGAAACCCCAACCACGTTTGCGAGCCAAGCCACCACAATGGGGCAGTGTGCGAGACGCTGATGTCACATCCAAAGCATTCAGATTCACCCCTCACAAAATAAGAACAATATTTGTTCAGTTAGAGCCGACACACCAGCTAGACTAACCAATGCCCCTCGCTGGCGGGGAGAGATAATTCCCAAGGAGGAGGGGGCCAAGTACCTATAGCTAGTGAGTGTTGGAGCGAGAGAGAGAGAGAGAGAGAGAGAGAGAGAGAGAGAGAGAGAGAGAGAGAGAGAGAGAGAGAGAGAGAGAGAGAGAGAGAGAGAGAGAGAGAGAGAGAGAGAGAGAGAGAGAGAGAGAGAGAGAGAGAGAGAGAGAGAGTGTGACTGCTAAGGAGGTTTAATAGAAAGTAACATAATATCATGATAGCATAATGGGTTTAATTTTTGGTAAATTAAAACATGCCCCATGACCCATCTGATCTGTTTTGGAACATGAAGGTGATAAATGATCCTAAATGTAATAAATGAGATAAGCCTTCGTCAATATTTAATAACTCATCTCCTTTATCATTACAACTGAATGCTTGCACTTTGACAATGACCTGAAATTATTGACATTGGAAGAAAATGCCCTTAAAGTCAGATAACTTTAAGGGAGTTGGAGCAGATATACCGAAACCGAGGATGACCGAAGAGGACAATCACATTGGAATACATTTATTCAATGAATAAAAAGTAGACAAATACTAATAAGTCGAATATAAACATTAAAATCTCAATCATGTATTGAGAAAATGCAATTTCGCTATATGTCCAATTGTAACGGAGATAATTGACAATGAAGATAAATGATTAAACCAGAAAGTAGCGGTGCATGAGCGGTAGCCTACTACCACCGTGTAAAAATGACAATTTACACAGACAGACAGACAGACACAAACAGAAGTCACACACGGTTCAAATAGCCGCGTACACTGTTTGATCGCCGATCAGGTGTTAAAACAAACCTTTTATGAAGTGTGTGTGTTGGGGTTTTGATACAAGGGTCAGCAGGTCTTACCTCAACCCATCTCTGCGCCTCCAAATAAGCCTCCTCACAGCTAACCGCAGACTGCTCGCGCCACTCCATCACAGAAACCTCTTGGAGATATAGTCATCAAACGCTGGAGTTGAGGATGTCAATCCAATCGATTAACCGATGCTCAACCGTACGGGCTACACCAACCAGAGCAGAGGAAGACAGTATGAGACCACGAATCAGGCTGATAGCAAATCCGAACATTGACATTTGGACAACATAGTTGAAATTGTTAATTATTAATGTAGATTTAGTCTGCAACAGGGCCATGGAGCCAATCGGTCAAGACAACACCGGTACAACACACTGCAGTCTGGTTGCCTACCTGCGTGATTGTCGCTCCGACGCACCTTTACTCTGAAACCCGTTAAGGTACACTCCACCTTTCTGCTCTCAAATGTTTTCTTTAGAGGCTCACGGTTTAACGTAGGTAGAGAAATGCAAATAAAGACATATACGACGACTATAGACTATACACGAGGAGGTGGAGATGTAAGCTTTCCCGGGAGTAACACATACAACTTTAATTCTCTCTTCTGAAAACTTTATTGAGGGAGGGCTTTCTAGACACGCCATCTGGTGGACAAATCATGTGTTACTGTTACAGGCCATTATTTAAAATGAGCAGCCTTCAATGGAAATTTGATATTGGCTATTGCGTCAACTCATGATGAGGGAGTAATCAGTTGTATTTTCAAGCAATTGTAATACCTGTATGCTGTTTGCTATTATTTTACTGTTACTTTTTTTTTTTCAAATCTTAATGAAATCAGGAATATATATTGCCTTCTTGTCACATATTACATATATTACATCTATGTATGTTTGTAATAAATATGCATAATATATTTATATGAATTATATCTAAAACCATATTTTTTGTAATAATATATTCAAATATATGGGCAAATAAAATGCAAATTGGAAATCTATATAATAAAAATATCTATATTTTTGGAATAATCTTGTTCCAGCTGAAGTCAGAGGTAATCACTATGTCTAGCAAGTCTACCTTACCTCATTGTAAGCCCTTTTTCCTGTTTGACATGGAAAAGAGCAGTAGGCCAGAGCTCTGACATCTGTAGCTGGCAATAAGTTAAGAAGTGAAAAGCAGGAATGCCGTAGTCTGTTGTGGTTGCCTTCTTGGTATTCTACACAGGATAGTCAAAAGCACTGCTTCACTCCAAACCAGACATTCCTGCTGGCTCCCCACTCCCCTCCTGGTCCCCCCAGGTTAAGGAAAGTCTACATAAATCCCTGTTCTTAGGTACGATAACGTCCCTCTGTCATAGCTATCTGTTTTCTCATTTCTAGTGTTGACCTGTCTGTTCATGGCTTCTCTCCGTCAGACTCAGGAGAGGAGCCACAGAGGTCATGTGAGCCGTACCAGAGGCTTTCAGCCCTCTCCGGCTCCAGACAGAAGCTTTGCTTGGGGTCCCACAGGCTACCGAGGAGCCCCTGAGCACCCACCATGGCCTCAGCATAGAGGGGATTAGACCCCCTCCGTTAAGCCCCGCAACGGCAGCCTTGCGAGCGGGCACGTCAGGCAGGAGATGCCGGAGGGACGGAGGCTCGGCTCCACATTCAAGCCTCTACTTATGGAGAGCCTGAAAATAAATTACCTACATGAAAACCAACAGATTCAAGATTATATTTCATAAATATTACAAAATAATTTAATATTCCTCTAAATGTTGATGTCAATGTCGACTACCAGGTAACAGTTGGAGCCTGAGCAAATTGTTGTATAGACTGATGTCCAAGCAGAGGTAAAAATGTATTTTTTTATTCATAGATTAGAACAGACCATTTGGAATCACAAATACATTGTTCAGGAACTTAAAGATTTCAGTCCGATAGTAACTACAGCACCACCTAGTGGCAAGATACTATTCCTGTCTGGACAGGGAAAATCATATTCTTGGATGTAAACATTATGGCTGATCCAAACCACTGACTAGCCATTAAAAATAAGGTCTAAAAGTATTCATACATGCTTATGAAGAAGAACAACCAAAGCCAGAGTCTACATGGAGGCTTGTACCACCAGTCACGGTTAGAATTTCAACATAATGCAGATTTCTATAAACCAGTCTATCATTTTCCTTTATTCAGATGGGTTATAAATAGGGGTCTTTGTAAGTTACCATACTTGTTGTTTAATTAAAGCAATAGGGACATATAAAACATACATCGACATGAGGTGAAATAAAAAAAAAATAAGATCTGTGGCATTACAGCGTTAATAACATTTTAATAGTTAATGCCTAATCTCTGTACATTTACAAACTTTAAATTACACTAGTCTGCTCACCAAACTACAGCCATGACAAGATTGTATGATTTGTTTTGTCATTGTTGCTTGTTTCCAGTGCTGTCTTGCTGTGGGCTCTCTGGCAACAGTTGGACCCATGGCACTAATAAAACACGACGATTCCAGAGGGCGGTCCTAGTAACAACACACCCCCTGAAGTTTAAAATGTTAGACAGCAGAATTCAGTGGCACTGCTATGCGGAGACCACTCTCTTGTTGGCGTATACTGGCCACTCTCAAGTGTCCATCAACGTAAAAACATGAATAAACATCATAACGTCCAGTGTGCTTCTGGTTCCCCTGATTGGAGCACTGACATCGTCGGACCAGGGAATGGATATCTTTGTATGTGTGTCTGTGTGTGTGTGTGTGTATGGGGAGGGGTCGTAAAGGTGCTTGCATAAAAGGTGTCCCCCGGACCTTAGCAGTTGATGCCCAGGCCGCTCCAGTGGTCGGGCACCATGAGGAAGTACTTGTCCATGGCCTCGCAGAACCGGGCGCGGTACAGCTCTGGGGACACCACCGTGGGCATCTTACCTGGTGATGTGCACGCACACACGCGCGCACGCACATGCACACACACACACACACACACACACACACACACACACACACACACACACACACACACACACACACTCTTAGTTACATGTTTAGCAACAGGGATACCGTAAGCGCTTGTCTGATGACAGAAAATATAAGTTGTAAACCAAACCTGCACAAATACAATTTATACATTTCCTTCCCTTTTCAAAGTATAAATGAGGTGAGAACCAAAAGCTTACCTTGTCCACCAAGGATCCCTGTGGATTTAACCACCATCTCCAGCTTCTTGTCCCATGTAAACGTCCTGATGTAATCTGTAAATAAAAACATTAAAACATAGAAACCAAATTTTTAAGCCGGTCAACACAGTTTGAGCTTTCAGGGTCAGGGTTTTAAATATATCCCAATGGAGTTAAGCATTGAAGCCCAACCTAGCGTTGATGCTAAACCTGGGCTGTGGCCGACCGCTTGGTATCTCCACCTTGACACTGTGCTAAAAGCTAGAAATCAACTTTAACCCTTTGGACGCTCCAGATCCAATCAGATCCCAGCTATGGTCGTCTAAAACCAAGATGATCTAAATAAAAAGCAGCTATCTTCCCTTCAAAACCTAAATTCACACTTGATGAGTTAAAAGCATTGAACTCCCAACTGTCGCCTGGCATATACATCCTGTTCACCCAACCTAGATTCCCACCCTTCGCTGGAAGTGCGTGCTCCCTGGTGGAGCCCTTCCTCCCTCTCCCCTCTCACCTATGATCCCCACCACCAGCTGGTCCGTGGTGTCGTCGCGGCCCACCAGCAGTGAGTAGTCGATGATGAGGTGGCTGGACAGGAAGTAGGCGTCGCTGTGGATGGCGGCACGCAGGATGGCCTTACAGTGCGCGCGGATGTACAGCGGGTTGTCGTGCACCAGCTTCAGCAGGTTCTCGTCCAGCAGCACCACCTCACAGCTCTCCTTGCCCGAGTCCGTCTTCACGTTGCGGTTCCTCAGGGACCCCTTCAGGTCGAACACCTTGGGGCGGCATTCAAGGGTTAACACGGTTTGTGCTTTACACTGGGTCAGCTGTATCAGAACACCTCGGGGCGGCATTCAAAGGTTAACACGGTTTGTGCTTTACACTGGGTCAGCTGTATTAGAACTCCTTGAGGCGCCAAAGTCAGAGGTTGGTAGTTTAGACTTGGTCAGCTGTATTAAAAACACCTTGGGCAGCCAAGCTAAGGGTTAATACGGTTTGAAGTTTGGTCGTTTAGACTTAGTCAGCTGTTTTAAAAAACCTTGGGCAGCAAAGTTAAGGGTTTATAAGGTTTGGAGTTTTGTAGTTCATATTTAGTCAGCTGTATGGAACACATTGGAGATGCAGAATAAAGGGTTAATATACTGTGGGCAGCAAAGGTAAAGGTTTAACTTATATGGTTTATATTTAGTCATTTATTCAGTAGCTTTAAATCACCTTTGGACCAGAAAGTTAAGGGTTCATATTTATATGGTTTAGATTACGTCATTTCCTCAGAAGCTTTTAATCACCTTGGGACTGGAAAGTTAAGGGTTTATGGATGTTAAACTTTTTATTTCACAATTATGTGTGTGCGTTGCGATAAACATTTTCAAATCCTTGATCCAGGAGAAGTGCCTCAGTGATTGAGATCATTCAGCAGCAGGTACGTATCAAGCACCTTGATCACAGGTAGGGGCCGGGACTGACGTGAAAGGAACCCCAGGGACATATCCTAATACCCCCAGATGCTCATACTATCTTGCAAGCAGGATATGAAAATCTGCTATTGGCATGATTGTTGCCGCTGGGGCTAACCTGTGCCATCTTGCGTCCGTAGAAGAGGTTCTCCATCACCAGTAGGTCCAGCTTCTTCTCCGTGTTGTTCTGGGAGTTCTTGTAGCCGATCCGGTAAACGCCCAGAATCTTGGCGAGTGCCGTTGGACGCTGCAGAAAGAAAGACCGGTGATTCTTTGGCCTTGAGGACAGAAAATCTGAAAAGTATCATGTGTATAGGTTTGTATTGTTTTAACAGCAAACCTTTTGTTGCACAGCTCCGGTGATGTAGGTGAAGTAGTGAGGAGCGAAGTCCAGGAAGGACTGGACCTCCAGTCTGGGCATCTGCTTCAGGATGAAGCGATCGTCTTGACGGAACATAAAAACAACTCCGTTGATACAATAGAGGTTTCTTAAACCACACTTACTTTACCACCCAGTGTGATGTTCTTTAGTTATACAATCCAGATGATGGGATGGATCAGCCTTCCAGTTTAAACAATTCACTGGGTGGACTGGTAAGCTGATCTATGCATCAACATTCGGGGAGGAAACTCCCAGGAGGGATGCATGTCACCACACGGTTGATCTTCAAAGGGTTCGTAACAGTACTAGATGTGCACAATCTCCGTCCAAACGAGGATTCCTCAGGTTGTTAATTCATCAGCTTTGTAGGGTTGTGTGAATTAAACACCCTACCTTCTTCTCGCTCACTTTTCTACCTATAGGTACGACTTGGAAAGTGCTTCTTATGATCAATCAACATCACAACTGGTGATAAAATAGGGCAGTTTCAAAACCTTTGCTCAATCATTTTATTTTTATTATTATTATTATATTATTATTATATATTATAGTAAATAATACATTTAAAAATTTGGGTTGCATCTTTGCATCTTGCATCATTGTTGAATGCTGATTATGTCGCTTTGTAAAAAAGCCCCAGCTGATTAACTGCAATGTATGGCAAATACCATAAAGGTGATCAAAGGTGTAAATAAGGTGGGAACTCATTCACCCTCCGTGGCGTAGAAGACAGCGCCGGACTTCCCGCCACGGGCCTGCCAGTTGATGCAGTGGGACAGGGAGCGGACGAAGTCGTCCTCCGAGCTCTCCATGATCTCCTCCCTCATCTTGTGGAACTCCTCTGCGTAGTAGATCCGGCAGTAGAACTTGGCGTTGGCGTCGGAGAACTCTGCACAGGGGCGGAAAGAGAGAAGTCGGGGTTAAGGGAGTCATGAGGCGAATGATTCGGCGGTTACATCACAGCGGTGACGTCGCAGCGGTGACGTCGCAGCGGTGACGTCGCAGCGGTGACGTCAAAGCGGTAACGTCACAGTGGTGTCATCGCAGCAGTGACATTGCAGCTATGACATTGCAGCAGTGACATTGCAGCTATGACTTCACAGTGGTGACATCACAGCGATGACAGGATGAAATCAGAACCGCTGGCGGTGTCCAGGGCATAGAAGGTTCAGGATCTCAAGGGGAGACCAAGGAGTTCAACACTCACGCAGTTCAATGTGTGGGTTCCCGCTCTGCTTCCTCTCCTTGTCCAGAAGGTCTCCCTCCTCTGTGGGACATAAACAGTTCTGAGTGTCAGGAGGAAGGGATGATAGTGATCATTATAAGGTAGAAGCGGCATGTTGGTCTAGGGGTCACTGACTGCCCACTGAAAGTATGGGGTACCATCCCCATGTGTATTACAGTGTTTCAATCCATCAGTGGAACGGGAAAAGAGTGAACAGAAGAGTAACGCACTGCTGAGGGGCTCAGAGTCCAGGCTGCTGCGGCCCAGCTGGGAGAGGTTTGACTCGTTGGGTTTGGCCGGGCTGCTCCTGGACCGACTCTCTGCTCCACCTCCTCCACCACTGAGGAAAACCAAGAGTCAGGGAGCCGAGCCAGCTCTGAGCTCATCTGGTACCATGTGTTTAACAGAACTCTTCAGCATACATAATTTGTACTAAAGATTTAGTAAGATTTATGCACAAATGACCCAGAGCACGAATGTAGCAGCCTGTAATTTGTCCTTCGATTCGCATGAAAAGTCTATTATGGATGCCAAAAAATAACACATTTTGCGTCCTGACACAGTCGTGTGCTTTGGGTTTTGAAACGCATTTGTTTTGTTATACTGAGACTCAATAACTAACAACTAACTTAACCTTGAGGAGCAGAGAGAACAGAGAGGGGAGGTTAGTGTCACCTGATGGACTGGGAGGCATCGTCCAATCCTGTCTTGGCAATCTTTGAGATGTCGTCCAGGGCGGTCTTGTACTCTTTACAGCTGCATGGCGGGGACAAAACAAGTCAAATAAGACCTAAGACCTAAAAAATGTTATCCTGGAGGGTGATTAGAAGGGTGAATAATATAACAAGATAGGAAAGGTCACCTGAGGGCGAAGGCAATGATGGAGCTGGGCTCTTTCTCACACACGGCGATGGGCACTCGCTCATGCTCGTACATCAGATAGTGCTTGTCCGGTTCGCTGATTACAAAAAGAAAAGACAAATGCATTGACCACGTTAAGAGGATTCAAATGATTGTTACAAAAAAAAAAAATTGTACAGCTTTGTACCTAAACATAACCTGAATGTCACGATCGACGTAGCACCCAAGCGTTACTATTGATACCTATTTAATAGGAAAATTGTAACCCTCTTCTAACCTTAAATTTTTATAACCTAGAATCACAGTTATAACACAGAGATCTAGTACAAGTCTTCACTATAGCATTCTGTATGGGGCAGGATTTCCTCGAATAAGGGAGAAAAAAACGAAAAACCTAAACCACATTTACACTTTGAAGAACGGTATTTCCATTAGAATACAATTAGTGCAACTAGCTCCCTGTATACTAAGAAAAAAGACTTACAAAGGAAAAGGGATTGAGTTGTAGCTGTTGCCAGGCAGAAAGGTGGCCAGGATGGCTTTCATGGTGGACTTCTCTTTCACCTGGCTGTCGTTGGATCCGAGCAGGTGTCCGTCAAACACATCTGACAAGGACACAGTGTTTAGAAAAAGCCCTGACCTTAATTACATTACATAGAATTAAAACAAATCCAAAATCCGAATGCCAGCTGTAATTATGAGAATAAAATCGAAAGAACATTCCAAAACAGATAGTCAAAATATCAACTTTAATTTGAAAATGACCATTTTTTTCTCAAAATGTTCTTTGGACTTGATTCTTGTAGTTATGAATTTAAACTTTAATTTTGAGAGAGAAAATTCTCTAATTAGACTGATGCATATATCTATGTATATTTTTGTAGCCTTAAAGGGAAACTTCACCAATTTCCATTAAGCTTTGTATCATTAGAAACCCACTCATATTTTTGAATGGTCGTGCATCATTCCCTTATTTTCTGGAGAGACTGGAGAGATCCGTATCGATCTCCAACACTTCCTGTTTAAGATGACGCAATATGACGATTTTTGCGTAGAAGTAAATAGGAAGTGTAAGAGGGGAGGATTCTCGTAAGACTACAAGCACTAGGGGTAGCTTGTAGCATCGTGGTGCATGGTGGGAGTTGTTGTCTTTAATCCACAAGCGCCAAAAAGTCCCTTTCTGCCTTTTCTCGGTCAAGACGGCACCAAATTAGAATTTTATTTTATTATTCGACTACATATAGGACCCAATTTCAATACATATTCATGCCTCCACCGGTGAAATGCTCCTTTAACACTCTTCTGTGTGTAATGGGTGTCTGTGTACATTGTTATTTCCTGTTTATCGGTCTCTACCTTCGGAAATGCTGCCAGAGTCCTGCTCTGGGAAGGAGGGCCCGGAGTAGAGCGTGTCATTGCTCAGATCCCCTGGCGACTGCAGAATGGAGGAGGAGCTGGAGGGCAGTGTGCTGAGGTGGCGGTCCTCTGCCAATCAAAACAATGGGTCACATGACGCACGGCAAGCTCCTGACATAACGGTGAATGATTGACACTCACCTTTGTCTCCGTTTGACACCACAGGCGAGATGTTACGGGTGGATGGCTCCAGGACACCCTAACAATCAAAACACAAAGATTAAATAGTTAGATATGGACACATATATTTTGCATTTTAAATGCCATAGAATGCAGTCTTCTTCTGAACAAGTGGTTTGCAATCATTATATCCTTCTTCAAGCTTCCTCTTTTGTGTACCAATGTGTTATGTGTAATTTTTACTTTTTCTAACTTTCATGCTTTATTGTTCTTAACTTTCTAAACACTTAGCGCTGCAGTTTTGAACGGAAAGTGCTCTTTAAATAAAGATTGATTGTTATAGCGGTTGGGGGGTGTGGGTCACAGACCTTGCTGTCTTCAGCGTTGGTCTGGCGGTGGCGTCCTGGGCTGGGGGGGACAGACAGACGCTTCCTCCCTTTCTCCTGCTGGAACAGATCCTGGAGCCTTCAAAGGGAGGGGGGCACAAAGACAGACACACACAGGTAAGCCTACAGGTAACAAACAATCCTCCTAACACCCAAACTAGTCACAATGTGGTTCAATTGTGGAGCAACCAATCGAACCAGACTGGATTAAATGTACCCAAAATCCGTCTTTCTTTTTTTTATTATTTATGGTTGACTTCCTTCTGAATTCATTTTACTGATCGGTGTCCTAGTTACTTATTAACCTTGGCTACCATGGTAAAAAAACTTCTAGTTTCTCTGCAGTGGATACAACCACCTTCATTATTGATAGACAATAATTGTTGAATATCATACCAAGGCAGAGTTTGAATCCTTGTGGCCGTGGTTTTATGTTGATTATTTATACAGGCATTGAGGCGTAGCACCGCTATTTCAAGAGAGACCCGAATTGCAGCATCCCGCATTTACAAACAACACAAAACAATGCAAACAGACAATACAGGGCCCACGGTGGTGCTGGCTGCGGAGGCACTGTACCTGCTGTTCCAGGACTGCAGCGTCTCACACAGGCTCTGCTTCCTGATGACCACCGACTCCAGCACAGCCTGGAGCTGCTGGGGGGAGTCGGGACAGCACGACTGCAGGCGGGCTTGGAGCTTCTCGATCCAGCTCCTCAGCTCAGCCTCCTCCATCTGACACGAGCGTGCACCCACACCCACACACACACACACACACACACACACACACACAGGTCACTACTGCACTACTGCCTGTCACTACGATCATTTAAGCTTTTGTTTTCTTCAGGTTGTCATCCCATCTGTTAACTGGTGTTATCTAGTTCCCCTTTGTTAACCTTTTGCCTGGGGTGAACCGGTTCACCCCAGGTCATTTCTGTATACGAGACAGAACTCCTGTATGTCAACCTCTCACATGATGTATTGACAAATACATTGTGGGGAGGGGGGTGAAACTGTCTTAAAAGGATGTGTGAAACTGTATTCTGGGCTCACTCTTCTAGAGAGGAGACTGTTGTATTCATACATTAAATATGTTAATTTCCGACGACTATTCTGTCTCAAGAAAAATGCAAACAGATAAGGAACTCTCACACGCACGCACACGCACAAGCACACACACACACACACACGTAAAGATTCCTACGTCTTTCTGTGCAAACAGGTCCTCCATCTTCTCCTCGCGTGTCTTGCTGAAGGTGTCTGTCTTCAGCGAGGTGAGACGGTCGTCTATGGCCAAGTACACCTGGCTGACTCTGTAGTGAGGAACATTATGACCGCCTGGGTTACTATCCGAAGGATCAATCATGGTTTGAAATAATTTCATTAATCTGCTGGGTAAAAAGGTGTAATTTCAGTATAAGTAAACACTAGTAGGGTGTTGAGACTGTGGCGACACTTAGGGAACACCGCATCACGGCGATCGTAAACCAGGCTTGAGGAGGCCAGCTGGTAAGGCCAGCCTTACTTCAGGAAGAAGTCCTTGAGGTCCTGCTGCATGAGGTTTTTAGAGGGTCCCTGGTTCCGGATGAGGATCTTGGGAGGAGGGAGGCAGATCTCCAGCAGCCTCACGGGGATGTAGCTGCATGGAGAGCCGGACGGAGGGAGAGAGAGACAGGATCTTATGGAGCACTTGAAGCAGTTAGTTCATTTAACTGCGTGTACTGTTTTCGGTACTTAATGATTCTTGCACCTTTTGGGTTGTACTTTAATGAATGCACTTATTGTCAAATGCTTTGGACAAGAGCGTCAGCTCAGTATATCTAATGTAAGATGCCATATCCTCCTAACTGCTGTTTAATGACATTCATCTACTTTTCTCTGTAGGGTCGCTTTGTGCGACCACATCGTGAGTGACGCTATGAGCGGCAGGGTCAGTGTCTCCGGCGGGTACCTGAAGGAGGCCACCATCTGGTTGTAGGAGAAGTACTGGTGGTAGTCCTTGTGGATGGAGTGTCCGCAGGGCTCGGCGTTGGCCCTGCGCGTGTACTGGTGGCCGTAGAAGCGCAGCTCCAGGTACTTGGCGAAGGACATGGACCACGACTCGTTGGACAGAGGCACCACCGGTGTCACCTGGGAGACAGAGAGAAGGCGTTTAGAAGAGGGTTTCTTCTCTTTTTTAGAAATTGCTAGACTGATGAATTGGGCAAAGGCAAAAGGAAAAATTGAAGGAAAAAACTGGGAAATGCTTTTCTTTGGATAAAAAAAATGTTGAAATTGAATGACCCGCTTGATCTTTAATTGTTAAAATAAGAGCATATCACGGTGATCTCTAACATTTCCAAAATTACGATTATTCAAACGATTATTTTTGAGTTTGAAAACATGTTGTATTTATTCAGTATGTCTCTTCCAAAGAAAAGATTGTAACTGAGAACTTTGAAATTTCACCTTAAAGAGTAAACAAAATGGTCAAAAAGAAATGTTCCAATCTAATAATATACAGATATGTATCCAGCTGTTCTGCCCTTTCTATAAAACATTGAATCAAATAAAATGATAATAATAATAATAATAATCAAAAAACTAGATTATGTTAATTTTGTGATTGTCTGACGCAAAAATTTAAATCGCGATCAAAATTCGATTAATCGCCCAGCCCTAATATGAATATCAATATGTCATAGGGTCTAATCCTCTACATTTCAGTGTGTTCTAGTGTTCAGCAGAGCTTTCCCCGGGTCGTTGCCATGCGAGTGTGTTTGCTGCACCTGTTTGCAGATGCGGCACCAGGAGTAGGTGAGGATTGTGTGTTGGTAGCCGGGCACGGGGGAGTCCAGCTCCTTCAGTACGATCTGCACACAGCCGCCGCCGTGCACGAAGCGCCGCACGTGGTGCACCATGGGGGTCTCGCAGAACATGCTAGGGCACTGGTAGGATGGCCTGGAGGTCACACACACACACACACACACACACACACACACACACACACACACACACACACACACACACACACACACACACACACACACACACACACACACACACACACACACACACACACCTGTTGGCCTTTCTGGTCTCATTTCTCTCTTAATGCCGTTTTGCTTATGATTACGATACAACTATATTACAATATTGTAAATAAGACAGTGTTTGATTTTTTTCACCAACCTGAAGCAGTATCTCTCCAGGAACACACCAAGAGACAGGTCGTTCTTTCCATAGAACTCCATAGTGACGATCCTGTGGATGCAATGGAGGAGAACAACGTCGGTGACTCAAAGCTAAATGAAATAACAAGGCTGAACTGTGAGCTGACGTTACTGATAGAAACGACCGGGATGTACCATGGACTGACGCAGGGGTTGGGGGCGTTGTTGGACTGGGCAGAGGAGCTGCTGAAGAGCACACACAGACGCTGGTGGTTCACAGGGTTGAAACAGTCCAGCTGTAGGCGACAAACACACACACACACACACACACACACACACACACACACACACACACACACACACACACACACACACACACACACACACACACACACACACACACACACACACAACAAACCATCGGAGTCAAAAGGCCTGTCCGAACAAGTCCCCAGCTATTGATGAGAGCACACACCATGCCACTCACAGTGTCCCTGACAGACCTCAGGTCAGGGCTTAGGGGGGGAGCTCCGTCAGACACCAGCAGCTCCAGCTCCAGAGACCAGCGCTGGCTGAATGAGATTACGGACACATGGTCAGATGGGTTTTATCTAGGCGTGTGGTGTGGTGGTTTAAGGGCTGCTACTCAAAGCTATGCAGCTTAAACCACAACCAGTGGAAACTGCTTTGCATGCATGCAGAGCAAAAGAAGAGAGGCAATGTGTTTGTTGGGAATGGCCTGTTGCACTCACTAACCCTTCAAAGAGCATTGCCGTCTGTGTGTGTGCACACACACGCAGGCACAAACACACACCCGCAGGCGAATGCACAGACGCCCTCACAGATGCACCACAGAAGACCTCACATACCCACACAGAGACGCACACACAGACGCACTCATACACGCACACACACAAACTCACAAACACACTCACAGACACACAGGTACAGACACAAACACACAGAAGCACTCACACACACGCACTCCCAGACATACACACACAGAAGCACTCACACACAAACAGAGACAAACTCACACACGCACAAGCACTCAAAACCTGCAGCAAGGAAAACCCAAAAACAACCAACGGCAGGGAGACAAATCTAGCGCCCCCACGGCACCCTCTCGCTCACCTTGGAGGCCCAGCTCATGTCGCTCGCCCCGCTCGGCCTCTCTTCCTCGCTCTCCGCCTTGGACGGCGCCCGGAACGCCGCCTCCCTCTGCTCCCGGCTGCCCTGGCAGGCGGCGGCGGCGGTGGCGGCCGGGCCGGCTGATCCGAAGGGGTCGGAGCCGTCCCGCTGGCGGATGCGTCCGCCCTGAGCCCTGTAGTCGGCCAGCATGCGGGCCAGGCCGCTGCTGCCGTTCACCTGCTCCACCATGCGGGCGCTGGTGAGACGGTGGCTGGGCAGGACGTCCAGGGGCCGCTGGGAGGGCGGCGCGTGGCCGTTCAGGTAGTGGCCTGTGGCGTGGGAGGAGGAGCCTGAGGGGGCGGGGTCTTTGAGGAGCTGGCGCTTCCGGCGCCCGTCCAGCTCCTTGAGGTCCTTGTTGAGCAAAGGGGAGAGGTAGACCTGCAGGAGGGGATAGGGGTGGAGGGGGTAGGTAGGCTTAAATGCTTATAATCACATTGTTATGACTTTTTTTATTAAAGAGCACCTATTATGCTTTTTCGACTTTTATGACCTATAAACGTTGTTATAATGATTTATAGTCATGTTTAACCATACTAAAGTGTCAAATAATGACGTAGATGCATTTAAATCGTATGTTTCGTTGACTAATTATCCTTTTCTTTTAATCAAGTCAACAGAAGTTAAAAACTGTTTATAAAACATATTGCTAGTATAGCACTTTTTCAGCCCTTCTACAGTGAAGTCATTCTCTAGCAATGAATCAAAGTGGCTCAAACCAAAAACGACCGCGAGGCCGTGGGAGACGTCAGACTCGGGCACCACTGAATGGCGTCCTAGTGACATAGATAGTCACATTATCACTGCGAGGACAGGGCTTCTCCCGCTCCTGATCAAATCAAGCTAAGCACTAAGGTCTACTGTGCACATGCACATCAATTGAAAGAGGGTGACCCAAAGGGTAGCCGCACCTGTTCAGGGAAATAGTCCCGGCTGGGGCACTGCAGGCCCGCGGCCGTGAGGAGGAAGGGCTCCCTGAAGCCGATGAAGGGCGAGATGCACAGGATGATGTCCTTCAGCTCCTGCCTGAACGCCGTGGAGAGGGACTTGAGGCGGTCGTCGCAGGACGCCACCTGCTCCGCCACAAACATCCCCGTGTCGTCCTGCAGGGGGTCCCGGAACCGCCTCGTCGGCGGGGAGGTCTCCGAGGCGTCCTCGGCGCACAGCGTCTCCCCGGTCCCCGTGCTGCCGTCCCCCGCCGCGTCGTCGTCCTCAGACGCCCTGGTGAGCGTCTCCGTCTCAGGCTCCTCTTCCACCAACAGGAAGGGAGCGGGCGGAGGAACCTTGGTGGAGAAGGTGCTGGAGGAGGTGCTGGAGGAGGAGACAGTCACGGCGGGCACTGCCCTCTCCGTGGAAGAGCGTGGCGAGGAGGAGGAGACTGGTTTTGGCAACTCCTTCTCCCCTTTCTCCTTGGCCTTCTCCTCCTCCTCCTTCTCCTCCTTCTCCTTCTCCTTTTTCTCCTCTTTCTCCTCCTCCTCCTCCGCCTTCTTCTCCTCCTCCTCCCCCTTCTCCTCCTCCTCCCCCTTCTCCGCCTCCTCCCCCTTCTCCGCCTCCTCCTCCCCGAGTTTGGCCATCGGCTGTGGTGCGGCTGATGCAGGGGCTTCTTCCCCTGGTTCTCCCTTGCTGTTGGCCTCCCCTTCTTCTCCTCCTCCTCCTACATCCACGTGCACTGCGTCCTCCGTAGTTCCATTGACGCCCTCGGCCTCCCCACTCGCCACCTCCACCACGGTCACCGCCAGCTCCTCCTCCTCCTCCTCCTGCCCCCTCTTGGGGGGCTCCGCCTCGTCCTCCTCGGCGGTGGAGCCCTCCAGCAGGCAGGGGAAGGAGGTGCTGGGCGCCAGGCTGGGCGGCATGGCGAACTCGTCCATGAGGAAGGAGATCTCCAGCTGGGAGTGGTAGGCCACACACACCATCAGCATGAGGATCTCCTTCACGCGGGCCAGCTCGTACTCCGCCGCGCCGCGCAGCTTGATGGTGCAGCCCAGGTGGGCCGGGCAGCCCTCGAAGAACATCAGCGTCTTGGACTCGTCTGGAGGGGGGGGAGGTGGGGGTCATAGAGGTGATTCTGGATTACCCGAAATTCACAATCGATTGGGATCAATGGGATTTGGCAGCCTTTTTTTTTTTGGTGGTCGAGTCTCAACGCAAAGCTTTCTGAGGCTCATAATCAGTAATCAGGATATGATTCGAGAAGGGTTCTTAAGGTTAAATAAATTCTAATAAAGTAACCAGAGTGCCTTCAGCCTTCAAAATCACAAGAAAACACAATGGATAGCCTGCATCACACGAAAATTGGCCCACGGCTGGTATTGTATTGATGACACACCCCTACTCTACAGTAAGTATACCCACTAAGAGGCCTCAACAGCAGTGGAAGGACTCCAATACTGGGATGATATGCCAGTGAAATGACTCTGCGACTCACTGTTGGACAAGGTGAAGGGCTGCATGTAGAACTTGTGGCAGGTGCCCAGGCGAGGTTTGGTGAGGAGCTGGTCCATCGACATCACCAGGTCCCCCTGTGTCATTCGGCTCACTCGGTCAAGCACTTGCTGCAGACGCGCGCACGCACATGCACACGCACACACACACACACAAAGCAACAACACCAGTCAATAGATGCAGCTTATGAGAAAATAGTATAGGAGATAGTATAAATAGTGCAGGGAAAACCTGCATAGTGCAGGTTTAAGACCAGTGGCATCACTGAAGGAGCATTAAACGGCAGCAGTAGCACTGACCGGCTTGACGTTGATGACCAGCGTGATGCCGTGCTCCAGCAGCATGTCCTGGGCGATGCGCGACACCGTCTTCTCCACCAGCACCAGGTTGGGCCGCACGTCCACGATGCGCTGCACGTAGTTCTTCAGGAACTCCCGCTCCTGTGGGGAGCGCACCGCTGACGCTCAACGGGTGGATCTCTCTTTGGTTGGTGGAATCTTTTTTCGGTCTAAAAAAGCTGGTATATAGACTAGTCTCCCCTTTCATCTATTCATCCATCCATTCATCCATACCTCCATCTATTGATCCATCCATTCATCCATACCTCCATCTCTTAAGCTCTCCAAGATTGCTATTTGGTGATTAAATCACTTATTAGTTCACTTTGATAACTTTGAGGGGAATGAGAGTCCAAGTCAATGTCAAAGCTTTTGTTGGTCACATGCCCAGCATAAGGCAGGGTCCTTCTGAAAAGGAACTCCATGTGACATGGCAAGCGACAAATACAAAGGAGGCACTCGCAAGTAGATATCAAAATGTTAAGAAGTACGGCGTGGCGAGCCATTGTCATCAAGACCTTGTGTGTGTGTGCATGTGCGCTTGCGTGTGTCTGACCTGGAGCACAATGGGGTCGATGCAGGTGAACTTGGTCTCCTCTCGGTACAGGTACTCTATGGAGCACTTGAGCAGCAGCACTTTGGGGTTCTTGATGTACGAGTTCATCTGATTTCGAAACACACACGTGAGACGGAAGAACAAAACAGGCATCAAGGCATGAAAAAACACAAAAAATGTAGTTAAATTCAGTTGAAGGGGAATGCTTGGCTATTATCTAAAATAATGGAGAGCTGCCTCATATGGGTGTTGTGAATGCAGCATGGTCTGCAACATGAACTGTTTTCGGGCAGGCTTGGTGAGAAGTTGGAGCATTTACGCCATTTATCAAAGTCGGACCAATGGAAAACGCAAATCCGAGAAAGATATTTTGAAAGTTCAAAATAATCTGCCAATTTACTGTTAAACCGAAGTAGAGGGAAATATGAAGCCGTACTTCCTCATTTTACAAAATAGGGAGCATGCCGTTCCCTAATGGTTGAATCATTGAATAATAAATCCAGACATTTTGGGTGAAATGGAGAGTAAAGATTTGAGCAGGGAACACTCTGCTCTGCGTACCTTCTTGTGAGCAATGTTCTTTGTGCACACAAATCCATTCACCACCACAGAGTCAAACTTCTTTCCCCCAGGAATCTGCAGGAAAGTCAAAGGGACCCTTATTCACAAGAGATACGGATGTAGTCCAGGCAAAACGCCTTCCTGTTAGCAATTAAAAAATGTCTGCATGCTGCAGCCTTTGCTACATTTCCGAGACAAACGCCACACACACACACACACACAAACACTGGGTCTGACCTTCTTGATGTGCACCAGCTGACGGATGTCCATGTCGTCGTCGCAGTTGCGGACGTCGGGCCGCACGGTCTGGACCACCGTGCGGACCACGGGCACGATGACGTCCCGCCAGGACAGGGACAGAGACTCGCTGTACAGCAGCTGCTGCAGCAGCGCCATCATGTGGCTGTGGTTGGCGGAGCTGCGAAAAAACACTGAACGTTACCCCCCACGAAAGACATGGATCCTGTGTAGGACTTGGGGGACTTTTTTATATTGATAAAACATACACAGTGTACACCAAGAAAGTTCTTTTCTGACCTCCAGGCTTGAAAGGGTTAAAGATAGTTCATGTTTTCTTTGCATTAGCTACTCTTCACCACACTAAAGGGGAAATTAAAAAAAATGCTCACATAAATGTTTTTTACAATTCGTTCTTTATCACTTCACTACTGCCGCTACATCTATCTTGATACGTAAAATTCAAGATGTCATTATACTAGACCTACAGTACTAGACCGACACACAGACAGTACACAAACCTCCCACCCCCTGCACCACACACACACCCCCCCCCCAGCACACACACGCCTCCCAGCCCACCACCACACACACGCCTCCCACCCCATCACCACCACACACACGCCTCCCACCCCACCACACACACTCCTCCCACCCCACCACCACCACACACACGCCTCCCACCCCAGCACCACCACACACACGCCTCCCACCCCACCACCACACACACGCCTCCCACCCCACCACACACACGCCTCCCACCCCACCACCACCACACACACGCCTCCCACCCCACCACCACCACACACACGCCTCCCACCCCACCACACACACGCCTCCCACCCCACCACCACCACACACACGCCTCCCACCCCACCACACACACGCCTCCCACCCCACCACCACACACACGCCTCCCACCCCACCACCACCACACACACGCCTCCCACCCCACCACCACACACACGCCTCCCACCCCACCACCACCACACACACGCCTCCCACCCCACCACCACACACACGCCTCCCACCCCACCACCACCACACACACGCCTCCCACCCCACCACCACCACACACACGCCTCCCACCCCACCACACACACGCCTCCCACCCCACCACCACCACACACACGCCTCCCACCCCACCACCACACACACGCCTCCCACCCCACCACACACACGCCTCCCACCCCACCACCACCACACACACGCCTCCCACCCCAGCACCATCACACACACGCCTCCCACCCCACCACCACACACACGCCTCCCACCCCAGCACACACACGCCTCCCACCCAACCACCACACACACGCCTCCCACCCCACCACCACACACACGCCTCCCACCCCACCACCACACACACGCCTCCCACCCCACCACACACACGCCTCCCACCCCACCACCACACACACGCCTCCCACCCCAGCACCACCACTAGCACCCTGCAGACTCACAGCAGCCTCTCCATGGCCTTCTTTTCCCCGTTCTCCTCTCGGAGCTGGTCCAGCGAGCTGTGGTGCCAGCCCAGGGGAGTCAGCAGCAGATCCTTGGCCTTGTCCTCCACACGACGGTTAAACAGTGACTCTGGTTACCATGACAACAGATGAGGGGGGCCAATACGAAGGAAACATGAGTAAATTCCAGGAAACTGATTTGTGTGTGTGTGTGAGTGCGAGAGAGTATGTTTCCATACCCTTGATGAAAGCATCACTGATGGAGATGTTTTGCCCTCCATCTTCAGACAGGAGGAGTTCAGCTGAGGTTCAGATGATAAAGAAGAGGGGTTGACACACATGAAGAGAGACGGAAGAAATACCATTTACACTGACAAACAAATTCAATCTGCTGTAGTGTGTTGGTGGTGTTCTTTTATATCATTTAACCAGGTTGAACTAATTGAGATTCATATCCTTTTTGCAAGCGTGGGCTTGTCAAGAGCGAGGCACAGCATAATGTGGAATATAAAAGCAAATGTGTGTGTACATATACATGCGTTAATTATATTACCCTTCGATATCATGTACAATACAGCTTTTCTATTTGACTTGTCTATTTGAATTTTCTTATTTTACTTTATTGTCCCTTATTGAATTGTGAAATTATATGAAACCCTGTTGTTAGCATGCACTTCTCATATACTTCACATTTATAACTTTGGAACTTTTTCTATCCTCATGCTGTTGTAAAGACTCCTCGGGACGGACCGAGTTCTGTCCTGGTCTGTACCTTTCTCTGTGGGCAGCGGTACGTGGGGGTACTTGGACTGCCTCTTGATGTGGAAGTTGACGTTGTCCTGCTCCACGTTGAGGTTGATGGAGGCGGCCGAGTCGCTGTCCACAGCTGACTGGACGCTGCTGACCGAGGTGCGCTTGCTGGGTCTGCAGATGCAGACCCATGAGGGGGGGGGGGGGGGGGGGAGCACAGGAATCAACACCACCTTCTCCACTACTCGATTAACCAGCTAACTTATCTTTCTCCCTAAACACACATAACACATATTTACAACCAATGCTTTTCTTGACAGCAAAGCGTTTGATTTGATAAGGGGGGTTGACCAGGGGTTGGGGGGGAAGGAGATAGAGGCATTGACCAAGGGGTTGTGGGGGTAGGAGATAGAGGGGAGGACTCACTGGGCATGGTGCAGTCGCTCTCATCGGCCAGCTGCTCCGTGTCGCTGTCGTCAAACTTGATGTCCTTGAACCAGGACGGCTCCGAGTGGCCTTCCAGGGAGTTGACGCTGTCGCTGTCGGGGGACGGCGTCTCAGAGAACTCTGTGCTCTGTGGACGTGCGGATGGAGAGAAAGGTAGAGAGGGAAAGGATATTTCTAGTTTAGCGCATTTTGTTAAACTAGAAATATCCATGGTTCAGGCTGCCTGAGGTAGTTCTCCGCTGGGCTCCGACTTCCCTGACGCTAAAGGAGTCAACAGTTTATGGCTAGGGTGAATGTGCTCCCTATTCTCAGGGACCAAAGCCACCCTAGCCATAAACTGTTCACTCTGCTACCGTCAGGGAGCAGAGTGAACATAGCATCAGCACACAAACCACCAGGCTCAAGAGAAGCTTCTTTCCATGCACCACAAGACTCTTGAACTCACCCTAACATCCTGCCCCCACCCAATTTGTGTAATAAACATATGCATCGCAATCAACATTATGTACTTGTTTTGCAGAGATTACAACAAGGACCAATGTGTTCTGGGTTCAACGTTTGATTCACGGCTGAAGCTTAATGTTGGGAGAAGTGTCATGTATCATGATGTAACTCATCAATGACCTTGTTCGAACATTCTCTTCCTCTGTACCAGACGCTGTGCCTGTATCTCATTGACATATCTTAACATGATAAAGGATGATTCTGTCTCTATTGGGTTTGTATCATGTACCCTGTGCGCTGGTACATTTCTGCTCTTCTGTGAACGTGTCTATTTTACTTCACCGTTAGCCCTGAGACTCTCAGTACCTCTGCAAGATGTAGATGATAGCTGTTAAGATTCTTCACGCCAGGGCCCTGATCTTCTCTTGAACAAAGTGTACACAGGCTTCATGTATCTGAACAAAGTTTGAGTCTCTCGGAGCGATTCAGCCTTGTGCATTGATTCCTGTTGTCGCTGCTTTGCTTACAAAGAGGATCAAGAACAAGAGCACTTAACCACAACAGACGACATATGGAACAAGTGTGCACGTCACTTTGGTGTCAGAAGCAAGATATACTTATTTAACAATGAGAATTTATACTCACTTCTCCTTCTTTAGAATTTTCTCAGTAACTCAGCAGACCAGAAGGAGGATGGCGTAAAAAAGAGCAACTCAGTGGACTTGGGAGTGGCTCGGTAGCTTAAATAAAGATCTCTTTTCTGAGTTGACTCACTGGACTAAGCAACAGGGCTTGGTGGCAATGTTTTTTATAGACGTGATTGTTGTTCCATGCACTCTGGTTGAATAAAGTGTAGGTTTAGAATGCTCAATGTGCTCGGACAGACATTGAATTGTTGATAAGCTAGGTTGTTCATTGAATTGCTTTCACCTTGTAAAACGCAAAACCACTGAGGCTGAAGTGCTTTGTGAAAGTCATGTATCGACGGCTTAGCAAGACCTCCAGGGTACCATGGGACAACAAATAGAAACCATGATAATGAAACCATAAATAAACAGCAAAAGAAAACGCAGACCCATGTTTATCAACCAAACCAATATTGGGGAACCGATGTTCCAGACTAGCATAAATGATGGAACGCAGGAAGCAATTGGATCAATATCAAACATCACGCTTACATAGACAATCCTGATCCAGAGAACTCAGCCACACCAGACGACAGACGACGATAGATTAGCACGCATAATATTGACATCATCCTCCCCTGGTTTAAATAAATGTCAGGTCATTTGCATAACGTGTACACATGTGTTACCTGTAGAGGGCGGTAAAGAGCGTACTCGTCCCTGAACAGCTGGTCATTGTGAGTGACACAGTCCAGCCACCGGCCATCTACCAGTGCCTGGCCAATGGCTATAGCTTGGGCCCTGCAGTGGATAAGCAGACAGACACAGAGATATAAAAGGAAAAAAGACATGGAGAGAGAAAGGAAGAAAGACAGAGAGTGAAAGGGATCCAGAGTGAGAGACAGAGAGAGAAAGTCTAAATACATAACTTTCTTTAATGTTATTATTTCAAAAGGGAAAAATAAGCTGGACCTCTCATGGCCTGAGAGATCCGAAAAACCTCTCCAGATATACAAAACATCTCCAAAACTAGTATAAAGGCCTGACTAAGAGCAAAAACCATCGTAAAATTTGAATAAAGCATTTGAGTCACAACAACAACCAACCTTGTGGAGATGGTGCCGTTGCGAAGCAGCCAGTTGACCAGCTCCTTCCCCACGATGCAGTTGGGGTAGGTCCTAAGCCAGTAGCGATGGTCCTGGAACTCCATGCCTGTGTTGTGGTGGCAGATCCTCTTCCACAGGTCCTTCAGCTGGGACGAGTCCTAGAAAATGACGGCACAGTGGTACGTGGGTCAGCGAGGACATTGTTTTTTTCCATTGACACAACCCTCTTTTGTGTGGTTCAACGTATTAGTTCAGGTTAGGTTCTGCAGGTCCATTTGTGTTTTGAATGAGCATTAATAAAGATTAAATGTGTGTTTCTCATAAAACACATTATTTTGGTGTCAACCTGACAATACAAATATCGTGGAAGCAAAGAATCTGAACGCACGATTTCCCCCCCCCATTGATAATAATACTAATAATAATAATAGATCAAATTTTTAAAGTGCTTTTCCCAGTGATCAAAGACGCTTCACAATCGCTTCATAAGCTAAAAAAAAAGCTAAACAAAACAAACGTAAACAAAACAAAAGTTTAAAGAAAAGTTTAAGATTTAAAACAAAAGTTTGAATGGATATGGCTCTAAATGGGGGTATGTGTTATTGGGACCAACAGAGGAGGCCTTGGTGCTCACCAGCAGTATCTTCCTCTCCTCCTCGCTGTGGTCCTGCTTGGTGCCGGTCATGGGGCCGGCCTTGGCGTTGCTCATGGTACGGCTGGGCTGCGGGCTGACGGAGCTGTCGTACGCCGGCCCCATGGCGGAGCCCGCACGGTCCAGGGACAGGTTGGAGACGCTGGCGGACCTGCGGTGTTACAGGGGGGGGGGAGAGAGGGGAGAGAACGACCACAAAGCAAAACGGGTGGGGGAGTGGGAGGAGAGAGAGGGGCGTCAGGGGCGTGTCTGGCGGGGAGGAATGGGAGGTCGAGCTCGACCAGAAATGAGAAGGAAAATCAAGCTGAGATAGGCGGGGATGGGAGGAAGGGGGAGATATGCCCAGAGAAGCGACTGACCTCTTCCTAGCAGGTGATTTGCCTACGTCTTCTTGTAGTGTCGTCAGCCTGGAACTGAGACCACTGCCCTGAGTCTCCTGGTGAATCAAACTAGTACACACGCCCAAACACAGATCCCCCCTGTTGAACAACGCGTGCGTTTCCTTCATTCGACTCACACAACTTAGTAGTTCTTTTAATGTACCCGGCATGCATCCACCCTGATAGATTAACCCCACTGACGGAGAACAGAAGCATGCAAGAGGGTTAGATCTGGAATGCACCCCACAGAGAAAGGCTAAAGTATAGAAGAGACTCAGAAGGGAAAAGATGCAGCAGGACTCACTTCTTCCTCATCCCAATGGGAGTTTTTCTATGCCAGGAGAAAAAAGAGAGGGAAAAAAGGTTCTCTTAGAGACCCGACAACAGAGAAAAGGAGGCAAGAGGGCTCAACATGGTCAGGTGGTGACTTTGCTGTGACAGGGATGCAAGCGATTAGGTTTGCATAGCGCAAATGGAGTCAGCATATTAAGTCGGCATGCTGAATGGTCGGAACAAATACAGTGGAATGTGTTGACCAGCAACATGTTGTTCATAAGCCTATATTGAATATTTCATTCATCTATTCAGATCCCTCATTGATTCAGTTCCTCCAGTTAGTTATGTAATTAATATCATGTAATTAATGCCAGCATTTAGCATGCATTATCATCTCTAGTTGACACACGTTAAGTCTCTTGCTTGGATCATGATTTGTAAGAGATTTGATGGATCACTGAGACTTGAATAGTATTATGGCAGACATATTCTATACTTCCATTTGATCGGCCACTTAATTAAGTTAGATTTTCTCCATCATTGTTCATATTTTATATTCAGTCTCCTCCATTTGTAGTTATGTCTCAGACAAATTGAAGAAATTGAGATAAATGAGAAAGCTCATAAGTAGTCCAAAAAGGAGTACGCAATGCATCTGCAGCCTCGCCCATGAAATATAAGATCAGACAGCAGCGATTTTCCGCTGATTTAAAGTGGAGCTTCAAAGAAGCATGTCAAGCAACAAACAGAGTGAGTTGGATGTGGATTATGTGTGAAAGGAAGAAAGAAAATTGAGGACTCATGTGCAGGCAAACCATGAGGGTAAGGTGACTCTCGTCAAGTCCCTTTCCTTGTATGTGCAAATATATTTGGCAGAATAAAATAAGTCTGACTCTGAAAACCAAGAGGAAAGAAAAGGGAAGTGGGACAAGGAAGCGACACTTGTATCATGCATGATGACTTCCCTATGATTAATTGTTTTCTTAGACATTCACACAATCAATTCAGAACTCGTTTCACGCAGATGACTATGTTAATCCAACTGGATTCCAGTTGCTGCCAAACTGCTCAATTAATCAGCCAAATACGTAAGGTATATATAGTGCTTGTCCATCAGAATGTATCATGGGATTTCTTTTTGGTAATACACAGCTATATTGTATTAAGTACTGTAAAATCCTAAATCACTCCAATGCTCCAAAACGGCGGCTGTTATTGTGATTTTATATTGTGATGTCCGAGCCCTACAGTGGTAAGAATAAGTTTATGCACCCATACTAAGTTGACTAAAAAGAGGAATAAAAAATCATCTTCTGGAAATCGATCTTATTGCCTTAATTAAACAAATGAGGAAAAATCCAACCTTTTAGGCCACAAGCTTTCTTTGTGAATGAATAATTTATTTAAATAAATAAATGTTCATTAGAATACAGGGTGCATAATTATAGGAACCCCTATGTTAAATTCCAATAGAGGCAGGCAGATTTTTATTTTTAAAGGCCATATATTACATGGAT
This sequence comes from Gadus chalcogrammus, assembly GCF_026213295.1. Lineage (NCBI taxonomy): Eukaryota > Metazoa > Chordata > Actinopteri > Gadiformes > Gadidae > Gadus > Gadus chalcogrammus. The sequence continues at coordinate 14,428,302 of NC_079431.1, forward strand.
CCAGGATACTAGGCATCTTGATAAAGTCACCTAGGCCTTTGGAATTAAAATAGAAAAAAACAAAACATGCCAATCTCTAGGTATGGTGAAGGGTATGTATTGTTGTGTGGCTATTTTAATTCCAAAGGCCTAGGCGACTTTATCAGGATGCATAGTATCCTGGATCCATGAATTAAAATGGCCTTTAAAAATAAAAATCTGCCTGCCTCTATGGGAATTTAACATAGGGGTTCCTATACTTATGCACGCTGTAATTTAATGAAGAACATTTTTTTATTTACGATACATTATTCATACACAAAAAAAATTGGTGGCCTTACGGTTAGATTTTTCTCCCTTTGGTTTAATTAAGGCATTAAGATAAAAAAAATGATTCCTCTTTTTAGTCAACTTTATCAGGGGTGCATAAACTCATTCTTACCACTGTATATATGTGTTAATGTGTTTGTGTTCACCTCTGCCATGTGAGGTCTTCCTCCAGGAAGATGTTTCTACTGGCCTTGCGCCCCCCCACAGGCGTCCTGGGCTCGCTGGGCTCCACGCTCACAGAGCAGGGGGAGTCCGACAGCGCGCTCAGGTCCTCGCCGATGGAGCCCGAGTCGGCCGAGTGGGCGTAGCTGAGCGCTATCTTGCGACAATAGGTACAGGCCCGCAAGTCTCCTACAGCAGGGGAGGGAGAACGAGAAGAGAGCGATTAAGAAAAAGAAAACAAGAGAAAGAGAAAACAAGAGAAAGAGAAAAACAAGAGAAAGACAAAAACAAGAAAGACAAAAACAAGAGAGATAGACAGATATATGGATGGATGGATGGATGGATGGATGGATGGATGGATGGATGGATGGATGGATGGATGGATGGATGGATGGATGGATGGATGGATGGATGGATGGATGGATGGATGGATGGATGGATGGATGGATAGATAGAGAGAGAACGAGAGACAGAATGAGAGAGCGAAAGAGAGAGAGAGCAGGAGTAAATTAAGGGGCAACCAGATCTGACCAGATCAACTCCAAATCAGTCCTTCTGTTATCAACTGTGTTTTCTCATGTTGTCTCCCCCTGTGCCCCTCCCTCTCGGTGTGTCCTTTAGAAGACACCTCAGCCACCTCTCTCCGTGGTGCTTACCGGTGTAGCCCATGAACTTGCCGGGGATCTCCTGGTTGCAGCAGCGGCTGCAGAAGATCTGGCCACAGAGCCGGCAGTGGTGGCGGCGGCGGAAGGTGGTGAACTTCTCGTTGCAGTCGTAGCACTCTTTGCACTGGCTGTCCGGCATCCAGTACTGCTTCAGGTCACTGTCCTGGTGTGGGGAAAAGACACAAATGCACCCACAGGAAACCACTTAGGCTCAAAGGCTTGTGTGTGTGTGTGTGTGTGTGTGTGTGTGTGTGTGTGTGTGTGTGTGTGTGTGTGTGTGTGTGTGTGTGTGTGTGTGTGTGTGTGTGTGTGTGTGTGTGTGTGTGTGCGTGTGTGTGTCTCCCTGCATAGACTCCTTGCCTTCCCTTCCCATTCCTTTGAGATATAACATCAAGAATTTTGTAATTAACTTCCATGCGGGGGGTCACTGCCATTAAAAACCCTGCGCTGTGGAGGTGAGTGTGATTTAGGCTTAAGCGTGAATGTGCATTGCTCCCTTTAATACCTGACTCTTCCCCTCCATGATTTCTTTCAGTCTTTTCAGAGCGGTGCGCAGTTGAACTGCTGTGCGTGGATCATGACTGCTGAGCGGCGTCTCCGATTTCCTGCGGCCTTCTGTGAAAAGGGGAGATGGATGGATGCCATGAAACCTGGGAGTATGTACCTGATTTTTCTTTGTAAACATGAGATCACATGTATGAAGTTGTGTTCCAAAAGCTTACCTTGCAAATGACATCAGCATTTTACAATCTAAACAAATTACAGAAGTTGTGTAATGTCTAAGACACTCAGTTACAGCTAACGCCGAAAAAAAGATCAAAAATATTTTTTTTCTGACTCAAGATAAGAGATTAAATAGGCTAGTGTTAGTTTTAAAGTTCAAAATCACATCATTCCAGTTATTAATGCCTTGGTGGAGATTAGACTAAAACCGATCACTTCAATATAAATATAAGCTTCACACACAATACATGCAAGCAAACTCACAAATAAAAATGCTTGTATTAGGCTGGGTTCTTAAATTATTCTTTATAAGAAAGCGGTTAAAAAAATGATACATCAAACACATGGTTAATTTTTGGGCAAACCACGAAGTGCAGAAGGGCCCTTACCTGGCCAATCCACTGTAATGGAAAAGACATGAGAATGTATGTTACAGCCTCCATTTTAACATATCCGACCCCAAAGCTGAACCATTTCACAGATATCAATCTACAGCAATGGATTGTAGGTATTTTTCAAGTCTCTGAGACCATGTAACGTCTTGATGTCGTGGTGTGAACGAGCTATGCAAAATCACTTAGTTCAACATTCCTCATTATATTACGGTGTAAATATAAATGTATTAGAAACAGTTCATTATACAGGTTTTACACAATGTCATTTCAAAAGTATAATATGAAAAAACATAATATAGATTTTTAAAGCCTCAGGAGATAATCTATGGGCAAGAGAAGCTAACAATAAAATGTCTACTAAGAAAATACATTGCATTTTAAACACTTTGGCTGTTGTACAACTCAGTAGAATTTAATATGAATTATTACAATTTCAGTCCAGAAATACAAACTGGAATGCCTGCCGTATTTTTCCAAAAAGCCATTATCATTCATCTTTGACCTGTACATTGATGACAAGACAGACTTCTTTCTAGTTGCAGCAGATAATTAGATCCCAAAACCAGTGTAAACCACCATTCAAAAGGGAATAAATAGCACTACAAATAAACATGCATTATGCCTTAGGATGCCATATCTCTGCTAAAAGAGTTCAGGGTGCGTTACCGGAAGCAGTGGAGGTCCGCCGGAGCGGGTCTGGGTGCTGCTTGCGGTGGGACCCGGGAAGGTGGTTGGAATGTGAAGGACTGGTGGCCCATGGCCCTCTGACTAACTGTGGGGAGGGGACCGGCACATCAGCCTTCTCCAGAATTGTCGGAGAAGGAGCCCGCCCCTCTTCTGCATGTGCACATAGCAATGTGTACACACACAATCACACACACACACACACACACACACACACACACACACACACACACACACACACACACACACACACACACACACACACACACACAGACACAGACACAGACACAGACACACACACACACACACACACACACACACAAAAGTGATGTGTTCAGAGAAACAATTGTCATAAGATTGCTCCCAAGGACCCTTAAAATAATTACATAATTATTAGATTACTATGTAAAAGGTCAAGTATGAAGAAACTGTCTTTATTCAATGGTAAAATAAAAAAAGAGTAAAAGGTATATGTTAAGGGTTATGGTTGCAATATATATAAAAATATATATAATTCTAGAAGTTGGTTGATTCAAAATAGTACTGCCATACACTACTCCTTATATCACCAAGGCACTCCCTCAGTGACTTCCTTTAGGACATCACATCAAGTAAAATTCGCCTTAACCACAGAAAGGTGAGACTGTATAGTGATATTCTCTTCAAAGAAACGAAAATAGGATTATAACTACACCTTGTATCACCGAAGACATGAGATGAAATAACTTCCCAATCAGGGGAAATCTCAATGTCTCCTACCGCACTCCTTAATATCCAAGTTTTGCCAACAACTTTGAGATTATACAAGGTGTATATATATTATTTATACAACTATGCTTTTAACATTGCTTAGTAGCCTCAAGGGAAAGTGGTTGACGATAAAGCTCTCACACTCATTGCCAGTCACATGAGTTTGTTCGTAGCCTCTTTAGATTTCCATCACATGAGCCATGACCTAGCCAGCACCAATTAAACATTGATTTTCCTTTGGAGTCTTACTCAAAGTAGCCATGTTGAATACTTTACGTCAGCATTTCAGAGATTATTCTGCAATGTCATTGTATTTTTCGCATTCCTAAACCTGTCGTTTTCTCCTGCAGCTATTTCAATTCGTACATACAAAGTTTCTCAAGAATAGATTGCGCCATCAATTCAGGGAATTTTTCTCCATACTTTACTTTCTTCTGGTTTACTTTTGTCCCCGCACTGTGGGGGAAATTAGCTATAACTCAAGCCACTAGTTTTTGCTCATGAGAAAATGTGGTTTAAACCCAAAATCAAGCAACTTAACTTTTAGTACATTTAAGAACTGCCGACCTACAGTGGACCCAAACAAATTGAGGGGTGTGGAGGCCCACCTTTGTTGCTAAAGCGGAAAAGGTTGACGAAGGAGCTGTACGCAGAGCGCAGCGGGGGCTCATCCTGCTCCGGCGTGAGCGGCTTGAACTGGGTCAGGTGGGAGGGGCTGGCGGGTGAGAGGACAGGCTGCTCAGCAGTCCAGTCAGTGGAGGACGAGGAGGAGGACTTGTCGTCGGCGGCCATGTCACTGCTGATCCTGTGGAAGGGAAAGCACATAAAACAATGGGCATGGTGCATCACTGACCTTTGAGAGATCATTTCAAGATCCTCAAAACGTCGTTTACCATTACGGTCTATGAAGAAGGAAAGGAAAAAGGCTTGCAGCCTTTGCTGGTCTTTCGTTGTAGAAAACCCCCAATGCATATTTACAGCAGTGAAATTAGGTTGTAGTATTTGCTTGCTTGCCTCTAGCTACTGTTATTCAACAACTGTTTATTTAAGATAAGACTTGATTAGGTTTTGATACAGAGTGTTTGATAAGCTGAAATTGTGTCAATAAACTATAATTTCTACATTTAAAGTGACAATAAAAGGCACAATTCCCACATGTGGTCAACAAGATTGGTTTAGAAGAGGATATAAATCATAGGATTGTGTACCCGCTTAGCCTGTGTCAAAAAAGTAGCAGGACAGATAAAAGCATTCGATACATACATACATCAACAGACATGCAGAGACACTGATCTAGTGTCTTTAAACACTTTATAATCATGACCAAAGATACATTTACTGAAAATATTTAAAAAGCAATGCAAAGGACCTTTGCAAATGTAATGCAGAATGGTATTGCTAGTGGTTAGAGCGGCAAGGACTAGGCTTTTGACAATGGAAGACATGCATTTACTACTACCATTACAACGACTGCATAAAAAAGAACATGCATTTACTACTACTACTACTAATACCACTACCAGACACAAAATAACCTTGTCCAAATTCAACATCTGTGTGATAATATTGCAGTTCTATTTGGTACATATGATTGAAAAATATGTAAGCCGTTTTTACATATTGTCTTTAACAGAAAACGCATACATTTTAATATTTTGCTATATTTGTTATCGGATTGAATACCAAGCATTGGTATTAAATAGAGAATTGCTCTATCGAACAATATGTCATTTTTTACCGACCAACGGAAATCCCTGTCTACAAGGAAGCCCGTTTGTTTTATAAGATTTGTTGATCATAGAGCAAAACTAGACTCGCGGTTGTTTGACAAATCCCCTGCCTCGTCTCTCCCGGTGAAAAATCAATCATATGATGATGGAAACGGGCCTCGAGTAAGGTGGACTTCTGACGACCCACACACACAGGGACAGGACACAATGAAAGCTATGGCGTAAACGAAGCAAAAAAAAACTGTCAATCCCCGACCGTGGGTGTCTTTAATAAACAAAACAAGGCTGCAGCTCGTGTATGTTAACTTATTATCCAAATGTTGGCTTACTGGGAACTGACCATCTACAATGAAGTAGCCAAAAACTAGACTCGCGGTTGTTTGACAAATCCCCTGCCTCGTCTCTCCCTGGGAAAAATCAATCATGTGATGATGGAAACGGGCCTCGAGTAAGGTGGACTTCTGACGGCTCATGAACATGTCCCCCCCCTACCCACACACACTGACAGGACACAATGAAAGCTATTGCGTAAACGAAGAAATAAACAACGACTGTCTATCCCCGACCGTGGGTGTCTTTAATAAATAAAACAAGACTGCAGCTCGTGTATGTTAACTTATTATCCAAATGTTGGCTTACTGGGAACTGGCCATCTACAATGAAGTAGCAAGAGATGATGTACCTTGTTATCCAACGCCAGCTCAAAACTGCAACTTCATGGCTATACTCTCCCTACGACCAGACCAGGACAACTGTATTCATTAAAGACTGGTATGAGGCTAGAGAGACAAGTTGCAGCTAGTAGCTGACGTTAGCTAACGTTAAGCATAGCATCATCTTCTTACGTACGTTACTGCTAGCATTAGCGGTACATTGACAGAAGATGTTGAACACACAGACACACGGCTCAATGGCAGAAACAATTACAATTGACCTGTGTACTGTCTGTCACTTCATCGTTTCTATGACATTGACAAAAAAGCTGCTCTACTGTGTGGGAAGCCGACTCCCATACGGAGAGGGGAGATCAGAGCAGTCGAACTGTTTTGATCACGAGACAAGGCAAAGACAGACAAACTCCGAGTCAACGATCGATCCATTTTTTAACATTGCATGTAGCTGTTGTAATGTGTTTAATAGACAACGGATACAAATTGTATTTCTAGCCTTCACTTATAAACTCTTGTTAAATTGTTAAAAGCATACCGTAAAACAGACCCTTTATCCTGTGCCAACAGAGGGCGACAAAGCGTAACATTGGGTTGGTTGCCTACAACCTACATCAATGCCTAAAGCCCTCTATGTATGCATATTATTTATCACTCAAGACTAGCTGAAAATCTAAACCAAAATATCTGAATATATATATATATATATATATATATATATATATATATATATATATATATATACATACAGTATAAGCGTACATCCATTTCAACCACGCACCACCCGAACGCGGGGAGCGCATGCGTGTTACTGATCGGTGACCAGAGATAAGGCACGCCCCTCGTGTTTGAGAGGAAACGGCAGGTCTTGGATACGTTGGACTTCGGTGGACGGCAGAATCTGTTTATTTTTAAATTGACCCGCGTTAAGGATTCCACCGGTCTGGCTGATAAGCAACACGGTATTTGATTGTATAGGTAACTTATTTGTCGGGTTGTATAATTTAGGTGAGACAACTTGACTTGTATGAGCTTCATGGAAACGCAGTGCTGGTTTTAATCTTTTATTAGCTTCATCTCCCGACTCCTCAGCCGAACACCCCGTCGACCCGCTCACCATGTCATCGGGGATAAAAATGACAACCATAAAGTTTTCGAAGCAGACTGATCTTGGAGTCTTGGCCTCCAAGATCAAAAACAAGATGCTCAGTAAGTGTGCCAAGATGTCATTTGCGATTGAAATAATTGTCTTGCAACGACAGTAAACTAAGCACACACAGTTTGGCATAACAACATCGCGCTACGCTTACATTACCAATAAACCAATTGGCCAGCAGTTCTTCTGCAGCTACATTTCATAAAATACAAGATTGTTTGTAGTGTCTGTAAGACAACTCATAATCACTTGGCTAGTAGATAACGTTTACTCTGCGGTCTAATTCAAGACAGCAGATTAAACAAATATTAATTGATTGACATTCAATGCAACCACTCTACTGTCTACCATTTTGTCCATGTTATTTCAAATTCAGTGTCGGAGTGCCAGGACTTAGGCCATGAAACTGCCGCCTCCTCTATTGCAGGACCATGGTACATCGAATAATACTTACTTGTTCTGTACACCCCTTCTTACGTCCAACCAGATAGTTCATCTTTTTTTAAGATCTCTTTGAAGACGAACAACAGGGCATTAGCTGGTGCTCTGCAGGCCCAGAGAGAGAAGAGCAACAACCTGCAGATGGAAATTATTGGCCTCCTGAAACAAGTGGATGCTCTGTTATTTGAAAGGGCTTCCATGAGATACAAGCATAAGCAGTTGGTAAGTGTTTCCTGCAGTACCTTCTTTGTTATTTTTCTTCTACATTTATTTAGCAGTTTTTAATCATTGTGGTGATACTTTCGCAGGTTCTTATGGTAAAGGAACTCCGTAGCACCACCATGCATCAGTTAAGCAGTATGGCTGACATCCTATCCTCAGAAGACGTGAATATACCTTATAATATAGTTTAATATTAATTGTGTTTAACATGCTGTACTATTTGTGTCCGAATAGGATGTTTTTTGGTGTTCAACTATGGTTTATTTATTTTTATTAGGATGACTGTAACAACCAACAAGACGATGCAGATGGTGGCGATGTTGAGAATAAAAGGTAAGCAAATTTAACTGATAAGTGTGTGTGTTTACTCAGCAAATATCAACAAAAGCCTGAAATTTTGTGGATTTGTGTTTTTTTGAATGAGTGCCATCTTGTCTCTATTGTATTCCTCATCTCCTTCCTTTACGTTTTAGTCTATTACCCTGCCAACCGCAACCCTTAACTGAGGCACATCACTCACCAATCAAAACACTGGTAGATTTGACTCATACTATCGGTGGTGTACAAGGCCAGCCATCAAACGATATGAGTGAGTAAATAATGCACATTTAACAATAACCTATTTTAAATAAAAGAACCCAATAATAATACACATCATTTCCTGATAACCCACACCCATCGTTATTCATCGTTGTGTATTTTCCAAATGTATCTACTGCACAGAAATCGATAAAGAGGGGGAAAATACTTCTGATGAAGCTGGGCAGTTGGCCCGATGGAGAACAACCAGTCAATCCAGTAGCTTGAGGGAGGATGTGGAACAGTATTCCAGGACTCAGCCCGGACGGGACAGTCACTCTATGCTGCCTTCATGCCCTCAAAACAGTCACACCCCTGCAGCTGTTGTTGCATCTGAAAGCAAACGATTGAGCGTTTCTGTCGATCTTCAGAAAAGCTCAGCCCAGGAGTTGACCACCACCACCACCGCCTCCAACAACAACAACAACACCACCACCTCCAACAACGATAACGACCACAGAGGCGGACAGGAGGTGACTTTGCTCCTGAACACCACCATGGAGATGACCGTGAGGGATGCCACTGAAATAATCATCGTCGACACCAAGAAGAAATCCCGAAACACAAACGAGCCTAAAATTAAAGACCAAGCCGCACCAGTGGTAAAGGCAAAGAAGGAAAAGAAAAGAAACAAGAAACCAGGGAGGCCAGAAGACATAGACTCTACAGAGTGCGGGTTAGTAGAAACCCAACATGTGCACACTGCTGCTCTGCCACTATCAGAGGATCGTACAGAAGTGGCCTCCGGTACACATAAGGTTGTGTCTCGCATCCCCAGATTTGGCAAGGCTAAAGCTTGTGACGGACCGAACACGATACAGAAGAAACCTCAGAGTTACCCGAGTATTGCCTTACCTGAGTATAGAGGCTGTGACGTCGTAGAGCCTGACAGACACGTCCCCACAGTCAGGGAAGATGCAAGATGGTCACCCAATCATGTTTTTTCAGAGGACGGAAACGCTAAAAAGAAATTAAGAAGGACTAATGTCGCTTCAAATCCACCAAGAGTAATCAAAAGGAAAACCCCTATCCCATTAATGAACCTCTCTAATGCTGAAACACAAAGAACATCTAATGGCAAAACTACAGAGGAAGTAGACACCGCCTATAGTGATGCATTCAGCGGCCAACTGCTGGAGAGTCAACAACTTCCTGTGGCCTCTAATGACAACACACATTTTGAGCTTGGGGGCGGGGACTTGGGTTTTCCAGAGGCTGGTCACCCTGAGAGCAAGGATCTTAACCTTAACAGAGAACTCAGGAAGACTTTTGTGGTGACGAGGGATGGGTCCTCGTGGGAAAGCTTCTCACCAGATATCAGTACTGGAGCCAGCATCCTGACGCCATCTTCAGCATCTCCGCGTGGGTCAGAAGGACAACAAGATGCCTCAGTTGCAAGTTCACCGAGGCAGGTTTCGGAAGCCACTCTGCACAGGTTCTCCGGTCCTAATTACTGTGACAAGGTAGATGTTTCGGATCAGACCCATTTGCCACGCAAGCGTCCCTACGAGGAAGTTCAGGGGCACGAGGCCACCTGTTCCAATGGGATAAGAGCAGCATGGAGTGAGCAATCAGCATGTCCTTTCAACGTCAGAAAGAAGAAAGTAGAGAAGAGTAGGCACCAACAGAGCCACAGCCCTCAAGGGTACGGGCCTCAAGATCAGGAACTGCCACCTCACCAGGACGACACGCAAACAGGAAAGGTTGTTCTGGACGGTACACAGAAAAAGTCAATTTTGTCTCTCAGAACCAGCAGAGTAGCTGCTGGTACGTACAACGAGGAGTCGCCTCAACACATCGCTGAGACGGTCGATGTCTCTCCGGATACATGGGTTCCTAAAAGGCTCCCACCACCGTCCCGTTCCAAAAAGAGCAACAGTAAGAAGATCTTTTCCACTTCCTCCGGCACAACAAGGAAAAACTTTGTGGCCTTCGACAACAAAAGGATGTCAGATGTCCTCACGAGCGACGGGGGGATGGACCAGTGTCTTACGAGCCTGCTGCTGGATGAGAGGCCGCCATGGGAGACCCCAGATGTCAGCCTCAGGGATCTGGATATGGAGGACCACTATGTCCCTACTCCCAAGAAAGCCGTCTTGGCCACGGTGACGGGGTTGAAGGAGCCGCCGCCAAATACAGTCAACGCTTTCACAGGTTAGGCACTCTGACACCTCATAATGTCCATCCTAGATGTTGGTGTTGGGTATATTGTATGGTGAGGATTTCTTATGATTCTTAGGATTTCTTATTTCCTTTCTTCGATTGATTCTAAGCTAGGCACAAAAAGTAAGGACATTTTTGTTTGGTAAATTATTTCATTTTAACGCTTTTTGGCAAAAATGTTGTGTTGTTGAATCCTCAGACGCGAGCCTTCCGAGTTGCACTTTTGACATTATTTCCGGTCTCGGAGCATTTATAGCGTTCCCGTTCGTCTTTGTGATTGTGACATGAAATTGGCTAGTCGTTGTTTATTGTTAGCTACATTAGCCTCTTTAGCAAACCAGCCCGAAACAAGGTCACATATCAAGGTGGACACGCCCACCTGTGATGTCATAAGGGACAGATTTCCAAAACGGCTTGTAACGGCTAATCAACCCACACCTGTGCATGTCATGGGACCTTTAAAGGATTAGTGGTGCAAGGTGTAATGGAATGTTGTGCATTTGATTTTGCGATTGTAGTTGAAAATGCAATGTGTTCTGTTCAAATCTGTTATTTTAGCAAGAAGAGGTTTAATGTCCGTTACCAACACCATTACAGACAGTGGAGATGTCGGTGGTCGAACAAGAAGACCAAAGGCGTCTGTGAACTATAAGGAGCCCGGCCTAACGTGGTAAGGACCACACCTCCATAACACTGGTGGAAAACCTCTCAGATTGCAGTCAAAATTGAATTGCACTAATAAAATATTGGGATCTTACAGCAAATTGAGGCGCGGAGACAGTCACACGGACACCAGTCTCCTGATGGCTCCTATTTATAAGGAAAAAAAGAAGAAGAAACAGACCAAGATGGCGAACAAGCAAAGACCAGAAAGCAGTCTTAGTTTAGGTTTTTTAGTAGATGAAAGTCAAAACCCTGTTTGATTGTTCTTGCAATTAACACTCACTTTTAGTTGTTTTGTTCTTTGAGTTTCTTTGTTGCCATGTTTGTAATAGGCAAAGAGTTTCGTACAGGATGGGGTGTAAATTATTAACTCTTAAGCTGTTCACCTGAGAAGTCTGTGTTGCTGTTGGCCGGAACTAGCAGTAGGTCATAGGCGGTTTTATGATATTCGGGTTTGGAGAAATTTGGTTTTATGCCTTACTTTATTTTTGGGACATCCATGTGAATGGAATAACATTAAACAACACCTATTTTTGTGTAACAGTTTTTATCCAATAGAATTGTGCATTGAATTCATTAAATGTATGGTTTTTCTTTATACAAATGTAGTGAAGTTCTTCATGACACAGTGGATAAGGGGCCTGTATTGTTAGTGGTAAACTCTGTTCAATGAACTAAATAGCTGTGTGTGTGTGTGTGTGTGTGTGTGTGTGTGTGTGTGTGTGTGTGTGTGTGTGTGTGTGTGTGTGTGTGTGTGTGTGTGTGTGTGTGTGTGTGTGTGTGTGTGTGTGTGTGGGAGAGAGGGAGAGAGGGAGCAAGGCGGAATCGGTGTCAGGTTCTGTATCCTAGGTAGTAATTGTTTCTGCTCCATAGTTGTGAGCCAAGCTGACCTGCTCTTCCGCTTTAAGGTATTCTTATATTATATCGTCTTTTACATTTCAATCTCATACCCATCTTTGTGGGGCCTGCTGCAGCCCTGTTGTCTTGCAGAATTTGCACTTGAATGTTTTTGTTCCTGAAAATGGATGAGAGGCATTTGAAAAAAGATGTCATGGCACTTTTGTGAGTAAATGCTACAGGATAAACTTGTCAGCCAATGCATGTGTATGGTATGTCTTTTTTCGACAGCTCTGTTTGTTTTTTAACAGAAATGATTATGTTGGACAGAGGCTCAGAGAGAATGCCTTTGATCCCAAGGGGAAGGGAACCTCTATGCTGGATGATCTGGTAGGCCTACAACAAAGAATAAATGAACAGTATGCTGTTGGATCATCAAGTTCACTTCATTTTGGAGCTATTCAGATTGTCCTTTATCGATATTGATTAGCATTCATGACTCTAAATGGAGATACACCAACTCATGTTCCATAGGGAAACCTTTATGTGTGTGTGTGCGTGGGTGTGCACACTACAGGCTCATTGTGACCTTGCCCTAAGAGTTGCCCTTTGGTGTGTTAGACCGAGATGAAGGCCAGGGCATCCTGGACACAGACATTATGTAAGTTATGGTTGGAATGGTATAGGCCACAGTATTCATATGGATGGAAGCAATATACCACAATGACGCTGTATGTAACAATTCAATATTATTTATCCCACCTTGGTTGTATGAATTGATTATTGAGGTAGTAAAGATCTTAATATGTGCCATTCTGTAATAATTATTTTCTCCAAGGAGCATTTGTGGAAAGTGAGCGTTTTGTTCTGCTTTTTATTTTCTTTATTACAGTGGAGCAAAAAGCTTGTCAGGAAGTAACAAGTACCCTAGCCATCTTGAACGGGAGGCTATGATCTTGTCCTCTTTTGCTGGGATTGTCCTGGTAAGTCAGACACACTTTGCAGGCCTACATTTCACAATCTTAATGACTGTACAGTCAAATAAAAAATGCCTTAATATCCTATTTTATTAACCCATCAAGATGGTCATCAGACAGCAGTTAGAATAATGTTAAGGGACCATAAGTCTCTAGGAGTGTGTGTGTTATTAGCCAAAATCTGCCCAGCACTGTGACGAGACATCACAACTGGGGATGCCCACCCAAGTGTATATTGTAAGGGCTATTCACACTCACACCTGGTGGTCAAATAGGGGCCCTCTAATGAGCTGACCGCTATCTTGGAACGGTTCTTTTTCTACCCCTATAGAATGCTCTTCCTGTGGAGGAGATACTGGCTCTTTACAGCTGCAAACCGGCCGCCACTCACTCCAAGCACCAGTCAAAGGTAGACAGGCAATAGACCTCTGAAGAATAAGTCCCGCCTCCGAGGCTCTTGGTTCCATGTTTAAATGTCTATGGAAAATAACATGGGGGTTTTGAATGATCGTACGCGACAAGCTCTAGGTGGAGATGAAGTAAAAGCTGCTCAAAATTTTTTGTATGCTTTATTGTGCATGCACATTTTTCATAATGCTTTACAGAAATATACAAAATAGGCAGTTTATTATAGCTTCAAATAGCTTCCTGACTGCTGTGCTGCCAACCCCAGAAATCTAAATTTCTACTTATTTCAGAGTAAAATGAATACAAGGTAGACAGACCGTGTGTGTGTGTGTGTGTGTGTGTGTGTGTGTGTGTCTGTGTCTGTGTCTGTGTCTGGAGATAGGATAGCTTAATTCACTTGAGGTGGTAAACAGTTTTGTTATGTTTTTAAATCGTTTATTCTTTTACCAGAAGGACTATAAGGACTAGGCTACTTTGAGTTGCCCCTGTAATCCCATGTTTGTTTCTAGTGTAAAGCAAGTTTGTTTTTTTAAATAAGATTTGGCGCTTAGTAAATAATATCCAGGTTTTTTCCCCCAAATGAAACAGCCTAGTGACGCCACTGTCACCAACTACAGAGTTTGTCAGGTACGATCATTCCAAACCCCCATGTTATTTTCCATAGACATTTAAACATGGAACCAAGAGCCTCGGAGGCGGGACTTATTCTTCAGAGGTCTATAGTCTCCTGGCTGTGACTCACATCGGCATGTTTTATTGCTTTGTTACACTGCCTCGAGATTCCCCCTGATGAAATTATAAATGAAATGTATAATTATTATTATTATTATTAGGATGGTTGTTGTTTAGGTTTGATCTAGATTAGTTGTTTCAGCATTATTATTATCTTCTACTGTATATAGCCTACATCAGGGATGGGCAACTGGCGGCCCGCGGGCCGCATACGGCCTGCATCCTCACTCAGTCAGGCCCGCACATAATTTTTATTAAAAAAAATAAAAATAAAAATCGAGTTACAGAAATCTTGATTAAGGAAGAAGAAAAGCAGAGGATCTGTTCATAGAATTCAAAGGCAAACCCATTTGTCTAGTTTGCTTAAAAGCGATATCAGTCATGAAAGATTTCCACTTAGGTCGCCACTACAACTACTACAACTGCCTTGAAAGGAATATCATGCTTGTTGGGTTTGAGTTCATTGAGTTGTTGCACTTAATGTTGGGCCACTGTTTTTCAGTTTTGTGACATCATTGAATGATGATGTACAGTGGGGCAAAAAAGTATTTAGTCAGCCACCAATTGTGCAAGTTCTCCCACTTAAAAAGATGAGAGAGGCCTGTAATTTTTATCATATGTATACCTCAGCTATGAGAGACAAAATGAAAAAAAAAATCTAGAAAATCACATTGTCTGATTTTTAAAGAATTTATTTGCAAATTATGGTGGAAAATAAGTATTTGGTCAATAACAAAAGGTCATCTCAATACTTTGTTACATGCCCTTTGTTGGCAATGACAGAGGTCAAACGTTTTCTGTAAGTCTTTACAAGGTTTTAACACACTGCTGCTGGTATTTTGGCCCATTCCTCCATGCAGATCTCTAGACTAGTGATGTTTTTGGACCTTCGCTGGGCAACACGGACTTTCAACTCCCTCCAAAGATTTTCTATGGGGTTGAGATCTGGAGACTGGCTAGGCCACTCCAGGACCTTGAAATGCTTCTTACGAAGCCACTCCTTCGTTGCCCGGGCGGTGTGTTTGGGGTCATTGTCATGCTGAAAGACCCAGCCACGTTTCATCTTCAGTGCCCTTGCTGATGGAAGGAGTTTTTCACTCAAAATCTCACGATACATGGCCCCATTCATTCTTTCCGTCACACGGATTAGACGTCCTGGTCCCTTGGCAGAAAAACAGCCCCAAAGCATGATGTTTCCACCCCCATGCTTCACTGTAGGTATGGTGTTCTTTGGATGCAACTCAGCATTCTTTCTCCTCCAAACACGACGAGTTGAGTTTTTGCCAAAAAGTTCTATTTTGGTTTCATCTGACCATAAGACATTCTCCCAATCCTGTTCTGGATCATCCAAATGCTCTCTAGCAAACTTCAAACGGGCCCGGACATGCACTGGCTTTAGCAGGGGGACACGTCTGGCACTGCAGGATTTGAGTCCCTGGCGGCGTAGTGTGTTAGTGATGGTAGCCTTTGTTACTTTGGTCCCAGCTCTCTGGAGGTCATTCACTAGGTCCTCCCGTGTGGTTCTGGGATTTTTGTTCACCGTTCTTGTGATCATTTTGACCCCACGGGGTGAGATCTTGCGTGGAGCCCCAGATGGAGGGAGATTATCAGTGGTCTTGTATGTCTTCCATTTCCTAATAATTGCTCCCACAGTTGATTTCTTCACACCAAGCTGCTTACCTATTGCAGATTCAGACTTCCCAGCCTGGTGCAGGTCTACAATTGTGTTTCTGGTGTCCTTTGACAGCTCTTTGGTCATGGCCATAGTGGAGTTTGGAGTGTGACTGTTTGTGGTTGTGGACAGGTGTCTTTTATACTGATAAGGCGTTCAAACAGGTGCCATTAATACAGGTAACGAGTGGAGGACAGAGGAGCCTCTTAAAGAAGAAGTTACAGGTTGTCTGTGACAGCCACAAATCTTGCTGATTTGTAGGTGACCAAATACTTATTTTCCACCATAATTTGCAAATAAATTCTTAAAAAAATCAGACAATGTGATTTTCTGGATTTTTTTTTTCATTTTATCTCTCATAGCTGAGGTATACCTATGAAAAAAAAAAAAAAAAAAAAATTACAGGCCTCTCATCTTTTTAAGTTGGAGAACTTGCACAATTGGTGGCAGACTAAATACTTTTTTGCCCCACTGTATGTGAGCCCTTTGCACTGATCAAAATACTAACCAGTCGTGTGGCTGTTTGAGCATGGAATACATGAAATGAATGTATGTTGTTGGTTCAATCAACATACCATACATAGGTTATGAATCTGGAAGATTTTGTAGGTAGTGGCCATCCCCAAAATGCACCAGAATACAGGAAATCATATCCAACAAATTCAAAAATGTGTATCTTCTCTCAGTTTACATCTAGTTGAAGTGCACAGTCACATGGCCCTCTGATGGTGCTGATGAAGAATTGTGGCACTCTTTATCATGAAAGTTGCCCATCCCTGGCCTACTTGGTTTACATCTACCTTTAACTTTGTCTTCTTTGCCGCAGAACTCCATCGTGCATCCATTCACCCTGTCCTACCACCCCTTTGCCATGCTCTGCTCCTACAAGGCCCTGGACCACTCCAAGAAGCACAGTAAGCCTTCTTAAGTTTAAACCAGGAAAATTACTGGAAAGTAGGCCTATTAATCATGTTGCTGTTGTTGCTGTTCGGTAGGTCAGAAGCTGAAACGGTGGCTGCTTGAGAAGTCAAACGCTTCCAGTGGCCAAGCAGCCTTAGCGCAGCCTTCGTCCTCCGCCTCATCCTCACGTTCTTTTCTAAGTGTAAGTATTTCATTGAGATACATTTTTCTGACTACCTTACTAATCTTTAGTTTCTTAGTCATAGTTCATTACATCTGAGAGATGCTATTGTCTGTGATTAGACCTTTTTTTTTCTTGTCACTGCACAGTCACAGTAAAAATATACGAGTTACAATTTTACTACACAGAATGGTCAAAACTATTAAATAAGACTGAAGTAAACAAAAATAACAAACAAAATATTAAATTGAATGGGCCTACACTGCCATCTAGTGGGGTTCAACTGTTTTTATCTCCTCTGTTCACCTCTTGCTTCCAGGACAGCGATGAGGTCCAAAAGAACAGAACAAAACACTATGAGGGCTCACTAGAGTCCCTGAGGGATTGAGCCTTTTGTTTATCAATCAAATATGATTACTTTCTAATATCCCGTTGTCCAAATATGAATATGATGTTTCTGCATTAGTGAAGTATTTGGTTCTTTACTATTTCCATAGTCATCATACTGAGTTTGTTTTAATGTTTCAGAAAGTTAAAGAAATAAATAAGCTAGCTTGCGATATCCATGAAGATGTTGAGCATGTCATGATATTACAACAGGATATTTTGTTGAACCGCCTTAACCGTAGATAAACAAGCTCTTAGATGATGACACTGTAATGCGCTCCTTTACGCTCCTCGAAAACAACATTGTAGCATTGCCATTTACACAAGAGCTCCTCCAGTCCTTAAGATTACGTGCAACCTTTCATAACCCTTCTTTTGTGCTTGCGATGTTGAACATCCATATGTTTCTGCTGAAATATCAACTGACATTCTGTGAACGTAATTCCCAGTTTAGCTAAAGTGTGTTTCTGCTTCTTGTGCTGTCAAATGTCATTAAAGGGAAATGATCATTTGTCTCCTAGGTATTTGTGTGTTGCATTTTTTGCACTAATCACCCAATCAACATATTATATATATATATTTTTTTAATTGAGGTCATATATATATCCACAGTATATATACAGGTCATACTCAGGACATTAGAATATTGTGCAAAAGTTCATTTATTTCAGTAATTCAACTTAAAAGGCCAAACTAATACATTATGTAGACTCATTACATGCAAAGTGAGCTATTCCAAGCCTATATTTGTTATAATTTTGAAGATTATTGCTTACAATTTATGAAAACCCCAAATTCAAAATCTCAGAAAATTAGAATATTGTGAAGAGGTTCCAGTTTGTAGGCTCAAAGTGTCACATTCTAATCAGCTAATTAATCCAAAACACCTGAAAAGAGTTCAAGCCTTTAAATGGGCTAAGCCTGCTTCAGTAGGATTCACAATCATGGGGAAGACTGCTGACCTGACATTTGTGCAGAAAACCATAATTGAAACCCTCCACAAGGAGGGCAAGCCTCAGAAGGTAATTGCAAAAGAAGTTGGATGTTCGCAAAGTGCTGTATGTGGAAGGGCAAAGTGTGGAAGAAAAAGGTGCACAAGCAGCAGGGATGACCGCAACCTGGAGAGGATTGTGTGTAAAAGGCCTTTCGAAAGTGTTGGAGAGCTTCACAAGGACTGGACTGAGGCTGGGGCGAGTGCATCAAGAGCCACCACACACAGACAAATCTATGAAATGGGCTGTAAATGTCGTATTCCTCTTGTCAAGCCGCTCCTGAACAAAAAACGTCCGAAGCGTCTTACCTGGGCTAAAGAAAAAAATAACTGGTCTGTTGCTCAATGGTCCAAATTCCTCTTTTTTCAGATGAGAGCAAATTATGCATCTCATTTGGAAACCAAATTCCCAGAGTCTGGAGAAAGATTGGAGTGGCACAGAATGCAAGATGCTTGAAGTCCAGTGTGAAGTTTCCACAGTATGTGTTGGTTTGGGGAGCCATGACATCTGCTTGTGTTGGTCCACTGTGCTTTATAAAGACCAGAGTCAACGCAGCTGTCTACCAGGATATTTTAGAGCACTTCATGCTTTCTTCAGCGGACCATCTTTTTGGGGATGCTGACTTCATTTTCCAGCAGTACTTGGCACCTGCCCACACTGCCAAAACTACAAAAACCTGGTTCAATGACCATGAGATTACTGTCCTTGACTGGCCAGCAAACTCGCCTGACCTGAACCCCATAGAGAATCTATGGGGCATTGCCAAGAGAAAGATGACAGACATGAGATCGAACAATGCCAAAGAGCTGAAGGCCGCTATTGAAGCATCCTGGTCATCCATGACACCTCAGCAGTGCCACAGGCTGATAGCATCCATGCCATGCCGCATTAATGCAGTAATTCATACAAAAGGGGCCTAATTCATACAAAAAGTACATATGCTGATTATACTTTTCATAGGGCCAACATTTCTTTATTTTAAATCCTTTTTTTATTGATTTCATGTAATATTCTAATTTTCTGAGATTTTGAATTTTGGGTTTTCATAAGCTGTAAGCCATAATCTTCAAAATTATAACAAATAAATGCTTGGAATATCTCAGTTTGCATGTAATGAGTGCATACATAATGTATTAGTATGACCTTTTAAGTTGAATTACTGAAATAAATTTACTTTTGCACGATATTCTAATTTTCTGAGTATGACCTGTGTATATATATACTGTATATAGTCTGGCTCTGTTGCTGCTTCCCTGACTACTGAGACGGCAGTTTGGCATTGTAAATCAACAAACAGTAGGTGTAAGGGAACTTAAGTGTGGCTGGAGACGATGGACATCAAGTCAAAACTAGGGGTAAATACTAGTCATAACCAGGGTTAGGAGCCGAATCTGACATGCAGTCCAGCGTGCGTTCCTGTGTACATTTAGATGGGTTTACTAACAACATTCATAAGGGACTCAATTTTAAGAATCTAGAAACATGTAGCCCCATTTTGGGTTATGAGAAATTGTCTGTCTATGAAAATGACGGATAGGACGTAGTGATTTATTAATAAATGTGTGGAAATTAAACCATTTTGTGTTATGTCAATGAACTCTTATTTGGATCGGTTCTGGATTTATATACAAGATACAAGATCATTTATTGTCATATACACAATGGAAACATATTTGCACTGGGCAATGAAATTCTTAATTTGCAAGTTCCCATCACACAAAATATACTTAAAATAAAGTAGATAAATAAACTAAACTCCAAAAAAAATCTAGACAAAATTTAGTTAAACAAACAGTTAAATATAATTAAATATATAACTAAATACACTGATGTACTAATATAAATGATTTAAGTCAGATTGTTTTTCACGGTGTTTGTATCATAAAGCCAAAAGCACTTGAACCGCTCTGGCTGAGGGAGTTTAAGGTTTTGTATTACAGGTCTGCTGTTGACTTTCCATTTGTTCTGCTGAGGATTACTGGGAACACTAGTGGGGTACCCTTGGCCCATTCATAGGTGAGGGTCCCCTATGGGTTGTGATGTTTTGTTTAACACAAGCAACTCCCTACAACATCAACACATTGAAAACAACAGCTAATGTCTACACAGAAACGGTCCCAAATATAATACAACATCATTTTGTCTCTACTTTCTCCCTGTTCCTTGTTGCATAATAGAGAGTATTATTTTGTAATTCCCATAAAGTGATCACCTTCAATCTATGTTATTTTCCACAGATGAATTATATAATTTATTATTTGATATATTGTATAATATGGATATTGATGGGTTGTGATTTGTTTTCTAACATGACATATATTTAGCCCGACTTCTTAATGACTCTACAGTGACACCAGTTATAACATGTTTATAACATGTAGTTTAACATGTGGAACCCTAATGTGCTCTTATAAGGTCTTCATGTAAAAACACTTTGATTGACGTGGATATGAGAGAGGACAAGACAAATTTAATATTACTCAGCAGTGATGTTGAACATTCCAGGTTGGGTCAAAGGAAAAGCCTCACTGTGGAGTTTGTGCTGCTGACAGCAGGCCTCATTTGAATGACAACACACACTGTGGAACACAAACACAAACACATGTGTGCGGCTGCTGTGGCAATGGATATATAAGGCTGACCTCCCGACTCTTTACCAAAGCACAGAAATCAGCTACAAGCCAACCGCAACCATGATGGGCAAGGTTGGTGTTTGACTCCTTCTATTTTGTTTTTAACATAAAAAATAAGACATTTTAAAATGTAAAGAGTAACACAGAGAGAGAAAAGAGAAACTTCCACATCTGGACCTGATGTGTTACAAAGCATTCATGTCGGCCATTTTGGATGTGGATGAGTGACGATCTACATTTGACAATTTAGTTTAATCTAATAACGAGTAGAATAATGTTTACCAAAAACTTTGTCAAATCATGAAAGGATTCCCCCCTTTAATGTATTTTTTATCTAACACAGACTATTTGCTTCCCTTCGTCCAGATTATCTTCTACGAGGACAAGAACTTTGGCGGCCGCCATTATGAGTGCAGCAATGACTGCACCGACCTGCACACCATGTTCAACCGCTGCCAGTCCATCCGCGTGGAGAGCGGCATGTTCATGATCTACGACCGCCCCAACTTCATGGGCAACCAGTTCTTCGCCAGGAGGGGCGAGTACTCCGACTACATGCGCATGATGGGCATGAACGACTGTGTCAGGTCTTGTCGCCACATCCCCATGGTAGGCTACCTTGATACGCAATTTTGTTGAATTCTTAGCACAGCCCTAGTAGTATGTCGTTCCACGTGTCTTAACCGATAGGTGTTGGTACTGGGATGCAGATTTAAATTAAAGTAATTTTAGACTGTAATCACTAATGCATATTTTCAACATTTTCTTGAAAACCTTGCCTATGTTTTGATTATATATCCTGTAGGCTATATATTTTATTCACTAAGAGTTATATACGTTACTTAAGTAACACAGATCTACGTTAAATCGTTCTATTGAATAATGAAAGATTTATCATTCATAGGCAGTGGCGTCTCTAAAAAATGTCATCGTGGTGGCAGAATGAGGACAATGAAAAACCAAATCAACATTTTGAGTTAAAAAACAATCCTTTTGTAATGTGTTAGGTATCGGTGTATATACATGTGTAATGTGATTTCATTGTTTTTCAAATAGGCTAGTTGTCAGTTTCCTTAAAAAGAAATATACAGCTTTCATTTAAAGGAGCACATTGATTTTAAGGAAAAAAACATTTACTGAGGATAGCTTGCCATGCATTAAAATGAATTGCGAATGTAAAATATCAGACAGAAGCCTATTATGCATACAACACAGAGGCGATTGTATCAAGAGGTCCATGCTCCCCCCCCCCCCTGGCCACCCCTGTGGGACGTCGTATACGAATGACCCCCAAAGCTCAGGCCCCTGTCTCCAGCCTGTCTGAACACCTGTACCCCCCCCTCCCGCTCCTGTCCCCCTACAGCACCGCGGTAACTTCATGATGAGGATGTATGAGCGCGCTGACATGGGCGGCCAGATGATGGAGCTGAACGACGACTGCCCCAACCTCATGGACCGCTTCCACATGTCCGACTTCAACTCCTGCAACGTGATGGATGGCCACTGGCTGATGTACGAGCAGCCCAACTACAGGGGCCGCCACTACTACGTGAGCCCCGGCGAGTACAGGAGGTACAACGACTGGGGAAGCATGAACCCCAAGATCGGTTCCATCAGGCGCGTCATGGATCTCTAAAGACAGAACCACGGTTCTCGTGAAATGTCTCCTCTTTGCCTTGTTTCACACACTGAATAAAATGGGGTCAGCGCTCAAGAGTTTTCAGTTTTGTTCTTGCTCCGTGCGCTTCGCCAGCGCCTTCCCGGCCGGCGGTTACGTCACCAGAGGGCACTGTCCCAACATCCTGGCCCTGGTCAGAGTCCTGAATAAAATGGCCGCTATGACACTGACCACCAAGCCTCCAGTGTCCTCACTTATGACTTGGTATCATGCTTCCAGTGGTGCATGACTATCCTCTGCCTAAAAGGTTGGTATGACTCCCTCACTTGTTCAACTAGGTTATATTAACACTATGCTGTTTAGAAACCATATTGAATTCACCAAAATATTAACCAAAATAAGTCAACCTCAAAGTCCAATTAAGTAAACATTAGCTATAGCAAGAGAGAGGATCCATTAGTGTGTTCTGTTCTGCTGGATATAACCTGCATTAGAAACACTTCCACCAGTTATTAAAGTAGGCTCATTAAACACACAGGCCAACTATGGTCAGTCAGAGAGTTCTATTTTCATGTTTATTTGATATTAAAAAAGAATTAACAAAAAAATAATTTAATTATATTAAACATAATATTTGTAAGATACACCTGATAATATTATTTACAGTGGGCAAAGCCGCACTTTAACAATCAAGGCCATAGATTGTTAATATTTAGAATTTGAATTCAGTGGTTTTTTTCACTTAAAAACTGTTTACATAAAGGTAGTGTCAAGGTCATTGACACATCAAGAGTCAAGGGATGTTATTTGGTGTCAATCAACTTGAATGCACTAGTTACTGTAAATCAGCTAAACACACAGGTTTTCCTCAAGCTTCATCACGCAAATCACTCAAAATCAGTATCACTTAACCCCTGCTGTTGTCCCACACTGTACTATGCAGTGTATTACAATATGAATAGCACATGCAGCGTTAGCACATTGGCTTCTCTATATATATGACAGTATTTAAGCCGCAGGAGAGGGCCCAACACCACACGACAGCCAGCATGGGGAAGGTAAACATCAGGACTGAGGGGCTGGAGAGACCACCATGGGTTGTTATTTTCATTATGATGACATTGCGTCTTGCCTCGAGTTAGCAAGAAGATGATGTGGCAGATTTGCTTCCCAACCCTTGGGTACATGCTTGCGGTATAATCTCTTCATGAGCAATATAATTAAGAACTATCATTTGAGACTAATTTCTTAGAAATGCTACAGCCCTCTGTCAGCTAGTTAAGTGATCTGAAATATCTGTTCCGGTTTTCTGTGCCTCTTCCTTTCTATAAGCTAGTTCAATTTTTTATATTAGCCCCAAATCATTTCTGACCAATCAGGACATCTCTTCCTTCATTGGGCCATCTTGGCAATCGATCCCAAGTGTGTGAAGACAACCCTTTTCACTGGCAACAAAATGTATTTATTTTGGGGATGTGTATTTTCAGAATCTTGTATTTTGTCGTTTTCTGCTCTTCTGCTCTTTTTCCAGGTAATATTCTACGAGGAAAGGGACTTCCTGGGCCCCAGTGTTGAGTGCACGTCTGAGTGCAGGGACCTGTTGTGCCAACTGAACCACTGCAACTCCATCAGGGTGGAGTGTGGCGCCTTCATGATCTACGAGAGTCTGGAGTTCGCGGGCACCCAGTACTTCCTCAGGAAGGGCGACTACCCCGATTACCACAGCTGGATGGGCTGCAATGACTCCATCCGCTCATGTCGCCTCATTCCCGCAGTGAGCCCGATGTCCACAGGGAATATCAGTTCAATCAGTAACTTAAATCTGCTCTATGTCACTTTAGAACTGCAGCTATTTACTCCACTAATGGGGAAATATAGTGCAGGTTTAACTTATCAGTGTTGAATGAATTCGCCCAGGACCTTCATTCATAAGTTTGGAGTCATAGACCTGTTTTTAGTCAAGAGACCTAAAGACTTATCCATTTTGTCTTAACCTTTACTAACGTCCACAGTTCTCTGTAATTTCTTTATTTAAAATCATGCTAGGGAGACATGGCTGTGTGCTTAGCAATACGCCCTGGCCTCCTTCAGAACCGATCCCTCGTAGGTGAATCTTTTTCTCTTTCTCATCCAATAGCAAGAGTCCGGGGCCTTCACCATGCGTCTGTACGAGAGGATAGAGTTCGGGGGTCAGGTCATGGACCTGGCCGACGACTGTCCCAACGTTGTAGAGCGCTTCCACAAGAACGACATCTTCTCTTGCAACGTGAAGGGCGGCCATTGGCTCTTTTACGAGCATCCCCACTACCGGGGGAAGATGTACCTGATACGGCCCGGCGTGTACAACCGCTTCAGCGAGTGGGGCGGCAGGACGGCCAGGGTGGGCTCCATCAGACGCATCATGGACTATTGACCGTCTCTGCAGTCTGCCGACGCCCGTACCATATAAAGATATTTTCCGTAACAAAACTGATGAAATGGTTAATGAGTCAGATTCCTGTTAAGTTTGCAAAAACAACTTCATATATATTTTTTATTCACCGTAACCCTGACCTGTAAACTCTTTCAATTTGCTTGAATTATCTCCTTCAATAAATTACCCCAAAGACCGTAAGAACAGATATTGATGGTAAATGATTGTCCTTGGTTCTAACAGTGTTTTCTGATATTATCTGATTTTGTTAAGTCTAAAGATTGTTATCTCTACAGTTAACAGTAGGAAACATAACACAACAATCCTAAAAAAGGCATCGGCTCCAGACTCCTCCTGACCAAACGTCAAATCCACGTATCCATATCAACACATAACAACAATGTTCACTCTTCAGATCTAATGCTTGTTAAAATTGTCAAAATTATAAAAATATGTGGCCTCATGTATATCCATGTCCATAAAGACATCTCTGCTTTAGAGATGGAGCCCATACTCTGACCTTACTGATCACCTTGTGATCACGTGTGTGTGTGTGTGTGTGTGTGTGTGTGTGTGTGTGTGTGTGTGTGTGTGTGTGTGTGTGTGTGTGTGTGTGTGTGTGTGTGTGTGTGTGTGTGTGTGTGTGTGTGTGTGTGTGTGTGTGTGTGTGCGTGCGTGCTTGTGTGCTAAGGTCACATGAACTGACATCTACAATAATCTATTTATATCATGTTGTCTATATAATTTCAGCTTCTTAATACCCTATACACATATTTATTAGCATACGGTAGGGTGGCTAATGCAGACCCGTAGGGGAGAGAATGGCTTCCTGCTCGGTGAGCCAACTTATTTAATGCGAGAGGGCTGTTCCATATTGTTCTGCAGCCATTGTCCACTGGATGCGTGGATACCACACTAGTCTCTTCCTTTGTCCATGCACATCAAAACACCAAACCTGTTAATTATTTATCCTTTTTTTTCCAAATAGAAAATCCATATTTCTGGCCGAATGTTGTGACCCTGACAATAAGCTAAACATGTGCTAGTAGCCTTCAAATACAACACGGCAAGTATTTGAATAACAATACTTTGTTTGTCAAGAGGTGGTATAAAAAGCCCTGAAAACATGTGGAATCCCTCCAACGGAGACCATGGGCAAGGTCAGTGTGTGATTTTATTTTCCTCCCTCTATTTCCTAAATAATAATAAACATTGCCACAATTCATTGCACTTTTCATGTTTAAATGTAACACACAACGTCAATTCAAAATGTATCTTCAAAATACCTTTATTCAATTATATATTTAACGGGATTCACCCTTATTTCCCATTTTTCATTTTTTAAAAACAAAAAACAGATAATTTTCTACGAGGACAGGAACTTCCAGGGCCGGAGCCATGAGTGCAGCAACGACTGCACCGACCTGCACTCCTACTTCAGCCGCTGCAACTCCATCCGGGTGGAGAGCGGCTGCTTTATGATCTACGAGCGGCCTGGCTACATGGGCCACCAGTACTTCATGAGGAGGGGCGAGTACCCCGACTACCAGAGGTGGATGGGCTTCAGCAGCTGTATCCGCTCCTGCCGACTGATCCCCATGGTAAGCATTGGGAGCTGATGGTCCCTGATCCCCATGGTAAGCATTGGGAGCTGATGGTCCCTGATCCCCATGGTAAGCATTGGGAGCTGATGGTCCCTGATCCCCATGGTAAGCATTGGGAGCTGATGGTCCCTGATCCCCATGGTAAGCATTGGGAGCTGATGGTCCCTGATCCCCATGGTAAGCATTGGGAGCTGATGGTCCCTTGGGATTCGAGGAGCACCTCCATCCAATCTCCCCGAAGGTCAAAGACAGTCGCATCGAGAGGTTGTTGTCATGGCAGCCGGGTCCAACTCTGGGGAAACCAAGGGTTTCCCTCTTGTTTGTTTGTGTTTACATTCTGGACCCCCACACCCCCCTTCCTTGCCCCTTCTGACATCGGGCTGAGTCTTTAGGAAACTAAATGAAGGACTTAGTGGATGGGCCAATCTCTGGGGGAAACTAAGATATCTGTTCTGTTGGTTGGTTTTTACATACGAACCATGCTTGGGGGCAATAAAGCATATGTTAATAATTATGATAATGGTCATTATAATGATAAGGATAGATAATAATAATAATAATATAATTAATGATAATAATAATAATAATAATGATAATAATAATAATGACAATAATAATTTTAATAATATTGATTTTAATAATAATGCTAATGATAATAATGATGATATGCATAATCATAACAATGATAGTAATAATAATAATGATAACGATAGTAATAATAATAATAACCCTTATTGTTGTGGTGTTTTTCCCTGCTGGCGCCGCAGTATCGCGGCTCCTACAGGATGCGGATCTACGAGAAGGCCGACTTCAGTGGCCACATGATGGAGTTCATGGACGACTGTCCCTGTGTGTCCGACCGCTTCCACCACCGCCACGTCTACTCCTGTAACGTCATGAACGGCTACTGGATCTTCTACGAGTACCCCAACTACCGGGGCAGGCAGTACCTCCTCCGCTCCGGGGAGTACCGGAGGTATCGCGAGTGGTGCGCCACCTGCTCCATCGTGGGTTCCTTCAGGAGGGTCACTGAGTTTTAGCCATTGTGTAGCAAACCCCTGCTGTAAATATACAACTGTTATTAAAGATGTTGAATTTTTAAAATGGCTTCTTGGAAAGTGTTTTATGGCGTTCTCCATTTTACATCTAAGACAAATGTCAAGGTCGTATAGACCTTGACTTATTTCATGGCCACCCCGCCCTCACCCCCCACCCCCCTCTTCATGTGTTTCTTCACTGCTGATCTGATCCCCAAATAGTCCCACGCTTCAGTTAGTTCTTCATTTCATGGTCATTAAACTACCAGTTGGTCATTTGCAATGGTTGATCCAAAATGAATAAACCTCACAGTGCCCCACAAGGAACGATGAATGATTATCAACGAGGGCTTTTTATCTGATTTAATCTGCAAGGTGAAATGTGGAATACATAATATTAGATAGTAAATTGAGATCTACAAGGCTCATTGGCTTTGTCTTTTTGGTTCCTTATTCCTTATTATATCCCCCCTGTCTTGACTTATCATTATTATTATCATTATCATAATCATTATATGATTTTTTTTTTATCATGATTAGGCTCTTGACAGTATATGATACAAAGGATCATCATCACCACAGTCCTCATCCCCCCCTCCTATTCTATAATAATGTTTACAAAAAAGAAAGCGATTAAATACAGTTATCATAGGGTTCCTACTGAGCTTACCAACAATCACTCACTGAACTGCATTCACTTGGAATGATCACTTATGCACCTAAAAGAAACACACACACAAAAAAGATCCACTCTCATATCCACAAAATCTACTTATCTTTGCTGGAGTTGTTTTAGAAAAATGACAAACATATGTGTTTAACACAAATCTTATTGCTATATTTTCTACAGACTTTTATAATCATGCCGGCATGCTTTACCGGCATGATTTCAACATAAACGATATTCAATACAGCCTTACATAGAACTAAGATATTAATTCTCTCTAAATGGGGGTTGGTATCTTATTATGATCACAGAAATTTCCCCAAAGTAGAGAGTTAAAGATTTTAAAGTTAAATATCAACATTAATAGATACTCTACTTGATCATCTATAATCTATATTTGCTTCTCTACTAAACGTTTATCCAAATTTAATTTAACATGCTGAGGATAGCATATGCAATTGAATTCAAATGAAAAATGAATTCATACTATTTATGTTGGCTGAGTCTGGGTTCATTAAGATATAAAGAAAAAGTGGATAAATCCAAGACGAGAATTTGTGTCACAAAATAATAATTGCAGGACAGTAATACAACGAAAAGGTTACCAGAAAACAGTAAATATGAACATGCAAAGAACTACAATTGACAACTACATTTGTTCTAATAGTGATATAAAAAAATAGTCTATCCTATGACTTTAATTAGAATTGTGTCAAAATAAGGTAAAGAAACGATGGTTTGATTTCAGAGCCAGTTATGTCCCTTTGGTGGGCATCAGACGATATGACAGAACATTCTGACAGAGAACGACACTCAAACAAAGGTTATGCTCATAATGGACAATGGAGGTCACCACTGCCAGAAGTGTATGGATGAAAAACCATTGGCATGCACATATAGGCCCTGTTCAGCAAAACCCCCGTTTTGCCGGGTCATCAGCTTTGTACCTTTGAATAACAACAGAACGCGGTCCCATGGATTCTGTATAAAAGGGTCTGTGGAGCATCCAGTTGGCACAGCAAGTTGAATTCCTACCTCCACTGCGGAACTACCTCCCTACTAATCCATCATGATGGGCAAGGTAAACTCATATTGCTTTTTAAATTTAAGTAACTGATCAATAATAGTTTTTATTTTTTTAAATATTTCTTTATATTGTTAAACCTTGATTTTGCTTCCCGCATTGTTTTTTCCAGATCACCTTTTACGAGGAGAAGAACTTCCAGGGTCGCTCCTATGAGTGCATGAGCGACTGCTCCGACATGTCCTCCTACCTGAGCAGGTGCCAGTCCTGCAGGGTGGAGAGCGGCTGCTTCATGCTCTATGAGAGGAACAACTACATGGGCCAGCAGTTCTTCATGAGGAGGGGAGAGTACAACGACATGAACCGCATGCAGAGCATGGGAATGATGTTTGACAACATCAGGTCCTGCAGGATGATCCCCTTCGTAAGATAACTCACCAACGCTTCAACTATTACTCTCACACAATTCGACTGTTTACTCTCACCCAGTGCCACTGATAACTCTCACCCAGTTCAACTGATAACTCTACACCCGTTGAACTGATAACTATACACCAGGACAAATATTACCCTACCCCAGTTGAACTAGTAGTTAAACTAGTAAAGCATACCCAGTTCGACTGGTACATGGACAATGATGTGGTTATGAGTGTGCTGACATTGTTTCTCTGATTATATGCATTACAGCACAGGGGCCAGTTTAGGATGAAGATCTACGAGAGGGAGAACTTCGGTGGTCAGTCCAACGAGATGATGGACGACTGTGACAACATCCAGGAGCGTTACCGCATGTCCGACTGCCAGTCCTGCCACGTGATGGACGGCCACTGGCTGATGTACGAGCAGCCCCACTACAAGGGCAGGATGATGTACATGAGGCCCGGAGAGTACAGGAGCTTCAGGGAGATGATGAGCGGCCAGAGGTTCATGAGCATGAGGCGTATCACTGACATGTGTTAGACCCCCTGAAGATGTTTCACTGAATAACATGAATAAATGCTATATTGTAACATAACTATGATGCTTGCACGTTTTTTTATTTCTTGTTGGGTTAAGCATTGGGTCAACCAACAGCGTTGGAAAAATCCCAGGTTTAGACTATATGTTAGAGCCACAGGTTGTGCTCAATATTAAATCTAGAGGTATATACTTTGAACTTTCAGATGATAATGATAGTTATCATCATGGCCCACAACATAACCTCAACTACAACTAACTTTTTTTTAGTAAGTACAAGTGTGAGTGTGAGTTTAAAGCTGATATAGCCCAAAAAAGCTGATAACCAGTCAACCGAGAAATAATGTGTGTTACTTGATTGACACAATGTAATGACAAATAAATTTAGAAACCGCAATAGAAATCAGCCAAGAGTGATGGCTGCATATTCAATATGGCAGTTAGTATCTGCTTCAGAGTAACAAGGCATTACTTTGGAGGCATATTTTATGGGAGGAGATTTGCGTTTTAAATGTAAGCATTCCTTTGAACTTGCTATTGGAGATTTTTGAAGAAAAATAAACACTTTTAACACTGCTTTGAGTGAGGCAGAGGTCAAAATGGCAATTAGCCTATGTGGCATATGCATTCAGTTGGGTTTTCTTTCAGTATGTTTTCACTGTTTGCAGTCCACTGAAGTATAGTGCGTATTAGCAAGTTTATAGTTACATAGATAGACAAACATTTTTAAGCTATCTTTACCTCATTCTATTCAGCTCCTGAGGTAGGTTTTCAAATTTACACTAAAATGACTAATTGTGAACATTTGGTCGAAAGGTTAGGATACTACGTGAGAAAGTGTGAAACTGCTGCTGTTTCAAAACACAAAAGCTGTAAGGGAAGGGCGTATGGGAAACAGCTGTCCACACCGTCAATATTTGGACTTGACGGAATTAAAGACTTACATACCCCTACTAACATACAATGAATCGTATGTAGGTTTTTCTTATGTAGGTATTTTGTTCCATAGTAAACTACTATAGAATACCTGCTGCGTTTTAGCTTTTCAACGACGTGTAGCACCCAAATGGTAACTAACTGTAATCACGTGTCAAAAAGGTAACGTCCTAAACGCAACGTCACAAGGACATAGGCCTACTGTGTTTTATTGGGACTAAAGTGAATAGCATAAACAAGCTCTCTACAACATGTATTTTTCCCTTATGTTTCTGTACGATTAGCTAATGCAACGAATGAATTCCGTTGACAACAACCTCACTTCTATTGATGTCATTTGTCATGGTAATGCAATTATTTTCTTTTATTATTTTCTCATTATGCTTCCGTAAACTACGGTCCCGTAGTAATTTAGGCTGGGCCAATGTATTGTCAAAGCGACGTATTTTTGCGTAGCCTACTGCACCTTTAAATGGGTGGCTGCCGCTCGTCTCCTCGCGCGTCAGCATCAGCAGGCGGCATGCGTGATGCCAATCGATAAGCCGTAGTGAAACGGGGAAAGTATCATCATATTCAAGCGGAGCGCTCGCCATCCACATAGATCCCTACTCGCCATGGATGTCTATTCATCTGCAGTGGCTGCTCTGGCACACATGACGCGAAACACCGCGCCAATCCCCTTTCATCCTTAATTCGCCTGCCAAGGTAAGCAACTCAAGATTTTTTTTATAGTGATTTTCTTTTCTTTTTTTTACTCTCTTATCTAACCAGACCTGCCTGACGCTTGAAATAGTTTATCCTATCTTCTCTTAAATTGGCTATATCTACGTCAGGCATTTTTATATTCGACATAGTAGGCATTATAGAGGCATTTTTGGTCACATTTGAATATTTGCATATTTTTTTCTTGAGGTAGAGAAAATGAGCAAACGGGAAGAAACGGGAGGAGGGTGGACGGCTTAGTCGAGGAGGGGATCATCATACAAATCTGAGCAAAAGAGAAGGCCTGCAGTGGGGATGTTTCATCTGTTCCAATTTAGCCTATACATCTAGACAGACAGAGATTGACATGCAACAGTCAAAGCACACATAAAATGTGCAGCTAAATGATACAATTACATACATACATAGATTATTCAATTGAAAACTCCCATATGCAGGGGTAATCAATATGTATTACGCAGAGAACAATCACAAATACAAAATTAAACCTATAAATCAATCGGATCATTAACAAGCTCACGTGGACAACACATGAGAAGCACAAATCATAATGTTTTTCAAATAAGATTTCCCTGCAGCCTATGACAATACATCATCGAGAAGGCTTAATCCTGTGTAATTTGAAATGACCAGTTAATCAAATGGAAGTCAATTCATTAATTTGAGGCTTTTACAAGGATACCTCACAATACAAACCTCCCTGTCTGTCTTTCTCTCTCTCTCTCTCGCACGCTCGCTCGCACGCACGCACGCACGCACGCACGCACGCACGCACGCACGCGCGCGCACGCACGCACACACACACACACACACACACACACACACACACACACACACACACACACACACACACACACACACACACACACACACACACACACACACACACACACACACACACACAACCACAGACTTACTCCCATCTGCATATTTATTTGTGTTATTGTTCATGATGAATGTATGGCCACAGCCCATAGTGACTATAACTATAGTGACTTGTTATTAACACTAAATTGTTGAATGTGCCTGTGCCCCTCTGGTTTCTAAATGTATGTCGTCTTCATGGAAACAACAACAAAAACAACAGCGTATTTTTTTCACTGACTTTGGAATATGGGATGAGATTGGGGGGTTTCTTGTTGCCATGGAAATGGTGACCCTGTTCCCTTGGCAACAGCTAGTAACACTATGCTGTTGTAGCCCGTGCAATGTTTTGTCTTGGAATCTGAAAACACCCTTTTCGCATCTGCCTTTTTCGGAGGGAAACTGATGACTTGACATATTAGTGCAAAACATTGCATTGTCTGTCAATTTAAGCTTTTGCATAAAGTTGTGATTTCCCTATAACATGCAAACACTATCTCATTCAGTCATTAATGATATAGAGTCATCATTCAGGATGACATCATTTAGGATGATTGATATATTTCCCTGAGCAGGATCTACATTTTTTTTCTTTTTTGCATCGCTCGGTCATCTGTTGCTCACAGATCATCTTACCTGGAAGGAGTGACAAAATTCACAATAATATGATCCTTAAAGGAGACTATACTAAAGCTATTTCCAGCAAACAGCTTCAAAAACATGTTTTCTGGAACTCAAATACTATGTTTACTTATTGTGAAACTCCATAAAATGTTTGCTGGAAATAGCTTTTCCGAAAAAAAATCTCGCCTACCGCTACTGCCCTCTGTTTCAGTCACTTCGGAATGCGCTCTTTCTGGTGTCTGTAGCTTTAATGCAAATGAGCTGCTGCCCATTGACCAATAAGCTGTCAGACTGAACCACAGCATGGAGGAGAAGGGATTGTTGCCGTTTGCGGACTCCTGGAGCTCTATATCTATCTAGCCAAAAGCAGCCAAAAGCTATGTGCGCCTCGGATGATAATAGACTGCGTCTGACGTCTCTGGCACTTTCACAACAAGTAAAGACTCGTAGTGGGGGATATCTCGGCCATTGTTGAGAAGAATTTAGGGAAAGGAACTTTGGCCTTGACTCTCTGAAGTCCATGAACCGCGAAATGGAGGAGAAAGGGATTGTACTCCGGGAGCTGATATGCCGAACTGATATGCTGAACTGCTGCTGAAGCTTTCCGGCTGCTCCGGCAGGTTTCCTCCGGGAGCTGAAAAGTCCGGCGGGGTTAGCTCGGCGGCAGTCCGGCAACTCAGCTCCGGGAGTACAATCCCTTTCTTCTCCATGTCTCCCCCTCC
Source organism: Gadus chalcogrammus (assembly GCF_026213295.1). Classification (NCBI taxonomy): domain Eukaryota; kingdom Metazoa; phylum Chordata; class Actinopteri; order Gadiformes; family Gadidae; genus Gadus; species Gadus chalcogrammus. The sequence goes on from NC_079431.1 coordinate 14,462,520, forward strand.
GGACTGCCGCCGAAGCTTCGGCGGCAGTCCGGCAGCTCTGGTGGGGGGAGGCAGTCCAGCAGAGAAAGGGATTTTACTCCCGGAGCTGAGCTGCCACCGAGTTCCCCTGCTCGTCCGCTGGTCCACAAAATCGTAGCTATGCTCTGATTGGAGGAGATTAGGGAAGTGGGAGGTAATATCAACTGTGCCCCCTTCCTACGTAGGAGCCGGAAGACGCCGAAACTGACTCGCTTGTTTGGTAACTGTATAGGCGGGATACTTTCAATAATTCATATCTCACTCAAAAAATCATGTCCAGACTTTTTTCAAAGTTTGTATGCATGTGGGAGCCCCAGAGACCCAAAACAACACCCCAAATCCCAGGAAAAGTGTTCATAATATGTCCCCTTTAAACAATTTGAGCCATATCAATACCATGCTGGCTCTCTCCCAAGAATGTCTGGTTCTTCTCCTAGGAATAGCTGAGCACATAGAGTTAGCAAGATTTGATCCAAAAATCTTGCAATTATGGTAGCTTCACCAGACCCATCACATATACTCTCCTGCTGTTACCAGCATTATGACTAATGGATGCCATAGCAACATTCCTGAAGGTGAATAAGTTTCAGGATCGTTTTAACCTATAGATTTTGATTTACAATAAGTGCTATTACACCACCCAATGATGAGACACAGCTTAGTAGAGTGTGAGAGAGAGAGAGAGAGAGAGAATAGTCACGTGTGTGTATTTTCTGTATGTGTGTTTCTGTATTTATATATGTGTGTGTTTGTGTATGTGTGTTTATGTGTGCATACTCATGATGGCAGCGAGAGAAGTGTGAGCAGCTTCATATTAGCGCGGTTCTAGGAATTTCCTGGTGTTGTCAAGGCTTCGTCATGGCGTGGGGAGGAGGGGGCAGGGGACAAGGTCTGTATGGGGGTCCCTGGGCCTCTCTGTCTGGTCACTCTGTCCCTGGCCCCTGGGGCTAGACTGACCCCTCTGTGTGTGTAACCCCCTGACCCGACCAAGACTGATGTCTTCTCCTCACTAGAGACTCCTGGACAAGGCGAGAGAGAGAGAGAGAGAGAGAGAGAGAGAGAGAGAGAGAGAGAGAGAGAGAGAGAGAGAGAGAGAGAGAGAGAGAGAGAGAGAGAGAGAGAGAGAGAGAGAGAGAGAGAGAGAGAGAGAGAGAGAGAGAGAGAGAGAATAGTCACGTGTGTGTATTTTCTGTATGTGTGTTTCTGTATTTATGTGTGTGTTTGTGTATGTGTGTTTATGTGTGCATACTCATGATGGCAGCGAGAGAAGTGTGAGCAGCTTCATATTAGCGCGGTTCTAGGAATTTCCTGGTGTTGTCAAGGCTTCGTCATGGCGTGGGGAGGAGGGGGGTCGGGGGACAAGGTCTGTATGGGGGTCCCTGGGCCTCTCTGTCTGGTCACTCTGTCCCTGGCCCCTGGGGCTAGACTGACCCCTCTGTGTGTGTAACCCCCTGACCCGACCAAGACTGATGTCTTCTCCTCACTAGAGACTCCTGGACAAGGCGAGAGAGAGAGAGAGAGAGAGAGAGAGAGAGAGAGAGAGAGAGAGAGAGAGAGAGAGAGGCAGAGAGAGATGGAAAGAGAGAAAGAGAGAGAGAGAGAGAGAGAGAGAGAGAGAGAGAGAGAGAGAGAGAGAGAGAGAGAGAGAGAGAGAGAGAGAGAGAGAGAGAGAGAGAGAGAGACTGTGTACATGCATTGAAAGCACAGTAAATGCATGCATGATCAGAGATCCACTTTTCAGCCTCAGTTATCACCGGCCCTCATTAATGCTGTATGGACAGTGAGTATGCTTTGAACCGTATGCGCTCTTTCCAGAGAGAAGCATTGTCTCAGAAACAGTGTCCCCGTGTGGTCTGTCCAGTGTGGCTTGTGAACCATCCCTTCACAGGGACGCCGTCGCCACCTAATGCCGCCTCCATAGGGGGCAAGTCACACTGCCTGTCACGGCGGGACACACCACAGAATATCTGAGCCCCTCTCAGCTGTCCCACACGAGGCATCGTCTCAGCGGGTCCTGAGGCATTGTCTTTCCCTCCTCTCCTCCTTAATTAAGCTTTTAACGTGTTATTATCTCTCAGTGATTACGTAGTGAATTGGAAGCGAGCGCAGTGAATGTATCCTCTTATTGGAGAGTGTGTAACCCATACTTCCTTCTTCTGGTCACAGATATTGCCATGGAAAACCAACGGACGGGGGAGACTTCAGAACGTGAAATTACGAAGATGGAGATACATTTCCTTCTCCTGCTGAACTGAGCTCAGCTCGCCCAATCATGGCCGCCATGGCCGCCATGGCATTCTGCAACGAGAGCCTGCCAGAGGGCTGCGACTACATGCAGCCCGGCGGCGTGGAGGAACCCTCGGAGGCCGTACCCTCGGAGGGCGGGACGCCCCTGATGTCCGTCACTCTGCGGGTCACCCTGGCGGCCATCATGATCTTCATGATCACCATCGGCTTCCTGGGCAACGCCATCGTGTGCCTGATCGTCTACCAGAAGCCCGCCATGCGGTCGGCCATCAACCTGCTGCTGGCCACGCTGGCCTTCTCCGACATCATGCTGTCACTGCTCTGCATGCCCTTCACCGCCGTCACCGTGGCCACTGCCGACTGGCGCTTCGGTGGCGCGTTCTGCCGCGCGTCCATCATGCTGTACTGGCTCTTTGTCCTTGAGGGCGTGTCCATCCTGCTCATCATCAGCGTGGACCGCTTCCTCATCATCGTGCAGCGCCAGGACAAGCTGACCCCGCACCGGGCCAAGCTGCTCATCGTGGCCTCCTGGGTGCTGAGCCTGTGCGTGGCGCTCCCGTCCGTGGTGGGCTGGCGGGCGGGGGCGGCGGGCATCGGCGGGGCCTGGGCGCCGCAGTGCGTGCTGGGCTACAGCGAGTCGGTGGCGGACCGCGGCTACACGGTGCTGCTGGCGGTGGCGGTGTTCTTCGTGCCGTTCGGCGTCATGCTCTACTCCTACCTGTGCATCCTGAACACGGTGCGGCGCAACGCCCTGCGCATCCACAACCACACCACCGAGCACTCCTGCCTGCCCGCGCTCAACCAGGTGGGCAAGCTGGGCCTGACGGGGCTGCAGCGCCCCCCGCAGGTCAACGTTGACATGAGCTTCAAGACGCGCGCCTTCACCACCATCCTCATCCTCTTCATCGGGTTCTCAGTGTGCTGGCTGCCGCACACGGTGGTGAGCCTGCTGGCCGTGTTCAGCAGACGCTTCTACTACAGCTCGGCCTTCTACCCGGTCAGCGTCGGCGCGCTGTGGCTCAGCTACCTGAAGACGGTGTTCAACCCGGTGATCTACTGCTGGAGGATCAGGAAGTTCAGGGAGGCCTGCCTTGAGTTTATGCCCAAGAGCTGCAAGCTGTGCCCCAGGGTGCCGGGCCGGAGCCGCAGGCGTGTGAGGCCCAGTAACATATACGTGTGCAGCGAGACACAGTCTGCTGTGTAGAGGGAGATGGAGACGATTGGAGGACATTGACTGTGAAGCAATGGTTTGAAACTGCTACTACTGAGCTCTGTTGAGGGAGGAATCCCAATTTGGCTGAAGTCAGGCACAGGCTGTGACTGAAGAAAAAGTGGACTTGAATAAGAATAAAAATAAGAAAAAATGAATAAACCTTCATGATAACCTTGTTATTGTGGATATCCAATTTGGGTTAACGATTTGATATTGCATTTTCTGTAGATTAGGAAATAATTGTTTATAAGATTACGGCAGAATACAAATTTTGGCAGCGCTCATAATGACTTAATGATGACAGTAACATTTGCAGGTTACTAAGCAACACACCAACCACAGTCCGTTTGTTTGTTGATTCGTGATGTGTCCTTTGATCTGTCCTCCCCTTTTTTTGACAAACACATTTTGTACGTATTCGTAAATATTCGATTGATTGTTGAAGAAGGTCCAATCAGAATACTTTCTGAATAACTGCCATTGTAAAGGAAGTATTTTTTTCTTTCTATTTATTATCAAATGAGATAAGTCACATAATGATTAAGTATTACAGTTTACGCTAGTATTCAAAATAAAATGTAATGGACTACTACATGTATGTTTTTCTCGGAGGCCGTACAAATACTATGGTTTGTATTCATATATCAAGCATTGTTATCAGCTGGGGGGTGGGGCTGTGTGTTGCTGGGATACTTCTACAGACCTATATTGATTGTTACGGAATATTATTCTCTTTGAATGAAGAAACCAATCTCTAGCCCTCACATTCTATGGCAAGCTGTTATACCATTCAATAAGCAGGGCTTATGTGTATTTTAAAAATGCTAATTTATTCATACACCCCAGATTTATTTAACTGGTAATAATTGTCAACTATATCTTTAATGGGTCCATATCAACAGAAAGTTGACGAAATATGTCTCTTCTTAACAATTAACCTTAAAATGATTCATAAGGACTTGTCAAAATGTTGCATGCCTAAAATGCAATTCACTACCAGTCATGTGTTAATGGAGTGCATGGGGATGCCTGACAAGGATAGGACAGGTTAGGATGAGATGATGTCTCAAATGCAGTACTGATTTCCCTATGGGAATGAATACAGTATATAACATAAAGTGAAATTATTGCCAGTTAAAGTTTTGGATTTATTTTTGGCTCAACCTGCTTGAGCATATATCCATCCATGTATGACACCTGTAATATATCCGAAGTGAATAAATTGTCTAAATCCAATTACCAAACCATACAGGTAAATTAAAAAAAAGACGTTAGACGCTAGACGTTAGACATTAGACGTTAGACGCTAACCCTTAATTTAAGTTGATAAACTTAAATTGTTGCAGTTTTTGGAAAAAACGTCTTTGGTGTATTTTCTTTTACTCACCAAGATGTAGTCATGAATACCTAAAATATGTTCGAAAGAAAAAGATTTTCCCCTGTATGTTTTGACCCAACTCATACCTCCTCAATATCTATGGTATCTTATTCTTCAATCACATGAGCCTATGCAGAAAGGTTGTTTACTTCTTATAAATAAATGTGGGTATTGCATTAAAATCCTGAAACAACCCCCAAAAAATATCTGAAATATTCATGTTCATTCCTGTTTGTTCAAGTATTAAGTAGCGATCAAGGGCGAAAATAAATGACTTCATGAGATTTTGGAAAGAGACTGTGTGCAGAACAATATAATCATATCTGTCTGTGTGACTCAGTGTTTGGAATTGTAACACAACACACACTCACAAACACACACACACACACACACACACACACACACACACACACACACACACACACACACACACACACACACACACACACACACACACACACACACACACACACACACACACACACACACACAAAAAAGCCTTATAGAAATGGATCTATCCATTCCTTATTCCTCCATATTCTGTCTTTCATATAATAATGTCTTAATTAAACCATATCTTGTGTACTTTTTCAATATACAAAGTCCAATGTTGGTGGCAATAAATAGACAAATTCAATATGAGCGTTCATAAGCTAAATAAGAGGTTTTGTGCCTTTTCTTTCACACATAGACTAACACAACATGCTGAGCGTAATAAACACTTATGTTACCATCACTGGATTACTCTCCAGCAGCGGTGCTTACTATTCTAGTACAACCACACAAACAAGCTTTCCAATTTAAAAAACAATTATCTTTATTCAAAAGTTATATCCCTTGCAGACAAGCTACAATTCTAATCCGTTGGGGTTCCAGGTTGATAGAACACAAATATCCAAATCATTGAACACATGATTTTGATATTTATGAACAATATTTGGGAAATATTTCAAATGGGAATAATTGATTTGTAATTATAACAATCCAAATTGTAAGAGCTCTGAATGTTTGGATAAGCTCTTGCTTTAAAGTAAGGTATTTGTCTAGGTTTGACATAAATGTACCAATGACATGGGTACAAATCATATGAAAGTTGCTCAAACTGCTAAATAAAACATATAAGCCCACTTCGGTTTGACTCTACTACTATGTCAAGCTATTATCAAAATGTGCATAAGATGTGTTTTTTATTTTTTGGATCCGACCCATCTATGTATTATATTAACCTAGTAGAGGACTGATCATTTCTTTATTGGATAGTGGGCTGTTTGTGATTGTGTGTGTGTGTGTGTGTGTGTGTGTGTGTGTGTGTGTGTGTGTGTGTGTGTGTGTGTGTGTGTGTGTGTGTGTGTGTGTGTGTGTGTGTGTGTGTGTGTGTGTGTGCAGCAGACGAGCAGACTAGACTCCCTTTTTCGCTGTGACGCGAGGGATGCTGGGAAATATTATTTCAAAGATGGCGAGCTCCATGGGACCAGAAAGCACCGATAAATCTGCTTGCAACACAGATCTGTTACTCCACCCTGAGCTATTGTCCAAGGAATTTATGAAGCTACTTTTAAATGAGGTACGAATGCCAAGAAAAGGCTTTGTGAATCGGTGTATTGACATACAACTTTATCGCTACCTATTAGCAGCTCTCCGACTAAACAGCGTGTGTGTATCTTCAACCAGTCGGGTTCGATAAGACTTTGTTTTGCTTTAATTTGATTTAAGTTGTGCTTTTTTTTTTACCTTATCATGACCTGTCCCGTATTAGAAAAAGATATATGCGGGAGAGGGTGACAGTGTCGACGGCCTCACATCGCTCTACCTGCGGCATGTCATCCCACTCCCTCAACGAGTGCTGCCCAACACCCGGTGGGGCAAGCGAATGGAGGAGAGGAGAAGCAGACACACGTCTGATCATCAGTTAAACAGGTGAGTTATTAGCAAATAACACAATTAACATTAGGCATGTTGGGCATTCATCTTGCAGTTAGGTGTTTATGAAAGAGACATTAACCTTTCTCGTGTGCCTATTGGTAGTATAAAATACTGCATGCCATACTTGATGAGTTGTCACTGATTTATAGTAGTTTTATAATTGTTTTTGTAGTTCAATTGGCAACTAACCATCTGCAATCTTTTGAACTTGTTCCCAGATCTAAAGAGGACTTCAACAGAAAACGGCCTCCGATTGTGTTCTCCGGCAGCTCCCACTGCTCCAACCCAGTGAAAGTGAGGAAAACAGATTCTCCCGCTGTGGCTACGGGGTGTACTGACCGGCTAAAACCGCCTCCTACAACCAACGTGTCCAACCCCATACGCAAACTGTCCTCCCCCTCCCCTTCTTCTTCCTCCCAATCGACTTTGTCATCGCCCAGTGAGACACAGACATCCAACCTAAAAAGGGAATCTGACAACCAGGTATGTATTTATATACTCAAATGACCACGTTTTTGTTTTTATATCTGTATTGGTAGAAATGGATACACTTCGATTTTTTATAGTTGGTGAATATATGTGCAATATCTGATTCCTCTTTCATCTCTACAGGATGCGTTGAACTCTCCGGATTTGAAGAAAAAGATTCATCATGTGACGTGGCCTTGACCTTTGGCCTTTACATACAAAGAGTGAGACTTTGCACAAACTGCCTCCCTTGTTCTCTTCCCTATATCACCGGCTTCCAGAGGAGTCCACTGGTGGTTGATGTCTTGTGAGACTCCTACATATGGTATCAGGTCAAAACCAATAGAGGATTCTTCTTCTGTGTCTGTTTTCCAATGGTCTTCCAGGAAGGGCTGTCTCTGTATATGAACTGAGCTATGGTCATAACTGTATTTTAAGTTTTGTGCTCATTAAGCTAGCAGATTAAAGACTTTATCTGCATCGATTGACTTTCAATTAACTGATTTAGATCATGTAGAAGGTAATGTGTTATCTGATTTGGCCATACCACTCTTATGAGCTGTGATTTATATTATGTACATACAAAGGAAATTATTTGGTTTAAAGGTTTATACATGTGCAGAGTGAAGTACCTAGTCACTTTACAACTAAACATTGAATTGTTTTCAAATTGTTAATATTCCGAACCAAGCAAAGTACTTTTTAAAGGTAGTTGTTGTATTTTACTCTTTTTCAAAGCGACAAATCATCTCAATTTACATTAAAACAATTTATAAATGAATCACTGCAACATATTTTTATTTTTTATTGATTATAACAGCAGTCATGCAAATTCAAGTCATAAATTCATCAACACAGTATCAAGTTGCTGCATGCAGAGAGCATTAGCCATTCAACATCTGTCTTTACTGAAAAGCATACATTTGCAAATCTTCCATATTCTCCTAAGGGCAACACAGAGGAATACCTTTTTTAAAGCACATTAATTAATTTATAACTTCTATTTTTATAAGCTCGTTTTTGATTCGCAGTGTATTGCATTCATGCACTCAAATCTCATCTTAAAATAAAGGCTATGCTTAACTTAAATTAGGTTAATTCTAGTAGCTCATATATACTGTACATTGACAATAGCAGAAAGTAAATAAGCTTTGTTCAGATAGAATGTACCTTCATTGTTCCTGCGTCATTATATGGTCATCTAAACAGACACTCCCCATCTCTTAGGTTAGTTCAGATGTCCTTTCCGCATTCAGGGCATAGGATGTCATCACGTTCGGTCAGGAAACCGCGACCGACAAGAGACACGGAGCACTTCTTGCAGTTGAAGCAGTCGTTGTGCCACTGGCGTTCCTCAAAGGAGATGTACTTACTGCCTCCGAGCCCTACAAGAAAAAGTCAAATACCAGGTCAGGAAACAAAGAAACTCTATATTAATCGTGGTGAAATACCAGGTAAATATATCTACTGGAGTGCCTACCGCTGATGGGGGTAGTGCAGGAGGCACACTTCTTAGCATACAGGTTGCAGAAGCAGTTGAGGCAGTAGGCAAAGTCATCCCGGGAGGTGAAGCGTTGGCCAGAGAGCTGCTGCTTGCAGCTGGTGCACAGGAAGCAGTCCTTGTGCCATGGCTGCTCACGGTAGGTCACCCCACCGGTGGTGATAGGCTGATGGGAGCGAGAGTGAAAAATAATTTTTCAGATTTAAAGTGATAGTAATGGGGTACTACAACGTAGTTTTATGGAACGATGTTGCTGTAAAACTGTAAATAAAAAGTAAGATACAAAGTAAATATGGACATAATGGCCTTATATAGGCATATAATTGCATGAGTTGCATGTTATTGGCCGTCAAGTTTACCCGGCATTACACGTCAATAAAGAATTCTGGCTACACCCTTCTGAATCCTCTTGGACCAGACCCTGGTGGAAGAGATGCCAAAAGCCTGGACACCAACATAGCCCTGTTTCTCAATTAACATAAATATCCAGAAGTCTACAAGAAGTTATTTTTTTCATGTGGATAGTGGCCAGGGGCTATTCCCATACGCTGTTTGTTTTTCCTCTGCTAAAGGACACAGCTTCAGATCCCATCCTCCTCCTCCTGAGTAGCAGCAGGCCACACACCTTCTTGCAGTGCACACACTGCATGGCAAACTGCTTCTCGTAGCAGGGCACACAGAAGTTCTGGTTCTCCTTGGGGATGAAGCTCTTGGTGCCGATGGGCTGCTGACATCTCTGGCAGGTGAAGCAAGTCTCGTGCCAGCTGTTACCCTTGTGCTCCATCTTCCTGGAGCCTTGTGTGGAGGGAGAACGGAGAGATCAGTGGCGGGAAAGAAGAATATTGGCGGATTGAGATGTGGATGGTTTTGGGGCGGAAAAGATGAATAATACAAAATGGATCAACCCCGCTTCCATACCTGGCATGATTGTCTTCTTGCAATCATGGCACTTGGAGGAGTATTCATTGGAATAGCACTCGGTGCACAGCAGCTGTTCATCCTTGGTTGAGAAGGGCTTGTCCACCAGGGGGCGCTTGCATTGGAAGCATGCGAAGCAGTCCTCGTGCCAGTGGCGGTCCTTATAGGACAGGTCCTGTTTAAAATAACACACGCACCAGGGGCACAGTAAGGAACAGAGCTTACGCTTCATGGCCTGTTTACTACCGTACAAGACGGAGTACGAATATAATGGGTTGTACGTGCGTGTGTGTGTGTGTGTGTGTGTGTGTGTGTGTGTGTGTGTGTGTGTGTGTGTGTGTGTGTGTGTGTGTGTGTGTGTGTGTGTGTGTGTGTGTGTGTGTGTGTGTGTGAATGCCCACCCTGGTGTTGCAGCCAATAGGCTTTTTGCACTCCTCACAGGAGTTGGAGTAGAGGCTTTCATAGCATTTCACACAGTAGGGGTTCTCCTCTCTCAGGACATACTTCTTTCCAAACAGGGACTCCTTGCAGTAGTGGCAGTCGTAGCGTTCAGTCATGTTGGCTGTGGAACCCTCACCTGAGACCAGAGGAGGGGACAGGGAGAAGAGCATTGCTATACAGTCTAACCATATATCTTCTTCTTATGAACGATTTGTGTGGAGTGGGTCTATGTATTTACTTTTACCTCATTGTGATTATCTTCCTCCCGTTATTATGGTCTTTAATATTTTCTAATAATTATTCTTAATTCGTGGCTTCGTTTTTTTGAAAAGTGACTGTGGAAGTTTAAGCAGAGCAGGTGATATTGGAAGGGAATGGCTGCGATCCATCATACTTAAAGAAAGTCCACTCTGCCCTGCTCTGTGCATGCCACACACACCCACCCTGAGAACTCATTCTGCTCATCTCCAGCTGTCATTACAGTATCCCTAGGTGTGTGTGTGTGTGTGTGGGCGAATATGTGTCTGTCTGTACATGCGTATTCCTATCCTTCAGTGCCTCAGCCAGGCACTGTCATTTTAACTCCTCTCTATCAGCTGTTTGAAGCCCTCTGCTGTAAAGCCCCCAGTTGACCTCAAGCCAGACATTGTGTGTGTGGTGTGTGTGTGTGTGTGTGCGCGTGCGTGCGTGCGTGATTGATAGAGGACAAGCGAAAGGGGCAGGATCACTTCTATGTAGTCTCCAAACCCAGCAGACACATGTGTCTCCTTAACCCTGTCTCATAGCCAGGCTACCTGTGTGCGGAAGAGGAATATACCTGTACATAAATATTCTTGTATCTATGAATCTGTGAAACCATGTGATACTATTGCTGCTTGCATGCCACTTATTTCCCCTTTTATTTCCACAGCTCTATCAGATTGTTCCCTCCATCTTAATGGTTTATAAACTTTACAGGCAGCCTGAGATGGATACAAGACGGATCTATACAAGATAGTTCTTGTTTAGATAAAGGATAACCGTTAAACCGTGGATGAAAGGATAAGAAACACAAAGCAATATGTTTCTGAAGGTATGTTGAGCTGATCCAGTGGTCCACCTATGGTCCATATGTGTTCACTCTTTAGTCCCCCCCCCCCCCCCCCCCCCACTAGTCCATCTATCTCTGTGTTTCCTCTCTAGTCTCTAACCCCCTGACACTAGTCCATCCATCTCTGTGTTCCCTCCCTAGTCTCTGGCCCGCCCCTACGTTCCTCTCATTGTCTGCTTCTCCTGCCAGGACTCACCTGCTTCACATACTGCAGGGGTTCATCCGGAGGGCTAAAAATAATAAAGCGATAATCTGCAATACCTCAAATAAAATCTCCTTCTATTTGAAAATGTCAGACGGCTGTTTCCCTAGCTTCTGTCTTCCTTTGATGTCGCCCATGGGGGAATTGGCCAGCACCAAAGTACGCTCGCCAACCGGCCGGGGGGAGACTAGACTAGACTAGACTAGACTAGACTAGACTATCCTCCCTGGCTCGGGGTGTCGGACGCCTTAAACATAGAGTGGGGTCCTGAGAGACACAGCACTGGATGTATCCGAACCTATCACATGTACTTTTTGACTAAATGACCCCTCTGAAGTAAGGTTTGTATATCCACTATGCGTTTCCATTATATATATATATTTTTTACTATGGATAGGTCATGAGGTGTTCTGAATCAGCACCCGTCCCCCCAAACATACACCCACGCGCGCGCGCGCACGCTCGCTCGCATAATCGCACACACACACACACACCCACACACATACACAGACACACACACACTCACACACATATGCACACACAGTCAAAGGACTCAAACCTACTTCAACAGTTGCTCAATTGTTTATACTATAGTAATTCACTTTATATAATGCATTTAACATACACTTTCTCTCTGCCTATCTCTGTAATAGGCCTACCTGCATTGCACTCCCTATAACACTTATTATTGCCCGTACTAAACTGTACATGATTGAAGTGAGAATCCAATGTAATATATTTTATTTCAATGTTACCTAATCTAATCAAGATTATTTTATTTTCCTCACTTGTTATCCAGAAAATCCCATGTGTGTGTGTGTGTGTGTGTGTGTGTGTGTGTGTGTGTGTGTGTGTGTGTGTGAGTCAGAGAGATAGGTCACTCAATAAAATTACAAGCAGAAATGCAAAAACATAAATGCAATTGAATACAGAGGAATAATTTAATAACAATGGCCATATCTAATGATTGACTAATTCAGATTTAAAAATATTTTAATTTAATCGTCTTTAGAATCATCAGATGTGTAATTAACTGCACGTGATTGAACACTACATGATTGAAGTTGAACTGTAATGTAATTACTTCTAATCCAATGTAATCTAATTTAATCAAGATTATCTTTTTCCCTCACTTGTTTTTCCAGAAAAAGGCCTGTGTTTGTGTGTGTGTGTGTGTGTGTGTGTGTGTGTGTGTGTGTGTGTGTGTGTGTGTGTGTGTGTGTGTGTGTGTGTGTGCGTGTGTGCGTGCCGGCGTGCCGGCGTACCGGCGTGTGTGCGCTTTGGTGTATCTGTGTATGTGAGAAAGAGATAATAACCACAAGTATAACATTTGATTAATAACAGTCTTCCAGATCCAACAATGAATGATGAAAGAACATTAATAATCTGGATTTCATAATTCAAAATATTGTCATTTTAATCATGTTAAGAATCCTCAGATATATAATGACTGAACACGATTATATTGGGACTATTATGAAATGTATTGTAATCCAATGTTATCTAATCTAATCAAGGTGATCTTATTTTCCTCACTGTTTTTTCCAGAAAATTCATTTTTGTTTGTGTGTGCATGGATGTGCTTGTGTATGAGTGTGTATGTGAGATAGAGAGATGGCTAATAATACAGCACAAGGATACCATTTGCTTAATTTAAGTCACATTCAAGGAGACGGAAATGCAATGTACACACATACACACACACAAACACACACACACACACACACACACACACACACACACACACGCACACATACGACATACAGACATGAAAACACAAACTCCTGCATCATGTTTTGAAGTGAAGTCCAGTTATAGAAGAGAACTCAAGAACTCTAAAAATACAAAGCACAAATTATATTGGTTCTAAATGTATACACAGGAATAAGTCAATTACAATAATCTGCCAGATCTAAACATGAAGGTTGCCACAAAGAGAATAATAATATGAATTTCAGGTTTCAAACTATTATAATTGTAATCGTGTTGAGAATTATCAGATGTATAATAAAGTATTAAGTGACTGTTAAGGTAGTTACTCTTAACCCTTATGTCGCCTGTGTCTCCCGTTCATCTATTTAGAGTTCTTCAACACCTCACAAATCTAAATTGGGCTCACACGGCGGCCTCCCTATCCATAGATTAAAGCCTAATATCTGCAGCACTTGAATTGTGTGATGTGGCCCCTTGGCCCCCACTCAGTCTCAGACAGCAAAAGTACCAGTGGCCCTTCTGCTAGGGGACTGAGCCCCATGGTGGGAACGACATGGAATGACATGCAACGCTAATGATAGCCACTTATCTGAGGTAACCGGAATGCTTTTAGGGAACACTCACGGTTAACAGGTGGCTGGGGTTGACATATTAGCAGCAGTAGATCAAGCCGCCAGACAAAACCCATAGAAGCTACAGCACCACAAGGTCACCTGCATCGTATCAACGATGATTTATTCAGCTTCCAGACGATGTGTTATGGGAGATGTTTTAGCGCTGTTAATGTTCAATCACCCGGTTGCTACGTGTCACTGTTCAGTACAGTTTAATGATCAATTACAATTAATGATATGTGATTTACATTCAGAATTTAGCTAAATCTTTAACTTTGGTTTAACTGTCAATGTAAACGGTAATTGATCACTTCAATGATAAGACATTCTTGCTTTGACTTATTCTAGATATGCTTCTGTAGACCCTGTATTGATGTGCAAAATATATTTTCCAAACAATTGACTGATCTTAAAGGCTGACAAACCTTTGAATACCGTATTTTGTGGCCTGCCGTACAATCACATGACACACTCAAGTTTACCCTATCTCTGAATATATAGCGCTCAGGAAATGATCAACACGACAACACAGCACAGATGACATCCATCAATAACGAAAGCCGGCGAACGGAAAGAAACAAACGAAAGAAAATAACTCAATAGAAGGAAGGAGGCCAAGACTGCTACGTCAGTACATCTGCAGACATCAGGGCGACAGCTTTTAATGGATGAAGGTGGAGGTGGAGGGAAGGAAGGACAGGTGGATCTCTGGAGCTGAGGAGAGCGGTGGAGGTGGAATGGGTTTGAAAACAAACAATTGAGGATAAAAGTATGGAGGATAAAAGTGGCGGTGTAGGAGAGAAGAGAGCCGGGGGGGCAGAGGGGGTGGAGGTGTTGTAGGGTCAGTAGCACATGAACACACAGTGAACAGCTGTGTGTCCAGAAAAGAGAGAGAGGGAGAGAGGGAGAGAAAATAATGACGGTGAAGGTTCGGGATAAACTCAAAGGTGAAGCAAAGAAAGGTCCAAATGGAAAAAAGGTGGATGGGTGAAAAAAGGGTGGAGGGAATGGATGGAGGCTATAACA